>NC_137012.1:6172916-6235416 GCF_032717465.1 Coenobita brevimanus
ATCCACCCTAGTGGTTGCACACCTGGAGCCGTGCAACCAGACTGCCACTCCCTCAGTGAAAAGGGTGAATGATGGGAGTAAAAGTACTCCCATCTTCCCAGCTCCACGAGACTTGTTTACTACTGTCTCCAGCCTCGTCCTCATCCGTTAAGCCTTCGTCAGGGTGGGGAGGTGAGGGTAGAGTGGGGGGAGGTTGGGGAGGTGGAGAGCAGCTCCTTCATCATCCGCACTTCTCTTCCCTCTCCCTTTTCCTGTACCCTTTCCCTTCCCTTTCCTTCCTTTTCCCCACATCCTGGGGCTGTGGGGAGTGAAGTTTGGGAGATATTGTGGGAGTGAAAGACGTGCTGGGGAGAGAGCTCCACCTCCTCCTCCCCTATGCCTTACGTTCACCACGTGCTCGTGCCTGCCTCCCTCACACCTTACTTTCCCTTTCACCCCGTACGGGGCTCCCGCCACACACCACTTTCCCTTTGACCCCGCACTCCCACCCACACCACTTTCGCCCCTTCCTTGCTTCAGAACAGAAACACTAGGACCATACCTTATTTGCCCTTCTCGCCCCACCTTCTGATCCTTGGGGTGGAAATATTTTCCTTCCCTACAACCCACGAGAGCAACATCACGTCCTAAGCCGCCGTCCTTGTCCTCCGTCCCTCGTCCTCATCAGAATCTCTCTCTAGGGGATGGAGAGAGGGTCCGTGCAGAGTGTTTTGGGGTGCAGGCTGCTGCCTTTCACTTGCCTTACGATACTTGAGACATACCGCTTTTTCCAGGGCAGAAGGGACCTCCCTCATCACTGCTTGATATTTCCTCCTCAAGCTGTCTACACGTGAAATCTCGATCCACACCACATCGTCATCAAGTGGAGAATCACTATCTCCAGTGAAGGGCATCCAGGGCGGATTGTATCTCGTCGTCTGAGGAAGACATTTACGCGCCCTGTCTGACCCTGGGTCACTGCTAACTTTGGTGAGTGACTAAGTGACAAGAAGGCATGACCGCTGTGGAGTCCGCACGGGGTCTGGGGCACGCTGCCACCTGCTTGATGGCAGGTAGGGGAGGCTTGGGTAGGTGGGCCGAATCCGAAAATCTCGCGCGAATTTAGAAAGGTATTGTGGAAATTATGGACCTTGTGCAACTGCAGGCGCATTAAAGAAGTACGTTGGCCACGGGATTGGTAGTGACAAAATGTGAGGACGTGGGAAGAACTGTCGACGGGACGCCGCGGGTTAAGGATAGAAAAGATAGTAGGCTTGTTCACTAGGTGGATCAGTGAAAGAAGAGGAGAGCCAAAGCGTGGTAGTGAATATTAGGAAATCTCCTAGAATGGAGATTTCAGAAAAAGAAAGAAATGGATAGAATGTGTTCCATCATGCCAGAAGTAAGATAGTTCGAAGATTTTTGATAATCAGTAGAATTAGGAGATAATGCTAAACAGCGCAGATATATTTAGTCAGAGAATGACAGGATAGCCGAAGCCAAAGTGTAGAGAATCTCAGAAGAATCGAGTTCCAGGAAAACGAGGAAGCAAGATGGAGATCGTTGCGTATATATACACAACAGCCACCTTTGGCTTTGAAATGAGTATAGAGAAAGTAGGAGAGTACAGAAAAAGGAGTTTGCTGTCAGTTGCCTCAGACATGCTGAGTCTCCAGTTAGTAAGGAAGAGGTGAGGCTTAGAGGAGAAGAGGTGGTATATGCTCAACAGAGCGAAAGTTAGAGGAACGGCCACGAATGTTGCAGGAATGAAGAAGTGAGTCAGACATTGGTTCCGAGGCAAGGCTCAGGTCTGTCACCGGGAGAGGGGCGGATGGTGGGGAGCATTTATTGTCTCCCCTCCCGGGGACTGGCGAGGCCGTGTGTTGGGTAGCCATGAATTTTCTTTCGAATTTTGGAAAAGGAAGTGTAGTGTGTACTGTGCGTAATGTAGTTTGCTGTCAGATGAGTTAGAGAAACTTAGCTATTAGAGAGCATGCTGGCCTACTTTCTATGTTACTGAGAACATTGGAAAAGTTCACCAAAGGGGATGGTCAGGGAACTCAGGTCCTGAGGGCTGATGAAACGGGAGCACTAGCTCTCCATGTCATCAGGTTTTCCATCCACCTTGGGAGTACTGCCTTGCTCGACTGGTGCTACAATCTACTCCTCGTACTCACTCATGCCTCATTCCCACGTTATCTACCTCATTCACTCACACATTGGCTGACTGAATGAATTTTCTCTCTTCGCCCATTCTACACGGTTTTCACAAGAAAAGCTCACTCATTCATTCTACCTGTAATTTCTCTACTTTTGCAGATAACTCACTCTGTCTCGCGCAAACAAGTGCCTTGGACCTCAAAATTTTCCCATCGATATTGCTCCTTTTGGATTGACGAGATGATTTTAAAACATGTTTGAAGTTCATCTGACAGAATTGGACAACTGCAACAACTTGAATACTAAGTCGTGGTTGCATTCAGTGACCATTAGTTATGAGGTAGAAATGAGTCTCCTCGGTAATTAGTCAAATCTTACTCCTCCAATCTAATAACTACACTTGGCCACCAACTGAGCCGTAAGAAATTAGCGACCTTTTGTTAGGTTTCGAGGTAAACGCGCTATATATGACCTCCCGCAGATTAGAATAAAATTATCTGGTTGTTAGCCTAAGTTAAATATAAGAGGACGTACTATCACGAACAAAGAAGTCCGTTCCCCTAACCAGCCACTGTGTGAATCAGAAACACCTGAGGAACTGAACAACGAAGCAGCTGAAAGAAGTGCTATTTTCACCCAACAGATGGCATACAGAAATGTTTTACGTGGGGAAGATGGGAGAGGGGAGGTGCGACGACGGAAGGATGTTTGTATCTGCGTGCAGATAACGCATTAGCTTAATCACCGGATGTTGATATGTTTACGAGTGTGAGAGCGATGGATTGCAACACGAACGATAAAATTAATATTGTTCGGTGTATGTTGTTGCAACAGCAGTAGTTAATATTATGATTACTAGCAATATACTGGGAAATCACACGTGTTAAGTAAGTTAGAGCAGAGAGCATATGTTACTTCTTACTTCTACACAGTATTTGTTATATTATTTTATGAGTCATCATCTATCATCCGGACCCTCACTTTCCCACCCAAGGGCAGGGTGAGGGAGCAGCAATGTCCAGACAGCACAAATTTGCCCAATTCAGTAGGCCACGCTTACATTCAATCATCATTCAAGCCCCCGGAATCCACCTGGCTCTACCGGATACGCCAAAAACATCTCACCACATTCCTTCAGCTTCACACAAACGGTCGATAAACCGGCCAAGCATTCAGACAACCTGTTATACCAAACAACTAATTTTTTTTTTCCGTTATACATTATTAGAGTTTATTCCACACAATACCAACACATGTTAAAGTATCTCGCAGATAAAGAAAAACATCGCACACCATTAATGTGTATATCATCAAGAAATGTTGCTGCCATACCCCCTCCCTACCAAGTACTAAGTTTAGTGCAGGAATTATTGACTGAAATACACCTACGGTTACACCTGGCAAGTTTCCCCTTAACCTCGGGTCAACATAACGAAAGTGGTGTTCTTTTTTCTTTGTTTTCCACTTAATCCCACTGACGAGCTAGTTTAATGAGCAAAAATAGCACTGTAGTGTTTTTTGTTTTTGCTTTTTCTCTTGGTAAACTAGCACCTTCAGTGAGGTAAACTGTAAAACAAGGCATATTATGTGAGACTGTGTAGTTATTGGCAAAGGCCGAACCTTAGATTGAAGGCAAACCTGTGAGAGTAACCTTAACTTTTATTCTGACTCGACTGGTGCGGATGGAATAGGCAGTCAATACATCGTACAGACATCTATCAACTTCCTAGATTCGTTAATTAGGGCTAGTAACTATGCGGTTACATTGGCTGTTCACGCCGTGGAAGGAAGATGGGGGGAAATCTAAAACATTTCTTAGTGACATTTTCACAATAACGAGGACACTATTTCTGAACACATTATGAGGAACGAATGCTTAGCCAACAAACCACAAGTTAATGACAGATATACAGTATATGAAGAAATTTAACCTAATGTCAAAAATGTATTACCTAATTGTAAAAAACAAATACAAATGAGCCAGAACGATAAGCTAATCTGAGACATACATCAGCACGATAATTCTTGAATAAAATAAAAGAGCAAGGACAAAAGAAAAAAGCGGTGCGGACATAGCAAGACCACAGGCCGAACATCGACTGCACTGGACTCGATTGATCACTGAGGTTTTATTAGGACTGCCATTTCAATTTAATTAGACAGGAAATATCGTAACCAAAACTTGTGTTTCAGTAATATCTCGTTAAAAAAATTCATATGTGGTGAAATACCAATGTCATATATATATATATATATATATATATATATATATATATATATATATATATATATATATATATATATCCATCATCTAATCCTATGTTGCCCCATGAGAAGCGTAGAAGCCTCGGGGGCTACGCAGTTTGTTCCGACATTTATTTAGATGAGAGTGACCAGCCTCACTCATCCCTGGAAGTGGCACGATACATGAGCAATAACCCCAACCAACCCTTGGATTTAAACTTTCACCGGCTCAATCCGATTGGAGTGCTGCAATTACCCACTAAACCTGCCATAATTTGGTTATATGGTTTGCACCACCCAGCGTAGTAAATGGTTTCCTGGTGTACAGGAAACCATTAGGCTTTGTCACTCAGTGTAGAGTCACCCACAGGCAGAAAGGAAAGAGGGAAGAATAGGAAGAAAAGAAAAGACAAGGAGGGAGTGTAAAGTCACCCGTATGAGCGGAAGGACGAGGAAAGAATGAAGTAAAGAAAGACAGAAGAGGAAGGGAAAGGAATGGAGAGAGTGAGTAGGAAAGGGCAGACACCCGAGAGCTGCGCTTCATCGAGGTGAGTGGATGGTGAGCGCCCCCATTTTACTACCATATATATATATATATATATATATATATATATATATATATATATATATATATATATATATATATATATATATATATATATATATATTGTTACAGGAACAGAGAGAAAGATAATGTAACACTTTAAGTGAGAATACTAAAAATGCCACTACTGTCCCGTAAAGTTCCAGGTTCAAAACAAAAGAGTTAGGTAAAATTACAAGTTACAAAGTTTAATGCTCAAACTAACAACAAAAAACATTCAGGACTCACTTAAGGATAATGTAATGGCAAAAAACAGGTTAAATATATAGGATTAACTTTGCAATAGCCTCTATTAACACGAAATTAGCAAGAGTAAATTTATCTAAGTCAGCCCTGATAAAATGGAAATACTAGATAATACTCAGTGAATGCAAGATATAGTATTACAGATACAAAATATTATTAATAATAGCTGACAGTAAAACTTTACATTAAGCACAAAAAACCTCCACTAGGCCTACGAATTAACACCTTATGCTATACGGTTCAAGAAAAAATGTAGTACCTGTTATACTCAAATTACACAGCTGCTAGATGTTTTGGAGAGCTTCCCTGAGCACTCACTTGGTAATAACAACTGTACAGGGAGGACAGAGATGTGAACAAAAATGAGGAGTAGATCTAAGTGGCAATTAATGCAGAGACTGAGCTCATTATATAGGGGCCGGCAGAGCTTGATACAACTTGTAAGAAGGACGCGCAAATGAAGCCATGGGGACAAAGAAGTTGACAATCACTGCTCTATGAACAACAGAAAGAACGACTTACTCTACTATAAGGGAGGAGGGGGGAGTGAGGTAGAGACACAGCTCGTGATCAAACATACTGCAGCATACTGTACGTTAGAATTATACAAAGGATGATGAAATCATAGGCTATGTAACACCCTCCCCACAAAGAAAAAGAAATTTACAAAGGAGAATTTCTTATTACTCTAAAACAATCTGTCTAAAGTCTAGATAAGCAATCTGGCAATAACATTTTTCTTTCCCCTTGACATGTTGTATGTCTAATGAATACTCCTGAAGAAGTAGACTCCATCTTGTCCAATCTCTGATTTTTATCTTTAAATCTTACTAAGGAATTTCAGTGGGTTATGATCAGTATATAAATGACTATGTGGGTCAAAACCAGAACACAAATAAAATGAAAAATGCTGTAAACCCAAAATCAAGGCCAAAAAGCTCTTTCTCAATAGTTGAGTAGTTCTTTTTGAGGTGGGAGTGAACTTCTTATCTGTAATATGATAAAGCAGGATGTTCAATACCCTGATCATCCTCTTGTAAGCAAAACAGCCCCAGCTCCTGTATCACTTGCATCAACAACCGCCATCGTAAAAGGCTTAGCAAAATTTGGAGTAGCTTGAAGCACTGGCTGACTTAATAGGATAATGTGGCTTTAAGTTTGCTGAAAGAGGATTCACAGTTATCGGTCCAGACAAATTTAACTCCCTTTTTCGGTAGGTCTGTAAGCGGTGATACAAAATTGAAGAAGTTAAGAACAAATCTCCGTGTAATAACCTACCATTCCCAAAAATGCTTTGTAGCTCTTTTCTACTTTTTAGGTCTGGGAAGATCACTTATAACCTGAACCTTAGCTGCTCCTGGTGGTGCAACATGTCCATCACCAATTACGTACCCAAGGTACTGAACTTTAGCTTGACCAAACTCACACTTTGACAAATTAGCTACAAGATTAGCCTGAACCAAACGCTCAAGAAATTTACTGTTGCATGGCATAGGTGATCTTTCCAGTTGTCACTATGAAGATTAATACATCATCAATATAAACAACACACCCTGCCAAACCACTCTGTTACAACATTCATGAGCTTCTGAAATGTAATGGCTGGTGCCATTCTTCCATGCACCATATGGCATTACAAGAACATGTGCAAAAAGTCTTTTCCTAGTGTTACAAAACCATGAGATCTCCCTAAGCACGTTCCAGTCATAGGTACTTGCCAGTATCCCTTTAACCATAAATCAAACTTACTTATGTACCTAGCCTTTCTGATCTTGTCTATGCAATCTTCCACGCGAGGGAGAGGGTAAGTGTCTGTTTTTGGTTATATCTGATGCTAACACGTCTGTAGTCGATGCCAAAGCCGCTGTGACCCACCTGCCTTAGGGGACTAGAGTGACAGGAGAACTCCACTCGCTCTGACAGGGCTCAATCATCTTGTGGTCCAACAGGTAGCCAAGCTCTTTCTGGATGAGAGGAACTTTCACTGGGTTCTACACAGTAAGGAGGCAGTTTAATTGGCTTTGCGTCTCCAACATCGACATCATGCATCAACACAGTGGTTCTTCCTGGAGTGGCACGCGAACACTTGCGGGTACTCCTGCAGTAATGCCGAAAACTCCTGCCTTTCCTCGGGAGGTAGATGAGAAAGCTTAGTCTGGAGATCATTCATGATATCAGGATTCTTCCCCAAAATATCACTCAGGCTCATGCACTGCATGGGGAGAGCTTCACTTGCAGAACTCGGGTGGAACAGCTACAGTGCAGACTGGATTATTTTCTGTCCTGCCTGTGATATAACTTTAGCATGTTGATGTGGACAAAGTTGCTTGTTCTTTCTACGATCTGGTGTGTGGCGATGACATAGTTGACATCACTGAGTTTCTTTCCTCCACGAAATAAGGACCACTAAACTTGGCTTGAAGAGGTTGCCCATGCACTGGTAACAGAATCAAAACGTGGTCTCCCTGGCTGAAAGTGGCGGTAACCTGGACTTCTTATCATACCAAGTCTTTTTATCTTCTCCTGAGCAGCTCCTAAATTCTCTCTCGCCAGCTGTAAAGCAGTGGACAGCCGCTTCTTTTTGAACTTCATCACATACTCCAGCAGGTTGCCGTCATCTTCCCTCCGACAGCCAGCATTCCTTGAAGTAGCTTAAGGGGTCCTCTTACTTCATGTGCCAAACAGTAGTTCAAAAAGGTGAGAAGCCCAGTGATTCATTTTGGAGATTCTTCCTTGCGGCCAAATACAACGAATGGAAGACCTTTATCCCAGTCTTTCTGATGTTCCAAACAGTATTTCTTGAGCATCGATTTGAGTGTTTGATGATATCTCTCCAACGCTCCTTGGGTCTGGGGATGGTAAGCTGAAGACGTGATCTGGGTGATGCCCAACTCTTTCAGAGACTGCTTGAAAACATTTGACATGAAATTACTTCCCCGGTCTGACTGTACCTCCTTGGGCAGACCAAACTTTGTGAAGAACCCTAGCATTTCCTTAACCACGTTCTTTGCTGAGATATTTCTAAGTGGAATGGCTTCAGGATAACGAGTAGCCATATCAATCAGGGTCAACACATAAGAAAATCCTGAAGAAGTCTTAGGAAGAGGGCCCACAATATCCACCAACACACGGGTGAAAGGCGCCTCAAAAGGAGGAATGGGAACTAGAGGTGCAACCTTTTCGGTCTGATTACACTTCCCCACAACTTGACAGGTGTGACAAGACTTACAATACCAGGAAACATCCCTGAAGATACCTGGCCAGTAGAAGTGTTTCAAAATGCGTGCCACAGTCTTCCTCACTCCAAGGTGTCCTGCCAAACTGGAATCATGAGCCACTCTAATGATATCCTGCCTACAAACACGAGGGATGACAACTTGATGTACAACCTCCCACTCACAGTCGGCTGATGCTGTTGGGGGTCTCCACTTCCTCATAAGTACTCCTGACTTTATATAATAACAAGTAGAAGCACCAGCTGACTCTTCCTCACTGCAAGCAGAGTTAGCTAGACCTTTCAACTCAGGGTCAGCAACCTGCAACTCAACCAACTCTTGACAGAGACAAATTATCAACACTACGGGGTACTGCCTCATCTGGTGAGTGGTCCAAATTAGCAAGAAAAGTGTCAGCTAGGATAACATCATCATCATCATTATCCTCTAAGTCACCAGTAACTTTAGACTTAGCCCTAGTGACAGCACATGCAGGGAACACATCAGGGACATCACAATCCTGGGACGCAGCCACTGGCTCACTAGACAACTGAGGAGCTGGACACACTTGACTTCCACCAATATCATTTCTAAGTAAGAAAGTTACACCTGACATTGGGGGTGTCTCAACCAACCCAACCATAACGGAACCATTAACAAAACCAGACTCTAAATTCACTCTGCACAGAGGGACAGAGAAATAATTATTCCCTACACCTTGTAAGATTACAGTTTTATCAGAGGAATTAACATTAGAGCCTAGAACACTGGTCAGCATAAGGGATTGGCAAGCACCTGTATCACGATATATTTTAACTGACTTCCTGTCATTACTGTCCAGAGGACTGACAAAACCATCAGACAGGAAATTAGCACATGAACTCTTGATAGTGTCACCCACATTACTGCTCAAAAGAGGAGCTTCATCATGAGGATTTAATTTACCCCTCAAAGCAGGTTCAGTTAACTCAGTTAAAGAATTCTGGGAACTCTCAAGGGTGGACACTAGACCAATTGACTGAATATTTAAAGACTCCTTTTTGTTCACATCACGCTGTCTCCTGAAACATTTCTCCGTAGTATGACCAAGCTTACTACAAAAAGTACATTAACTATTCTGAAATCTAGAGGTGAAGCTGGTATTTACTTCCTGAGAAACATCATCTTTATTCTCTTTCCTGTTACCTGTACTCTGAGTAGAGGCAACGTACTTACTTTCAGCTTTCCTTTTTTCTTTAGAATATCTCTTGTGAGTGAGAACATATTCATCAGCTAAAACTGCAGCATCAGACAAATTATCTATTCTTTTCTCATCAAGATATAGGCTTACATCTTTATTAATACGCCTTTTGAAGTCCTCCAGCAAAATCATCTGCTTAAATTTACCAAAATCAGAATCCACATTCTTAAAATTTAACCACTGCTCTAACAGATCTTCTTTGATTTTTGCATACTCAACATGGGATTGCTTATCTTGCTTATAAGTTGTCCTAAATTTTACTCTATAGGCTTCAGGAACAAGCTCATAGGCCTTAAGAATCAAGCTCTTAACTACATCATAATTATCACATTGATCCTGAGGCAAAGATGCATAAGTTACTTGAGCTTTACCAGTGAGAACAGTTTGAAGGAGTACTGGCCAATACTTTTTGGGCCAATTAAAACCTGTAGCTACCCTCTCAAACAACTGAAAATACTTTGTTAAATCAGATTCATTAAAAGGAGGGACAAGTTTAACATTTTTAGCCACATCAAAATCATCAGAGCTAGATGATCCAGTTCCACCTTGTTTCATGCGATACTCATGGTCTGCCTGAATCCTAGCAAGTTCAACTTGTGCCTCAGCCTCCTTAGCATTTGCTTGAAATTCAGCCTCTTTAACACGAGCCTCCTGCAGGGCTAGCTGTAACTTAGCTAATTCAATCTGTGTTTGCTCACTTCGAGGAGTTACATTAAATAAGCTTTCATTAATCATGTCAACAATTTGATCTTTAGAATGATGAGAGCGAACAGCACTTCCCAATTGTTGAGGAACAAGCTTAAGTTCATTCTTTGTTCTGTTTTCTACATCACACACTGTTTGCACATTTGACAAAAAGTCTTGGGCTTCATCAAGCGTAGTAATAGTAGACATCATGAATAAATCACAGTCACAAAATATCAAGCAATATCCTTATGATAATATCCTGAATATCCTGATAAGAGGTCGCCAAATTTATGTTACGGAACAGAGAAAGATAATGTACACTTTAAGTGAGAATACTAAAAATCACTACTGTCCCGTAAAGTTCCAGGTTCAAAACAAAAGAGTTAGGTAAAAATTACAAGTTAAAGTTTAATGCTCAAACTAACAACAAAACATTCAGGACTCATAAGGATAATGTAATGGCAAAAAACAGGTTAAATATATGGTTAACTGCAATAGCCTCTATTAACACGAAATTAGCAGGAGTAAATTTATCTAAGTCAGCCCTGATAAAATGAAAATACTAGATAATACTCAGTGAATGCAAGATATAGTATTACAGGCACAAAATATTATTAATAATGGCTGACAGTAAAACTTTACATTAAGCACAAAAACCTCACTAGGCCTACGAATTAACACCTTATGCTATACAGTACAAGAAAAATGTAATACCAGTTATACTCAAATTACACAGCTGCTAGATGTTTGGAGACTTCCTGAGCACTCACAGTAATAACAACTGTACAGGGGAGGACAGAAATGTGAACAAAATGAGGAGTAGATCTAAGTGGCAATTAATGCAGAGACTGAGCTCATTATATAGGGGCCGGCAGAGCTTGATACAACTTGTAAGAAGGACGCGCAAATGAAGCCATGGGGACAAAGAGTTGACAATCCTGCTCTGAACAACAGAAAGAACGACTTACTCTACTTTAAGGGAGGAGGGGGGGAGTGAGGTAGAACACGCTCGTGATCAAACATGCAGCATACTGTACGTTAGAATTACACAAAGGATGATGAAATCATAGGCTATGTAACACTATATATATATATATATATATATATATATATATATATATATATATATATATATATATATAATATGGAAGACAATACGTTTTTATTCATGTTTCTAGAGTATCTAAAATATTTAGGAAATCCCCAGGAGGTATTGTTCATTACCGTCCAGGCCGCCTGGGATAAGCCCATGCAGCAATACAATGGACAAAATGAGCTTTGTTTGGTATAACAGGTTGTCTGAATGCTGGCCGTTTATCGACCTTTAAAATAATATAACAAATGCTGTATATGAGTAAGAAGTATCATATGCCTCTGCTGTAACCCTTAACACGTGTGATTTCAGTATTTTGCTAGTAACCATAATAAATAACTACTGTTGTTGCTACAACATACACACTGCACACATATATTGTCACCGAACAATATTTATCGTTCGTGTTGTAATCCATCGCTTTCGCACTCGTAACCATATCAGCATCCGGTGATCAAGCTACGATATCTGCACGCAGATACAAACATCCTCCTCGTCGCACCTCTCTCTCCCAACCTCCCCACAAACATTTCTGTGCACCATCTGTTGGGTGAAAATGGCACTTCTTTGAACTGCTTCGTTATTCGATCCTCAGGTGTTTCTGATTCACACGGTGGCTGGCTAGGGGAACGGACTTTTGTTCGTGATAGTACACCCACGCACCAAAGTTTCTGTACCCCCCTCGGTGGAAGGAAGTGGAAGTCAGGGTAAGAGAGAGGGCAGGGGAACGGACAACTGTGAGTGGTAGTTTGGTACCGAGCTACGAGGCGGATGGTGAGAAACCTAATGAGCTTGGATTCGAAACATTTCTATTTTATTCATCTGCAAAACATTGTGCATAAGCAGCATACACAATATATATTATAAAAAAAAAAATACTATGTTATCATGGAGTCCTGTGAAACATGGTCCAGACACAACCCATCTGTTTTGAATCATCATACAAAGGAAGCACCGAGCCAAATTCGCTGCAGTCTGCATCACGGAGGCTAACACTGGACAAGGTGAGGTTTATTTTGTTTTTTGTTTATATGCTGACTGATCCTGCTTCATTTATAAAATTGAATCCAATTCTGGTATGGTCAGGAGGCACGGTAGCTCAGTGGTAGAGCATCGAGCTCGGGGCCGGGGGGTCGTGAGTTAGAGCCGCGCCCGGGGTCTGCCGTACCGGGAGGGGTAGCGCTCTCCTGTAACCTAACGGGGTTATATGGCTTTAGTTGCCTAGCTCGGAGAATTTATTTCTCTATTTTCTGGTATGGTCAGTCTGGTTGAAAATTATGTGATGTGTTCCCATAAACTGTCATGATGCTTGGTTGTTCTTGATGTCTAATTATTATAATCATAATTTTGACATTGACAACTGGGTAAAAGACGTTATGTTAATGCCATGTTAACACTATGGTTATATTAATTAGATATGAAGTAATGGGTTCTATTTTATAAATGAAGTAGGATGAGTCAGCATGCAAACAACAACATAAACTTCATAATTATTGTCCAGTGTTAGCCTCCATGATGCAGACTCAGTGTAATTGGCTCGATTCATTTGTATCATGTGGATTCGAAACAGATGGGTCGTGTCTGGACCAAGTTTCACAGGACTCTATGATAACATAGTAGTCTAAGTTATAATATATTCTGTGTATGTTACACATGCTTAATGTTTTGCAGGTGAATAGCATGGAAATGTTTCGAATCCACGTTCATTAGGCTTCTCACCATCCGCCTTGTAACTTTGTACCATACTACCACTCACGGTTGTCCGTTCCCCTGCCCTCTCTCTAACCCTGACTTCCACTTCCTTCTACCGAGGGGGTACATAAACTTTGGCGCCTGGGGGTACATGAGCGCAAAGAGCAGAAAACAGTAACCAAGGAGATTCATTCCTACCTTATAACTAAGGGCCATCGAATGTCGTGCAACCACGACTTATTATGCTGTTCAGGTTGTGGAAGTAATTCAGTTTTGTTATACGAAAAGAGACAGGCTTTAGTAACCAAGGAGACTTATTCCTGCCTGATAAGTAGAGCGCCCAAATTTTAATCATATAGCTGTGAGTTCCATTCAATAATCCTCCAAAATAACTTGGCCCAAATTTTGCTTCATTTTTTCTTTTTTGTTTGTTTTACGTAGCACAGCAGTATAAGAAGGCAGTATCATGACTCAACATCCTTTCCAAATCTCTTCTTCGTGACTAGCATCATATTTTCGTGTTAGTGTATTGCCACAACACAGAATCCTAGCAATGGAAATGATAAAATAAGTGAGTTTTAGGTCACGCGGGAGTAAAAACAGGATAGTTACTCCTGAACACAATTTACTCCCGTTTAATCTTCAGTTCTAATATATATATTTAGTATGATGCGAAATTTCATAAGAAATGGTAGTAGGCTATAAAATTTTTGGAAAGTTAAACAATATGGAGTGAAACCGTATATAAATGGAATTATTGAACGGGAAGGTGGTGATCTACTTCTCTGCTATGGTGGCATTTTCTATTATTATGTTTTACTTAACGCGAAGTGTTTGAAACTACAGTGAGTGTTTAAACTGTCACAAATAAGTCTTATGATCAGAACAAGTCTACCATTCGAGCTCTAGACGATTCCATACTGTTGAGACACACACACACACACACACACACACACACACACACACGTCGTTGTCACCATTAGCCCTCTCATCGTAGGTAAAATACTTATGTTCTGTTCCACCTAACGTCATATAAATCAACTGGGCTACTGAGTCACAGAAGCCTGTGAAGTTGATGATGATGATAATGATAAAAATAATTGATAAATTATTATAATTATGACAATAATAATGATAATAATAATAATGATATTCCATCCATCCTTCCATCGTCCAATCCTACGTTGCCCCATGAGGAGCGTAGGAGCCCGGGGCTAGGCGCTTGGTCCCGACATTTAAGATGAGAGTGACCAGCCTCACTCATCTTTGAGTGGTATTACATGAGCAATCAACCCCAACCACTCCTTGGATATAAACCTTCACCGAGTCAATCCGATTGGAGCGCAATAGTTACCCACTAAATCACCAGGCGCCCAAATTTGGTTATATGGTTACCACCCAGCGTAGTCAATGGTTTTCTGTTTTCTGGTGTACAGGAAACTATGATGATAATAAAAATAATAATAATCACCATCATCATCTTCCGAACTTTCTCACCCTAGCGCAGGGTGAGGAGTAGCAACGTCCAGACAGCTCAAGTTTCCCGAATCCAATGGACCATGACTCTTCACTCATCCTTCAAGCCAGCAGAATCCTGGACCTATCTGATTCGCCAAAAAAAAAAAAAAAAAAAAAAAAAAACTTTCACCACATTCTGTAGCTTCACATAAACGTATCCGCTAATCAATCCGAACGCTGTCACGTTAAAAAGGGGAGCCAAATCCCTGATGGCACTTCTTCTCACAACAGTCATCCAGCCAGCTCGATCTCTTGTCAGTCACCTAGCCTCACCGACTTCCATACCTTTTATCCTCACAGATTCATCCACCATATCCCTCCCCCTTCTCCTTGGCCTACCTTGCCTCCTCCCTCTTTCAAATTCGCTCAGATATACCTTTTTCACCGTTCTGTTATTATCCATTCTCTTCACATGACCATATCATCTCTGTACACTCTCTTTGATTCTGGTGTCCACAGTCTTCCTCACACCGCATCTTTCACGAATCACATTATTTCGTATCCCATTCACTCTCTTTACTCCACATAAATTCCTCAGCAGTCCCATCTCCACTGCTTTCACTTTTGACTTCATTTTCATGCCACATCATAGTCTCACATCCATATGTTAATACAAAAGTGGGGACATGGGAAGGCGTGTGCCACATTGAGCTGACGGGCCTTCGAGAACTGATTGTTTAGCGTCTATCCAGAGTCGAACAATAATAAATAAACCAATAAATAGAGTAAAAGTACACTTAGTCTGCGTAGCCATCCTATAGTGATTTCTAAGTAATTTCTGCCACCCCTAAAACACACTAAAGCAAAATCAGAAAGAAAACATAAGGTCATATTAGTAAAGAAAACATAAGTTCGTATTAGTAAAGACAATGAACGAGTTAAAAGAGGGAAGAAGGGTGAGGAAGGAAAACAATATAATAATAATAATAATAATAATAATAATAATAATAAAAATAATAATTATAATAAAGATAATAATAATAATAATAATTAATAATAATAATAATATTTATAATAATATTATTGTTAATATTAATAATATAATAATGAGAGAGAGAGAGAGAGAGAGAGAGAGAGAGAGAGAGAGTATAAGGTCAGTGGCAGATTGGAAGAAAGATATTATACCTTTTTAAATCATGGAGTCGCACGTTCATGTCGGTATTATTATTATTATTATTATTATTATTATTATTATTGTTGTTGTTGTTTTGTTGTTGTTATTGTTGTTGTTGTTATTATTATTATTATTATTATTATTATTATTATTGTTATTACTGTGGTAGGTGGGGACGCCCACCATCCATTCACTTAATGTGTGCGTACCATATGGTTTCTACACTGCGTGACGAGCCAAATGGTTTCCTTTACCCAGGATATGGCAACCATATAACCTGGGTTTTTGGTCAGGCTGTGTCCCTCAGATTCCCCTATCTAAAAATCTCTTAAGCATGGCAGACGTTTCGGAGCTCCTCGGAGGACTCAATACCTGCCCAGGGTCCCAACCAAATGGGCAGATTTTCATGGCCCTGTGGAATGTAAAAGGTGTGAATGTCGAGCGCAAGAGGATGGAAGTGGTGAATGTGTTCAAGAGTGTTAGATATGCAGTAATAGCATTGTGAGAACCAAAGATGAAAAGATGTGAAGTGGAGGAGTGGGAGGGTGTGAAATGTGGAGGATCAGGCAAGACTGGGCGAGGAAGATGCAAGGAAGGAGTTGCTTTGTTGATGAATGAGGTGTGGCAGAGTGGAAAAAGAGATTACAAATGTGTTAGCTTGTGATGTATGTATGTCAAGTTCAAGTTTGAGAAGGTGAAAGTGGGAGTGATTGTAGCGTACGCACCGTGATGACAGGAGTGCGAGAGAGAGAGAGAAAGACAGGTTTGGGAATGAGCTTAATAAAGCAGTGGGAGTAATGCCCAGGAGCTATGATGAGATCGTAATTGGCGATATGAATGGAAGAGTAGGCACTGGTCCTGAGGATGACATAATGGGTTGTAATGGAGTACCAGGAGAAAATGATAATGGGAATCGGCTGAAGGATATGTCAGGAAAGGAGGTTGTGCATATGTAACCCGTATTTCAAACACAAAAATGCACATAAACAGACATGGTATAGAGTGAACGGGGATCGTGTTGAAAGGAGTCTGATTGAATACGTGCTCATACAGAGGTCGATGCTGGGAGTGGTTGCTGATACGAAGGCCGTAGGAGGACGATGTGGAGGTCTGTCAAATCATATGATTGTGGTATGCAAGATCAAACTGAGAAGAGTGAGGTGGACCAGGAGAGAGAGGGGCAGTCAGGGAGAAAGACAGAGTCGAGAAGCCGAGGATCAAAGAAATGGCAGATGAACAGAGGACCAAAGTAGGGGAGGAGTTGGAATCAGGGACTGGAATGAAATGGTTCTGGACAGCCTGTGGAATGCATATAGGGATTGCTTAGTTAGGAATGATAAAGCGGTGTGGCAAGAGTAACAACAAAGTGGTGTGGCAAGAGTAACAACAAAGAAGAAAGGTGCGGCATGGTGGGATGAAGAAGTTAAGAGAGCAGCGGAGGAAAAGAGGATGAAGTGGCTAGAGTGGTTCCATAACAGGGGTTCAGTTGAAATAAGAACTGATTATACAGACACCAAGAAGTCCGTAAAGAGATTAGTGAAAAGGAAAAAGGAGGTAAATGGTGGTCTCGGAAGAAAAATAAATGCAAACTGCTCTGAAAATAGGAAGATATTCTGGAAGGAGGAGCGGAAATGTAGAAGTGACAGCAGAAAGAAATGTGAAAGTGTGGAGGATGTAAGTGGTAGACTGTTAACCTATGGTGATGAAATAAGGACCAAATGGAAGGTATATTTTGAAAGCCTGATGACTGGGAATAGAGAGAGCAGAGCGGCTGTAAACCTGATTGGTTTTTTGGGTGTGCAGAGAAGGAATGCAATCCCAGGAAACGTGGCACTCACACAGGTGAAGAACCCCTTGAAGCGGATGAAAATTGGGAAGGCAACTGGTGTTGATGATGTATATACAGAGATCATTAAGTATAGTGGAGACAGCGGAATGAAGTGCTAGTTGGAGATATGTAAGAAGGCATGGATGAGTGAAACTGTGCCAGCAAAGTGGAAAAAGGATGTGATTGTACCCTTTTAAAAAAATAAAGGTGAGAGAAGCGAGTGCAAGAATTATCGTGGAAAGTTTATTGAGTGTTGTAGGGAAAGTGGAAAAATTATTACAGAAAGAGTAAGAGAGATATCAAGTTCTAGTGAGTGATGAACAGGGTGACTTTAGGGGTGACAGAGGATGTGTGAATCAAATATTTACAGTGAGACAGATACTATAATGTATTTATGGCATTTATGGATCTGGAAAAGGCATATGACAAAGTAGACAAAGATTGTGGAGGATTTTGCGCATGTATTGTACGGTGTACATGGCAAGCTGCTGAGTGCCGTCAAGAGTATGATGATGGTAGCGAGACATGTGTAAGGGTAAATGGGCCTCTAAGTGAATGGTTCACGATGAGTTTGGTAGTGCGACAAGGTTGTGTGATGTACACATGGTTGTTCAATATATATATATATATATATATATATATATATATATATATATATATATATATATATATATATATATATATATATATATATATATTGCCAGACGCCTCAATCCCGTTTGGGGTGGCCATATATATATATATATATATATATATATATATATATATATATATATATATATATATATATATATATATATATATATATATATATATATATATATATATATATATATATATAATTATATATATATATATATATATATATACATATATATATATATATATATATAAACAAACAAACATATACAGTATATGGACGGGGTGATGAAACAAGTAAAAACACTAGTATTGGAGAGAGGGATGGCGTTGGTAATGATTGGTGATGGATGGAATATCTCAAATATGTGTATGCTGATGATGCAGTGCTACCTGCAGATACCGGACCAGAGCTTGGTAGAGTAGTGTAGAGTTTTGCTGATGTCTGTGAGCGTCATGCCTTAGGAGTATATGTAGGAAAAAGTAAAGTGATGGTAATCGAGAGAGAAGATGACTCCTAGTGTGATGTTACAGTGAATGGAGAGACTGGAATTGGTGAGAGAGTTCAAATACCTGGGTACAGTGATAGAAAAGACAGGAAAATGTGCAAAAGAGGTGGAAAGTAGAGTGACACAAGGAAGGAAGGTAGCTGGTGCTGTGAAGGCTCTGATGAGAAACGGAGGCTTCAGTGTTGCAGCTGACCGAGGCTTACATGAAGGAGTGTAAGTGCCATCTTTAACATTTGGATGTGAGACTATGGTGTAGCATGAAAATGAAAAGTCAAAAGTGAGAGCAATGGAGATTGGACTGCTGAGGAATGTTTGTGGAGTACAGAGAGTGGATAAGATACGAAATAATGTGATTCGTGAAAGATGCGGAGAGAGGAAGTCGGTGGACACCAGAATCGAAGAGAGTGTACTGAGATGGGATGATCATGTGGAGAGAATGGATAACAGTTGAGTGGTTAAAAAGGTATATCTGAGCGAATTTGAAGGAGGGAGGAGGCGAGGGAGGCTGCGGAGAAGGTGGAGCGATGTGATGGATGAGTGTGTGAGGAAGAGAGGCATAGAAGTCGGTGAGGCTAGGGGACTGACAAGATATCGAGCTGTTGGATGAATGTTGTGAGAAGCGGATGATCAGGGATTTGGCACCCCTCTTTAGCGTGACAGCGTTCGGATTGACTTTGTCGGATACTTTTATGTGAAGCTGCAGAATGTGGTGAAAGCTTTTGGTGTATCATACAGAGCTAGGATTCCAGGGGCTTGAATGATGAGTGAATGAAAACATGGCCCATTGGAGAGGGCAAACTTGGGCTGTCTGGACATTGCTACTTCGCACCCTGCCGTTGGGTGGGAAAGGAGGTCCGGATGATGATGATGATTAGTTGTAGTAGTAGCAGTAGTGGTGGAAGTCCTAGTAGTAGCAGTACCAGTTGTAGTGGTAGTAGTTGTAGCAGATGAAGGCTTCCACCGTTCACTCACAGGATGCACCACTACCTTTAGGTGACAACACCAAGTAACAACCAAAATGTTTTCTTGTGTCCCTGGAAGCCATTAAATACGTCGGTTAATATTCAGATAACAAACTGATGACCTATTTGTACAGTGGGTTATGGTGCTGCAATTGCCTTTATCCCATTAGGGTTTACGTCCAAAGTCTGGTCGGACCTCACGCCTCACATAATGTCGCTCATACAAGTGGCGTTTGCTTATTGTTAACACCATTTCCTCAGCGATTTATTTTTCACACAGTTCCACTCAAGATCAGGGAACTGGACACTGTCGTCATAGTTGCGTTTGCATATCAAGTGGCACCATTTCCTCAGCGAGTTATTTTTCACATAATGCCGCTCAGGATCGGGCAACTGGGAACTGTCGTCGTACAAGTGGTGTTTCCCCATTTTGCAACTCCTTATCCTCAGCATTTTATTCTTCACATGATGCTGCTCAGGGTCTGGCAAACGGGCACTGTCCTCTTATAAGTGGCGTTCTCAAATTTTCAGACTTTATCCTCAGCGATTTATTCTTCACATTGTGCAGCTCAGGGTCGGATAACCGGTCACTGTCATGCTAGAAACGGCTTTTGTACATATCTTCGTAATTTCTCCTCAGCGATTTGTTCTTTACAGTGCACCTCAATATCCTCATGTATGTTACTGATTCAGCCTGAGACTATATAAAACCATGGGAGAGAAAGCTAAGGTATATATTATGCAGACCATTATTATTATTATTATTATTATTTTTTTTTTTATTATTTTTTTTTTTTACGTATCCGACTGGGCAAAGGCTGAAGGACCTATTTCTCGGGGGCAGTGACCTATCCTCCTACACCTCCACATAACGAAAAGGAGTCACGAACTATACAGTATGATGTATAATACCCCTTTAAAAGTCTGGTCTCGGCCTAAAACCGTCGTCTGTTCTTAACTGGGATATAATTAACTAAGCTATTTAGCAAAAATTTTCACATCTTAAGGGATTGGGTGTACATAAATTTCAATAACAATAATTATATGTTTTGACTGATAACTTACGCTTTTAATTAAGTATACCTATCAACTAATTCATCATTCATTTGAAGATGGGGATGGTCGTTTAATATTATTATTATTATTATTATTATTATATACTTTTTGTCATCTACTACTAACAAGGTTTTATTACAGCTGCGCTAGCAATAGCGATTCTGATGTTCTGTTTTGCTGGATGTGTGTGTGTGTGTTTGCGTGCGTGCGTGTGTGTGTGTGTGTGTGTGTGTGTGTGTGTGTGTGTGTGTAATTCACCGAGTCGGTCAGGATCACTTGATGGTCGTGTGTGTGTGTGTGTGTGTGTGTGTGTGTGTGTGTGTGTTTGTGTTCATAAGCATGGTGTAGAATTATTGATGACAGAGAGAGAGAGAGAGAGAGAGAGAGAGAGAGAGAGAGAATAAGTTTTAGAGTTCAAAACTGCTCTCCTATATCGGCGTTCGATCTGTCTGACAAGAAACTTAAATGCATATCGGACAAAAAAGCGATGTGTGTTGAAACTACTGTGCCAGAACTTTGTTATGGGGTGAGTATAATCGCTTTATTTTCACCCGACGAAACTGGGTCAATCCTATGGCTTAAATTCTTTGCCGGTTCGCATTATTTTCAGTGAACACTATTTAATAGGTAAGAAACACTCCTTAGTTACTTATCAAATCAGCGTTCGAACCTGACTGTACGTGGATGGGGTCGGGATGCTTGTCAGGTTAGAGTGAACGTGCTATAGAGACCTGGGGAGACAAAGGTGATCAGCTTCCGCCCTGTTGGTTCCTTATAACAGTATCCTTTTATCCTGACGCTGCCCAGCCTAACCTAATCTAGCCTAATTGCCAAAACCATATCCTTATCTCCTAACTTTGCTTAACCTAACCTAATCGTCAAAGCCACACATTTTCTCATGATGAGGCCTAACCTAACATGATCGTCAGAACCATAACTTTCTCCTAAATCTGTATAACCTAACCTAACCTAACCTGTCCTAACCTAACCTGACCTACACGCCCAAACCACACCCCTTTTTTCCAAACTTTGTCTAACCTAACCTAACCTAACTTAAGAGTAACAGAAACCTCCATACTGGAATTAACCTAACCTAATCGAAAGGCAAATGTTTTTCTTTTAACTGCACTTAACCTTACTGGGAAACCACACTTTCCCTTGTATTTTGCCTAATTTAAACCAATCCATGCGCGAAAACCTCATCTCTTATTGCTATCTTAACATCCTTTATTTAACACAGTTCCATGTAATACTGTACAAGTTAACTAAATTTTGACCTAATGTGACTTAACTGCAAAAGCCACATTCATTGGTCCTAAGTGTACTTGTTTCGTGTAAATTAATGGCATGTGTGTGTGTAAAGAGAGAGAGAGAGAGAGAGAGAGAGAGAAAGGATGAAGTAAATGAGCGAAGAATGATGACTGAGTTAAATATGGGTAGCAGTGTGTGTTATTGATTACTGTTACATAGGTTATGAGTCCTATCCATTATTCATAAGGGCTGAGTTGAAACAAAAGATTAGCGACAGAATATCGGGCTAGTCACGAAGAAGTGCAATGGAAGGGATCCAGTGCCATATTCATGTCTTATTCTATTACTCTTCTGTAACATGAGATAAACACTTTAAAATGGTGCTAGTCACGAAGTAGTGCATGTAAAGGATGTAGAGCCATACTATATTCGTGTTTTAATATGGCACTGTGTTGTAACAAGAGATCAACACTTTAAAATGGTGCTAGTCACGAGGAAGTGCTATGGAGAGGATGTACAATACTCAGCAGGGTACAAGGCTTAGGAGTGCTTTTCTCTAAGTGTAAAGGGAGTGAAAGATAAAAATGGTAGATTACTGGTGGAGAAGGGAGGAAAAGTGAGCAGAATGAGAGAACACTTTAAGGAATTGTTGAAGATAGAGAATGAAAGTACTGCGAGTATAAGTGGTTGGGGAATGGCTGGCGGACGGAGGGATGTGAGAAGAGAGGAAGAAATCTGTAGGATGGAAATTGAGGAAGCAATGAAGAAAGTCAAAATGGGGAAAGCCTCAAGAATTGATGGAGTGTGTGGTGAAATGCTGAAGCACGGGGGAGAGATAGTAGTAGAATGGATATGGAAGATGTGCAGATTGGCCTGGGAGGAAGGTAAAGTCCCGAAGGATTGGAAGTCAGGTATAATTATTCCCCTGCACAAAGGAAAAGGGGAAAAATAAACGTGTGGTAATCATAGGAGCAGTTTTTTTCTTAGTGTAATAGGAAAAGTATATTGCAGGATACTTATTGACAGAGTTAGGGAATTAACAGAGGAATTAGTTGGAATGGAACCGGGAGGTTTTAGGAGGGGAAGAGGTTGTGTAGATCAGATATTCATTCTTAGGTCGTTAGTGGAAAAGTTTCTAGAGAAGGGAAAGAAGAAAACATATGACACGGTGGATAGACAAGGACTGTGGAAAGTATTAAGAATATATGGAGTAGATGGTAAGTTGTTGAAAGCTGTGAAGTGTATGTATGAGGGTGCCAAGGCTGCAGTGCGTGTGGATAGCGAACTGAGTGAATTTTTCTCTTTGAAGGTTGGACTGAAACAGAGATGTGACATGTCTCCATGGTTGTTCAATATGTATATGAATGAGGTTCTAAAAGAGATACTAGGTACTGCAGTGGATGTTGGAGCGGCGTTAATGAGAGAGGGCAATGTTCGGAAACTCTCTGCACTGTTGTTTGCAGGTGATACTGTGTTGTTAAATGTAGACGAAGGTAAGCTGCAAGGCTTGGTTGATGGGTTTCGGAGAGTGTAAGAAATGGAATGTGAAGGTGATTGTAGGGAAGAGTAAAGTTATGGTCTTCGAGAGAAATGAAGTCAGTGAATGTACAGTGAGGTTGAATGAGAAGGAATGGAAAATGTGAATGCGTTTAAGTACTTGGGTAATGTGATGAGGAAGGATGGAAATTTAGAGGGTGAAGTGCTTGAAAGGATACAGCAAGGAAGAATGGTTGCTGGTTCTTTGAAAGCAGTGTTAAGAAACAGGGAAGTGAGCATGGATGTGAAATAGTTACTGCAAGATAGTATTGCGGTAACAACTCTAACGTATGGAAGTGAAGCTTGGACCTTGTTGGTGGGACAAAAAGCTAAGAGTGAGGGCAGTGGAAATGAGTTATTCGAGAGGAGCATGTGGAGTCACATGGAGAGACAAACTGACAAATGAGGCGTGAAGAAGCGTTGTGGTGTGGATGTGGATGTGATAGGAAGCGTTAGGAGGAACACACCGAGGTGGTTTGGCCATGCGGAGAGGATGGAGAGCGAGAAACTGACGAGGAGATTGTATGTGATTGAGGTGAAGGTGGGGAGAGGGAGGGGGAGGCCAAGGATGAGATGGAGGGATGGAGTGGAGAGGTAGGCCTATATGAGAAAGGGGTGTGTGAGCTGGGAGCAGGGCAGCGAAATAGTTGGGGACAGGGCGACATGGAGGCTATTTGTTTGTGGCCACCCCTTACGGGATTAACCCTGGATAGGTAACCATTTTTTTGTTACTATATCAGGTAAAGTGGGGTATGACGTACCCCACGGAAAAAAATAAAACGAAAATACTTCCATTTGAGATATTTCAAAATGCTTCGATACACAAATAGTTTAAATGAATAAAATATATTTTTTAAATTTTATACAAAAATGATTAAATTTTTGGTGTACAAATTTTAAAATTAAATCTTGCAAGACTGAAAAATAATATCATGATTCCATGGGTGGCCTGCAGTAGACCGATGCTGGGAGCTTCTGTATACAAAAGGAGAATGACAACAAATTAAAATAAAAAATCACAAGAGGGCTCAACTGAGGTAACATTATAGGTAACCTGGGGTATGACATACCCCAGTGGCTCTATAGAGCAAAATCAGAGCCAGGTACAGCTATGACTCCATCATCCCCATGAAGAGCATCACTAGGCAGGAAGGTAATGAGACGGACAGATCTGTAGACCTTATGCTCATATTTTTAAAAACTAAATTTCGGGGACTGGGGTTTCTGATACCCCACGTTACCTATCTAGGGTTAAGGCGTCTGGAAATAGATAGATATATAGACTGATACATAGCAAAGGGTGAAACGCGTCTTGAATGCCGGCATCTAAGAAGGGGAATTAAACTGACTGGAGAGAGAGAGAGAGAGAGAGAGAGAGAGAGAGAGAGAGAGAGAGAGAGAGAGAGAGAGAGAGAGAGAGGGGGGAACGGGGTGTCGTCCGATTAATATTCAGTAGTGTTGAGGAACTTTCAGGGAAATTGCTAATTATTCCCTTTCTTTTTTTGTTTTTAGACACACACACACACACACACACACACACACACACACACACACAGACCTTTTTATCCACATTAAACGCTAAGATTTTTCTGAGAATCTGTTGCAACAGAAACGCTGGTAGAGACAACGTTAGAATATATATATTATGAGAAGACAAAACAGGAGAAGCTAGTGTAACAGAAGGCAAAGCAGAAAAAGAGAAAGCAGAAGGCAGAGTTCAAGAAGAGATATTGAGAAGAGAAACTAGCGGAAGAGAAAGTAGAAGTCAAAGTAGGAGTATTAAAAGTAGAAGAAAAAGTAGGAGTATTAAAAGTAGAAGTCAAAGTAGGAGTACTAAAGGCAGAAGTCAAAGTAGGAGTATTAAAAGTAGAAGACAAAGTAGGAGAAGACATGGAAACGAAAACAAATTAAGAGAAGACAAAGTAGAAAATAAAGCAGGATACCACGTATTAGAAGACAACGACGCAGACAAAGTAGAAGACAAAGCAGGAAGTGACAAAGGAAAATACACCTAAGGTGACAAAGTAGGAGACGACAAAGTAGAGCACTATGCAGATGACATAAGCAGAAGGAAATGCAAAAGTTAAAGCCAAAGATAGAGAAATTATGAAAAGACAAAGTAGGATAAGAGAGAGTAGAAGACAAAATAGAAGACAGTAGGAGACGAACTAGAAACCGAAGTACGATAAGACAAAGCAGAATACAAAAAAGCGAAGGACAAAATAGAAGCGAAAAAGACAAAGGAAGCGAAGACAAAGTACGGAAAGGCAAAGTGTATGGATTTGTTTTTCTTCAATTCATTAATCTTTCGTTACATCTCATCATCTTTTGTTGGGGAAAAAAAAAAAAAGTCCCTCACTAGGAATGTGTGGGCGCTACTAAGTAGATGGGGGCGCCTGTCATCCACTCAGTCAATGTAGCTCTGCACTAACCGCCAAGCCAAATTGTTTCATGTAACACAGGAAATCATTAATGGTGACCATATAACCAAGTGACGCCTGATGGTGTAGTGGGTTGAGGTGCTGCAACTGGACGGAGCCTGTAAGAGTTTGCATCTGAGGAAGGATTGGGGTTTATTGTTCGCATAACGCTACTCAGGGAAAGTAAGGCTGGTCACCTTTGCCGTAAATGCCGAGATTAAGAAGCCTAGCTCCGGCCCCCTACGCTCCAGATGGGGCAAAGAAAGACTGGATGATTGATGAATTGATGTAAGAAAAAGGCTCGTATTCTCCTCGTTTAAGGAAGCTTGCTAACGCCTCTTCCTAAACGATAAAATTTTCTTAATGAACGGCTATTATCCTTTTGTACGTTATTTATGTAGAGTATGACGGTATTACCAGGATTTATATAACACAGAAGAGGACAGTAATGTGTAATAAACAAAATAAATCACTCAGTAAAAAAAGTATAACAGTAATATCCCTTTTTACGTTATTTATGCGGAGTATGCCGATATTGGAAGAGTCTATATAACACAGAAGAGAACATTAAAGAGAAATAAACAAAATAAATGGCTTAGGAAAAGGTCTTAGGGAGCTTCTTTAACTGACAAGAATACGGGTCAAAGTATATGAAAATTGTACTGTGCTGAGTGGGCACATCTGTGTGGTGTAAGTGAGGAGCGTCTTATATGCCAGAGTTTATGGAAAGGATTAGCTTGATGAGAGAGAGAGAGAGAGAGAGAGAGAGAGAGACAGAGACAGACAGACAGACAGACAGACAGACAGAGAATGGTGTTTCATCTACAAGCGTCGAGTCTCTCTCTCTCTCTCTCTCTCTCTCTCTCTCTCTCAGATCAAAGCCTTGCAATATTCCCTCCTCCCTCTCTCGGATCGAAGCCCTTGCATTACGAGTATATCTCTGTATTCAGTCAACCCTCCTCTCTCTCTCTCTCTCTCTCTCTCTCAGATCGAAGCCCTTGCAATGTACCTCTCTGTGTTCAGTCACCCTACTATTTACCAAACTATACCACTCGCTTTGCAACGTTGGTTATGCATTCTAGATTGAAAATGAATGAAAACCATTGAATAACGCACTGTGATAATGCCAGCTGTATTAGTGTCAGTGAATGAAGTGTTTTCGTTCATTTGACCCAGAAATTATTCGTCTGTGCGTGTGTGTGTGTGTGTGTGTGTGAGCTGCAGGAACCGATAATAAAACGATATTATTGCCTTTCCTGGTGCAGTGGTTGGCACGTCCCGCTGGCAACTAAAAGAGCCAGAGTTTCAGTCGGGATGGCCAGTCTGTTGGATAAAACTGGTTTCCCCAGTGTCTGTCTTTGCCCTAAGCACATCTGGGGACCTTGAAGTAACATCGACTGCTGTTTTTTTTTTTTTTTTTTTCCAAGGGAAGAATGAGACTTAACAAAGGAATTAATGTCTGTCTGAATGCCCCTCGTGGTGTCCATAGCCAAGCTACTGAGTGACTGAATGTCGTGTTGCGGTGTAACTTATATTCCACAAGATCCACCGACAGGCCATATCAACACCCTCACTAATATCATCCAGACCTGAATGAAACAGCTCTGCCGTGTACTGTTATTAGTGTGGATGGTGGGTATTAGCGCCGACGTGGAGGTGTGTAAAGGTATTGTCACTGATCAAAGTTGGCTAAATAATAATAATAATAATAATAATAATAATAATGATAATAGTAGTGGTAGTAGTAGTAGCAGCACTGGTAGTAGTAGTAGAAGCAGCAGCAGCAGCAGTAGGAGCAGCATTGTAATAGTAGTAGTAGTAGTAGTAGTAGTAGTGATAATTATAATGATGATGATGATAATAATAATAACTAATAATAATAATAATAAAAATAATAATAATAATAATGATACTCTATCTATAACCCGACGCCCTAATCCCGCAAAGGGTGGCTGCAGACAAAACTCCTCCAAGTCGCTCTGTCACCCACCATTTGACTACCCTCTCCCCAACTCACCCCCCCCCCATCCCTCATATACCTCTCAACTCCATCCCTCCACCTCATCCTCGGTCTACCCCTTCCTCTCCCTCCCTCCACCTCACCTACATACACCTCTTCGTCAGTCTATCATTCTCCATTCTCTTCACATGTCCAAACCACCTCAGTGTATTTCTCCTAATCTTCTCAACGACATCTACATCCACCCCACAACGTTCCTTCACTTCTTCATTCGTCAACCTGTCCCTCCACGTCACTTCACATACTCCTCTCAAGTAACTCATTTCCACTGCTCTCACTCTTGACTTGTTCCCCTCTTGCAAGGTCCACGCCTCGCTTCCATACGTCAGGGTAGGAATCACAATACTATCATGCAGTGACTTCTTAACTTCCATACTCACCTCCCTATTTCTTATCACTGCTTTCAGTGTACCAACAACTTTCCTTCCCTGCTGTACCCTTTCATGCACTTCTTCCCTCAAAGTTCCATCCTTACTCATGACACTACCCAAATACTTGAATGCACTCACGTTCTCCATATCCTCACCATCCAACCTCACTGCACACTCTGTGACTTCATTCCTCTCAAACACCATAACTTTACTTTTGTTTACATTAACTTTCAGATTCCTCCTCCTACACACTGTCCCAAATTCATTCACCAAACCTTGCAACTCCCATTCATCTTCACTCAACAATACTGTATCATCAGCAAACAGCAACACCGGAATCTTCCAAATCTCACCCTCATTCATTAGAGCCACCCCCACATCCACTGCCCTACCTTGCACCTCCTTTACAACCCCATCCATGTATATATTAAACAGCCATGGAGACATCATACAACCCTGTCTCAGTCCCACATTGAGATCAAAGAACTCACTCAGCTCACCATCCACTCGCACCGTGGTCCTAGCTCCCTCGTACATACTCTTCACAGCACTCAACAATTTCCCCTCCACTCCATATATTCTTAATACCTTCCACATACCTTGCCTATCTATTCTGTCATAAGCTTTCTTCAAGTCCATGAAGGCAGCATACACTTTCCTTCCCATCTCTAGATACTTCTCCACTAAACATCTTAGAACAAATATCTGATCTACACACCCTTTTCCCTTCCTAAATCCCCCTTGTTCTTCTCCAACTAGCTCCTCTGTCATATGCCTAACCCTATCAATGAGTATTCTACCATATATTTTACCAGTCACACTAAGAAGGCAAATACCCCTATGGTTACCACATACTTCTGTCTCCCCTTTTCCTTTGTATAAAGGAATAATTATACCTGATTTCCAGTCCTCTGGAACCCTTCCCTCTTCCCAAGCCAATCTACACAACTTCCATATCCACTCCACAACAATCTCACCCCCATACCTAAGCATTTCACCACACACTCCATCAATACCTGGGGCCTTTCCCAACTTCATCTTCTTCATCGCTTCCACTACTTTCTCCCTACTGATCTCTTCCTCCCTCCACTCATCTCTTCTTCTCCCAACCATTCCCCAACCACTTATACTCGCACTGCTCTCACTCTCTACATTCAACAAATCCTCAAAGTGCTCCTTCCATCTCCTCAATTTCTCTCTCTTCTCCACCAACAATCTATTATTCCTATCTTTCACTCCCCTACTATTTCCCCTTTCACACTGCCTTACTTTCTTTACCTCCTTCCAAAACAATTTCTTACTCTCCTTCCATTTCACACTCAGATTCCTCCCAAACTCTTCATCCACTTTCTTCCTACTCTCCTTCACCAGTCTCTTAACCTCCCTTCTCCTGCTCACATATACCTCTCTCTTCTCTCTCATCTTCTCCCCTACCTCTACTCGCTAACCATTCACTATATGCCTTCCTCTTTTGTTCCACAGCTCGTTTCACCTCATCATTCCACCATGCTGTCCCTTGCACACCCTTGCATCTCCTCCTCTCTCCATAAACCGCCTATCTCTTCCGTGAATATCTTACCTACGTCTTCCACCCCTTCCATCTGCTCTAGCTCATACCTTCCCAATCTTTCTTCCACTATGCTCTTATACTCTGTCATATTCTCACTATCTTGCAATTTCTCCACTCTTCTCATTATAATAATAATAATAATAATAATAATAATAATAATGATAATAATAATGATAATAATAATAATGATAATAATAATATTAATAATAATTAGTGGTTGGTGGGGGCGCTCACCATTCACTCACTCGATTTATTGCTGGTCTCGGGCGCCTACCCTTTCCTCTCTTCCTTCCTTCTTTCCATCATCCTTTTTCTGTCTCTCCTTCATTCTTTCCTCTTCCTTTGTCTACGGATGACTCTACACTGAGTAACAAGCCATATGGTTTCCTGTATACCAGGAAGCCATTCACTACTCTGGGTGGTAACCATATAACCAGATTATGGCGCCTGGTGGTTTATTGGGCAAATAAGGAGCTCCTGAAGAATTGAGCCTGTGCAAGTTTATATCCAAGGGGGGGGGGGTTGGGATTTTTTGTTCGCGTAATGGTACTCAGGGATGAGTGAGGCTGGTCACTCACCTTAAATGTCAGGACCAACTTGACTAGTATACTGTACATGCCCGTGATATGCAGGATGAATTTATTTGAGAGAGAGAGAGTTACATAGTTACATAGAGTTACATAGATACACAGACCACACAGACCTTACGGTCCCTAAGAGGTGGTCCGGTCTTTATCCTAATATAGTGCATAGGAGCAGGAGAAAAGGATAGCACAGCAGAAGGCTCTCTCCCCCACCCTCCAGACCCTCCGGCATTTGCCGTACAGGAAACAAGAGAGGAAGTAATACCTTGCAGGAATGAAAAACCTGAAGGAATTTTATAGGATCGGCAGAAAGTAGAATAATACGGAAAAGGGAAAATTTGGGCGTACAGCCACATACTTACTCTATGCATGCAATTTTTTTTTTTCTTTATCAAAAGATGAAAAGAATGTTTATCTATTATTTATATTCTATAATACTGTCTGTGTCTAACAGACACGTGAATGCAGACGTGAATATGCAATAATTGCTCCATCCTAACTAAACGATACCAATTGCGTCGAGATACATGTCCAGTCCCTTTTTAAATATATTTATGGTACCACTCTCAATCACATTGCCAGGGAGTTTATTCCATTCGCTTACAACAGAGTAAGTGAAGAAATTTTTGGTTGTATCAAGATTAGCCCTCCTTGCTTGCAACTTCATACCATTTCCTCGAGTTACAGTCTCGGCAATTACTGTGAATAGTTTGCTTGAATCAGTATTACTAAAGCCTTTTAGCATCTTAAAACATTCAATCAGTTGTCCCCTGAGTCTCCGTTTTCTAAGAGAGAATGAGTTTAATTCCCTGAGTCTCTCGAGGTATGGTTTGTTCCTCAGGGACGGGATTAACTTGGTAGCCCTACGCTGGACCGCTTCCAGTATTTCTATATCTTTAATTAGGTGGGGCGCCCAAAATTGCACTGCAAACTCTAAGTGTGGCCTGACTATGCTTTTGTATAGGGGGATTACAATATCTTTGCTTTTATATGTAAAATGTCTTTTGATGAAGCCTAGGGCCCTGTTGGCTTTATTGGCGGCAGAGATACATTGATTTGAACATTTCAGATCGTCTGAAATTAGTACGCCTAGATCCTTAACTAGTGAGGACTTGCTAATGATTTGGCCCTTCATTTCGTAATCATACCTTTTGTTTTTAAAGACATCTTGCATATTAAGTGGTTAAGCTTGCTGTTTGGTGCTCAGTTTAGTTTGGGTTCAGTCTCATCTGTGAGTGACATTTTAATAGGTATAGGAGTATGTTCTTACAGGCGTTGTCATACCGTTTCTCCTTTTTGAGGCTTAAATGGTGATATACCATAAACTGTATAGACTTTCCAGACACTTCCATTCTTCATTAGACAACATTTCCACATGCACTTTTCACTGTTCATTCCATAAAGTCTCCCTAACTTCCATTCATGCATATGGCATGGGTCATTCTTCCACCTACAGAAAGAGGTGTCCCTTGATCCATTAGATCAGTTGCCTTTCAGAATCTGTAAAACACATCTCAGCTTTGTCTAGCAGAGTTGCCCAAATATGAAAGTATGTAATAGCTGCCACTACAATACCTACATTATAAATTGTACTAATGTAACAGTTGTTACAGTGTATAAATATACTGGTTGCTGCAGCACAGTACTGTACATACATATGTGTAGGCTACTATAGTACAGTACATACATACATACATACATGCTTCCTTAAATACAATAGAATTCAATAGCACTGTGATGATTAATTAGTATCATAATGTAGGCTAATAAGACTTTCTCAGTGATATTTAACTTGGAGATTTGTAGGAGCTCATTGTAAGCACATAAATAAGGTAAGTATTATGCCTGTCCTCCTCTCTTCCTATTTCTCCCACCTTTCCTGTCACTTCTTATTGCTTTTCTTTCTTTTACAGGTGGCGTTGCATTGGGTGGCGGGCCAAATGGTTTCCTGTAAGCCAGGAAACCGTTTGCAACGCTGGGTGGTGACCATATAACCAAACCATACGTGCTCCCTACGTGTCAGCAAGTGGGTTGGTGGAGGGTTAGTGCCCCTCCCTGTAAAACAAATAACTCAAAATCAAATGGCCACCCCTTACGGGATTATGGCGTCTGGCAATAGATAGATAGATAGACCTTTTGTTTTTCTTCCCACATTGCAGTACCTGACATTTGCTTACATTGAAGGGCATTTGCCATTTTTCTGACCAGCTGATAATTTTATTAAGGTCATTTTGAAGGCTAATTCTGTCTTCTTCAGTTAATATAGTGTTGCCGATTTTTGTGTCGTCTGCAAATTTAGAAATGAAGTTGTTTAGGCCAACATCGATATCGTTAATATACATAATAAATAGGACTGGTCCTAACACTGATCCCTGAGGAACACCACTGGTCACTGGAGCCCAGTCTGACTCTACTCCATTTATAACGACTCGTTGCTTTCTCTCACTTAACCAGCGACGTATCCACCTATGAATATTTCCGTCAATTCCAAGTGATCTTACTTTTGGCATTAGTTTATCATGCGGCACTTTGTCAAAGGCTTTCTGGAAGTCTAAGTAGATTATATCAAGTGACCTGGTACAATCATTCATTTTAAAAAGTGTATCGTAAAACTCAATTAAATTTGTCACTCATGATCTCCGCGTTCTAAAGCCATGCTGGCTGTTCCTAATTACGTTATTAGTTTCTAGGAACTCAACTATCCTATCTCTAATTAATGATTCGAGGATCTTGCCCAAGACAGAGGTTAGGCTAATTGGTCTATAATTTCCTGGTTGATCTCTACTGCCCTTTTTATATATAGGGGTCACGTTAGCCAGTCTCCAGTCTGCTGGAACCTTTCCTTGTTGTAGGGACTTGCTAAAGATAGATGTTAGAGGGCTGCATATTACATCCATCACATTTTTTAGTATTTTAGGGTAGAGTTTGTTTGGGCCGGGAGTCTTATTACCGTTCATTTTATTAAGTTTATCTCTCACTTCATTACTGCTAATATGCATATCACTTAGTGCGTTTTGGGTTGACATTTGATGCTCTTCGATGAATGTCATTGGCGTCTACTGTGAAAACTGAACTGAAAAATTTATTTAAAGTAGAGGCAATTTCCTGGTCGTCCGTGATAAGAGCACCCTCGTCGCTGATAAGTGGACCAACGCCCGCCTTGAGTCTCTTATTGCCGTTATTGTATCCATAAAAAAGCTTAGGATCCGTAGAACTTGTTTTTGCTATATCAATTTCAAATTGTCGTTTAGCTGTTCTAATGAGTTTTTTAACTTTTCTTCTACTACTGGTATATTGCCCTGTGAGTAATTCACTGGTGTGACTTTTAAGCAAGGTGTGGAGACGGTTTCTTTCTTTAACTGCTCTGCTAATATCGGCATTAAACCACGCTGGTTTGTTTTGTCTAGATTTCATTGGCACGTACTTGTTTTGAGCGGTCATGCATACGTGCTTAAATTCGGCCCACATTTCGTTTACATCATTAATTCTTTCTATGTGTTCAGCTAGTGTACTCAGGGCGTCCTTTAGGCCGTTAAAATCTGCGTTTTTATAGTCCGGCATTTTAGTTTTACTTATGCACTCATTATGTGAGAGATTCATGGAAAATCTTATGAGATTATGATCGCTAGATGCTAGATGTTCACCCACAGTGAGGCTTGAGACCATATCTTCATTTGTAGTGATAACAAGATCTAAGATATTACCCTGTCTTGTTGGTTCCGTGACACATTGAAATAAAAAGTTGTTCTTAATGAAATCTGTCATTTTTTTGTCATTATTACTGCTACCGGTAACTGCATTCCAGTTTACTGACGGCAGGTTGAAGTCGCCGGTAATCAACATTTCGTCCCCATCGAGAACTTCCTGCAAGGTACTATATAGTTCTGTGTCTTCCTCTGGAGTATGAGTAGGGCGACGGTAGACTGTAACAATATTTATATTCATATATTTTAAACGTACTTTGAGAGAGAGAGAGAGAGAGAGAGGTTATACAGAGGGAGAAGAGAATAGAAAGAACAAAGAAGATAAGATTAAGATGAATTAATTAACACTCAGTCTTCTATATGACTCACCCTCATCCTCCTATGATTCACTCACTGGCTCCTATGACTCACTCTTGGCTCCTATGACTCACTCTCAGACTCCTATGACTCACTCTCAGGCTCCTATGACTCACTCTCAGGCTCCTATGACACTCTCAGGCTCCTATGACTCACTCTCAGACTCCTATGACTCACTCTCAGACTCCTATGACACTTTCGGCTCCTATGATTCACTGTCAAGCTTCTATGAATCATTCTCAGGCTTCTATGACTTACTCGACTGCTATGACTCATTCTCGGCTCCTATGAATCATTCTCGGCTCCAATGACTCACTCTAATCTCCTATATTTCACTCTGAGGCTCCCTTGGCCCACGCTCTTGTCCTGTGACTCACTCTCAGGCTTCTGTGGCTCACTCACAAGCTATTATCACTCACTCAGGGTCCTGTGACTCATAGTCTGGCCCTTATGACTCGCTCTCACGATCCTATGACTGCAGTAACTAAGGCTCCTATGACTCACTCACGTTCTTATGACACTAAGGCTCTTATGACACTCAAGCACCTATGACAGCCACCTATGACACTCAGCCACTTATGACACTCAGGCTCCTATGACACTCAATCTCCTATGACACTCAGGCTCCTATGACACTCAGGCTCCTATGACACTTAGCCATCTATGACACTCAGGCTCCTATGACACTTAGCCATCTATGACACTCAGGCTCCTATGACACTCAGCCATCTATGACACTCAGGCTCCTATGACACTTAGCCATCTATAACACTCAGGCTCCTATGACACTTAGCCATCTATGACACTCAGGCTTCTATGACACTCACCCATCTATGACACTCAGGCTCCTATGACACTCACCCATCTATGACACTCAGGCTCCTATGATACTCACCCATCTATGACACTCAGGCTCCGATGACACTCAGGCACCTTTGACACTCAGACCCCTGTGACACTCAGGCCCCTATGACACTCAGGCACCTATGACACTCAGGCACCTATGACACTCAGGCACCTATGACACTCAGGCACCTATGACACTCAGGCCCCTATGACACTCAGGCATCTATGACACTCAGGCTCCTATGACACTCAGGCATCTATGACACTCAGGCACCTATGACACTCAGCCACCTATGACACTCAGGCTCCTGTGACACTCAGGCTCCTAAGACACTCAGGCTCCTATGACACTCAGGCACCTATGACACTCAGGCTCCTATGACACTCAGGCACCTATGACACTCAGGCACCTATGACACTCAGGCTCCTATGACACTCAGGCACCTATGACACTCAGGCTCCTATGACACTCATGCTCCTATGACACTCAGGCTCCTATGACAGGCATCTATGACACTCAGGCTCCTATGACACTCAGGCACATACGACAGGCACCTATGACATTCAGGCACATATGACAGGCACCTATGACATTCAGGCACATATGACAGGCACCTATGACATTCAGGCACATATGACAGGCACCTATGACATTCAGGCACATATGACAGGCTCCTATGACACTCAGGCACATACGACAGGCACCTATGACATTCAGGCACATATGACAGGCACCTATGACACTCAGGCACATACGACAGGCACCTATGACATTCAGGCGCCTATGACACTCAGACTTCTTTGACACTCAGGCTGCTATGACACTCAGGCACCTATGACACTTAGGCTCCAATGACACTCAGGCTCCAATGACACTCAGGCTCGTATGACACTCAGGCTGCTATGACACTCAGGCTCGTATGACACTCAGGCTGCTATGACACTCAGGCTGCTATGACACTCAGGCTGCTATGACACTGAGGCTGCTATGACACTCAGGCTGCTATGACACTCAGGCTGCTATGACACTCAGGCTGCTATGACACTCAGGCTCGTATGACACTCAGGCACCTATGACACTCAGGCTCGTATGACACTCAGGCTGCTATGACACTCAGGCTGCTATGACACTCAGGCTGCTATGACACTCAGGCTCGTATGACACTCAGGCTCGTATGACACTCAGGTACCTTTGACTCACTCACCTGAATAAAGATATCTGACATTATCTAAAATAGAATGCTAGAGTTGTGCCGGGCATGAGAGGGTTACGGAGGGTGGGTGGGGTGGGAGGGATGAAGGGAAAGAGAAAATGAGAGCCAGACAGATGGAGGAAAAACTCTTAATTGAGGGAGGAAGTTGAGTAATGGACGGAGGAAGGGAGAAAGAAAAAAGAAAGGCAAGGGAGAGAAGAAAAGAGGGAGGTAGTCAGAAAAAAGGGGGAGACAGGGGAAGGAGGGAGGGAGGGAAAGACAAATAAGTAGAGCCGAGAGAGAGAGAGAGAGAGAGAGAGAGAGAGAGAGAGAGACTATACAAAATGAGAAAAACTGTGTGATGTAATAAACAAAACTGAATAAAAATGAAACTGATAATAAAAAAAAAAAAAAAAAAAAGAGAGAAAAAGAGAAATTATACAGAATCCTAAGTGAAGACATTACGATTTTCCTCCCAGATTTTGCAGTCAAGTTTCACCATAGGGGCGCAGACGAGAGAGAGAGAGAGAGAGAAAACATGTGACTGAGAGCAGTATAGGAGAAAATAGAGGGAAATGTGATGCAGAAAAATGGAAGAAGGAAGAAGAGAGATGGGAGAGAAGGAGGAAGAAAGGATGAGAGATGGAAGTTAGAAAAGAAGGGAAGATGAAGGAAAGAAAGAAACGAAGGCAAGAACGAAGAGAAAGGAAGGCAGAAAGGAAGGAGCTGAGGGAGTATGGCGAGAAGGATGGAAGGAAAGAATGAATGAATGAAGGAGGGGAGGAAGGGGAAAGTGTTGGAAGGAGACAATGAAAGGAGGAGAAAAAGAAAAGAAGGAAAAAGTAAACAAAGGAAGGAGTTAATGGACAAGAAAGCAATGGTGAGGAAGAAAATGAGGAAAATGAAATAAAAGGACAGATAACGGAAGACCGGAATGTAAGGAGAGAGAGAGAGAGAGAGAGAGAGAGAGAGAGAGAGAGAGAGAGAGAGAAATGGAAGATGAAGTGAGTCAGTCCGTCTTTTCAGTTAATAATACAACAAGGCTATTTATAGTAAGGTGACAAAGTATATTGTGCCTAGTGTGGTGGAAGGAGGTGTAGTGAAGGTGGTGATGATGATGATGATGATTACAGATTTGCCCTTCATGTTCATGATTTGAAAGATGTACAGAAAAAAAAAATGAGGAAATTAATTTTGACAGTGTAAAAGAAGTGATCCAGTTGCTAATGCAAGCAATTTATTGTCGCTTAACATAATACTAATATAATATTCTTTCTTTGCAGGTAAGAGAGGCAACGAAAGAGGAATTGGTTCATCCAGTAAAGATTTCAAGGTCTGTATAGTCTGTGTATCTGTATATGTAACTACAGTGGCAGGTAGGGTCAATTGGTTAGGGAAATTGTCTGCAGTCTGATAGAACCCGAGTCCGATCGTTGGCTGGGGCAGAGGACAGTTTGGTGAATAATATTACATTAAAACAGACTTCACTGATGCTGCACAAGACCCACCGACATGTCATAAAAACACCCCCGCTGATACCAACACACCAGCCCTGAATGAGACGTCTCGAGCATGTACTCAGTATAGACGGTAGGCATTAGTGCAGAAGTGGTGACATGTGAGGGTGTGTGGCACGTAGGAGGACTGCTGGGCCTCAGGGAACGGACTATTATATCTTTACCCTGAGTAGGTGGCTTAAAATTTTTTTTTGAATCTCTCTCTCTCTCTCTCTCTCTCTATGTCTATATATCTGTCTATCTGTCAATTTATCCCATAGGAAGTTATCAGCTCCGTTATTTTTCACTTCGGCTCAGGTTATTTTCTTGGACGCTAGAATTAAGGCGAGAGATGTTAACGTCCAAGTGAGATAGCTTTCGCCATAAGGTTTCTCATTTTCTTTTCTTAGTACTGTACTCTCTCTCTCTCTCTCTCTCTCTCTCTCTCTCAATTTGATATACATTTTTAGCTGTAGCTATCCAATATTTTTATATCTAGTTAAGCCAGAAGGCTAGATTAGAGATTTTTAATTACAGGGAATTATAACTCAGACATCCTTTAATGGCTTTTAAACGTTTTAATTGTCATGGGAATTGAGAAATATGTTCAATTAATTTTCACAGTGATTAGGTCAATAACTCTGAGGTGAGGCATTGAGATGGAACTGAATTAATGATGAAGGGTGACTGAATGGTCTTTGTGTGGTTGTGGTAGATGTAGTGGTCGTGGTGGTAGATTTGGTGTTGGTAGTGACTGAGATGATGGTAGATTTGGTGGTGATGTTGGTAGTGGTGGTGGTGGTGGTTGTAGATTTGGTGGTACTAGTGGCGGCAGTGGTAGATTTCGTGGTTTTATTGGTTGTGGTGGTTGTTGATATGGTGGCGGTAGTGGTTGTGGTGGTAGTTGATGTGGTGGTGGTAGTGGTTGTGGTGGTGGTGGTGGTGACAATGGTGATGCTTGTGGAGGTAGTATTACGTGTGTGAGATTGAGAAAATTGTGGTAGTGGTAGAGGTAATAGCATGTAGACAGTAGGACACACACACACACACACACACACACACACACACACACACACACACACACACACACACACACACACACACACACACACACACACACACACACACACACACACACACACACACACACACACACACACACACACACACACACACACACACACACACACACAGAGCGCGCCTTGTGACGCACTTGATGGAGCAATGAACTCACAGTCCAAGTGACCTGAGTTCAATCCTCGCTCCGGCAGCGCTGTTGTAGTAGGTGAGGTGAGTTCTCACCCGTCAAGTGTAGCTAAAGCCTCGCTGTGGTGGAAGACCAGGAAGGGTTCGAAACTCCCTGGGGTAAAGATTAGGCGGTCTGTCTGTCCCCTTTTGCCTAAGCCTCACTCCAGCTTAGTGAGGCTTGGTATTGTGTCGGCGCTCCGCAGGAGCAGCCTGTTGAAACCTTAAGCTAGACCTCTAGATTAAGGACCTGTGTATTTTCAACCAATGGATGTAACGAAAAAAGTAAACCGAAAACTATTATTATCATTACACACACACACACACACACACACACACACACACACACACACACACACACACACACACACACACACACACACACACACACACACACACACACACACACACAAAACATGCAATTCCGTATCTACCATCACATAGACAAAGGAAATAAAAACTAACGATCAGAAACACTCCCTATTAGTCTCTCAGGCTTTCAAGTTTTTCTGCATCATTAGTTTTTTTTTCAGTTGCCTTTCTCGTCAAAAAGCAAAGTTGTAAAAGCATGAATGATTAATTAATGCTTTTCAGAGGTATGTTTTAGGTCCCGTAGTTCTGTATTCCCATTGGTTAATGCAGCTCCCTAACTCCTCTCCCTAAGCGATTTATTTTGCTTATACTTTCTGCCCTCTTCAGTGTTACTTAAGTCATTCTTATATCACCTTATTATGCATCAATAACCTACAGAATTATATTACTCAGCCGTATCCAAAAATATATCGGTATGGAAGAGGAGTTGCGAGCTTCGTTAACCACTGAGATCACGAGCCCAAGACTCGTAATCTCGTCTGGTATGGCTGCTTCCTAACACCTCTTCCTTAGCGTTTATTAATTTTGCTTTTTATATGGCTGGTTAATATATTTTTTGTTCGTTGTTCATGCAGAGTATGGCGATGCCGGAAGGATTTATGTAACACGAAGAAGTACAGTACGGGTCAGTAAACAAATTAAATCGCTTAGGGAAGGGTGCAAGGGAGCGTCCTTAACCAACAAGAATGCTGGCAAAAGTGTCATTTGGTTATATGATTATCATCCATTGCAGTAAATTGTTTCCTGGGTTTCAGTAAAGCATTTGGCTTGTCGCTTATTCCATAGTCACCTTACTGTTGCACTACATCCAGTGAGTGGATGCTGACTTCCCTAAGTTCCTAAACTAAGCAAAGCAAATCTTGTTAATCCATATCTAACCTACCTTAGCGAATTTTATTCTAACCAAGCCTAATCTATTGACCTCAAGAACTGTGCTTCTGTGCTTACACCCTGCCTAGGTAAACTCTTTCGCATTTGTCTTCTAACTTGTACCTTTCCTTCTTGCTGGACGTTTGCTCTCATTCAGCCAGTCCCAAAGAAGGGTGACCATTCCCAACCCTCTGACTGTTGTCCAGTTGCTTTAACATCCTGTGTCTCAAAACTTTTTGAGTCTATCCTTAATAGAAAGATTTTAAAGCATCTTTCCTATTAGAACCTTCTTTCTGATCGTCAGTATGGGTTCCGTCAGGGATGCTCCATTTGCAATCTTCTCACCTACTTTTCAGACTCCTGGTCATCCTCCTTTCGGGACTTTGGCGAAAGCTTTGCCATTGCCCTTGGCATCTCAAAGGCTTTCGATCCAGTCTGGCATATATCTTTAATTTTCAAACTGCCCTCTTACAGTTTCTGTCCTTGTATCTGTGCCTTCATCTCTAGCTTCCTTTCCAGTCGTTCTATAGCCGCTGTTGTAGACGGCCATCGTTCTTCTCCTAGACCTATCAACAGTGGTATACCTCGAGGCTTTGTCCTATCACCAACTCTTCCTTTTATTCATCAATGACCTTCTAAGCTATACATCTAACCCTATCCACTCGAACGCTGATGATTCCACCCTTCACCTTTCCGTTCGGTTCCCGCAACGTCCATCTCAGCAGTTACTTCAACAAACAAGGGATGAGGCTATGGCACACCTAATGTCTGACTTGGCTCGTATCTCTGACTGTGGTAGAAATAATCTTGATTTTAATGCATCAAAGACTCAGTTTTTACACCTATCAACCCGACACAGTCTTCCACAGGAGTACCCATATCCAGCTCAGTCCTGCATCATCCTTGAACATGCTTGGAGTTTCATTCGCACGGGACTTATCTTGGAAAGATCATATTGCATCTCTTATGAAATCTGCTTCCAAGAGATTAGGTATGCTAAGCCGACTCCGTACGTTCCTTACCCCCGCACAGTTGTTGGCTTTATACACTGGTTTTATTTTCGCTTGTGTAAAATGCAACTCACATGTGTGGGGTGGCTCCCCACATAGAGCTCTTCTCGATAGGATGGAGTCAAAGGCTTTTCATCTCATTTACTCTGCTCCTCTTACTGGCTTCTTCTACCTCTGTCTCTTCGCCGCACTGTTGCATCTTTATCTCTTTTCTATCGCTGCTTCAATGGTCACTGCTTCTCTGAACTATCTGCTTGCATTCCTCCACTTCTACGACGGGTGCATAGCACCCGCCTAGCTTCAAACTCTCATACCTTTTCTGTACAACTCGCTAATGCAAGAGTTAACCGTTACTCCCAGTCCTTCACTTATTCAACAGGTCATCTCTGAAACTGTCTCCCTCTGTCTGTATTTTCTGTTTCCTATGATCTCCAGTCTTTCAGACGCAGTGTGCCCAGGCATCTTGAAATGAACGGATCTTGAATTTGGCTCTTTTGTATTTTTTTTTTTTTCTTAGAAAGAACTGTTTGCGGGCTCCTGGTCTTTGGTTCCTTCTTTCTAGCACTAAAAAAAATCTAAATAAATAAGTTAATATATAAACAAATAATCGCCATACCAAGTGCACTTACGAAATTATTTCATGCTTAGTTCATTCAAACTCAACGTAATCTGACCGAACCTAGCCTCACTTACCGTAACCTATATTTACCCAACCTAATCACATCTAACCTAACGAACTCTACTAACTCCATCTAAATGAGCCAAACATAACGTAATAAAACTAGCGGAATCGAAATTAAGGAAAGCTGAAAGAAATTCAACTAGCAGGCTCTAACTGAGCTTAATCCAGCATAATATAAAGGAGCGGAATCAAAGGTAATCAGTGCTAATCTAATTCAGCTAACTTAGCATAATTGAACCTACTGTAATGTAACTTAATTAATATGTGAATCAAAGCTAACCCAAGCTAATAACCCAGCCTACGTTAAGCTAACATAACCTGACGAAATGCACTCACCTGTCCGTCCATCATGGCGTCCTTCAAACCTTACTTACGTCGTCAGGAGGTTAAGTTTGCTGCATAGAATTCTTTGACATTGACGTAATCCAATTTCTCATTTTTTTTTTTTTTTTACTTTTGTCAATTTATTTCCTGTAATTCAAGAGGAAGTAAAGAAGATAATGTTGGTGTGCACATCCTTTTCATAGCACTTCCTCGTGACTTGCATCATACTCTGGTGTTATCATTTTTTCAACCCAACCTTTAATATAGAAAGATGGCAATTTTAAACCAATTTAGCGTGAAAACGGTGAGGTTTGTTTGCTTAAAGAAATTAATTACATAAAGTCGTCTGCTACATAATTGGCTGGAAACCATCAGGTGTTAGTGGAAAGAATCTATATTTCAGATTCTACTTTACACTGAAACATTTGCTACTGCCATGAGAGAGAGAGAGAGAGAGAGAGAGAGAGAGAGAGAGAGAGAGAGTTGTACAATGCTGAAGTATAACTGTAATACTGTAATGTTTCTGTGCCCCCGTCTCAGCTGGAATAGAATACCAGGAGTTGTGCTGGTGATGAGTGTTAATGATGATGGTATTTTGACTGTTAGCCTCCTGTGACTCACTTTTATCTCAGTAACGTTGTTTGACGTTAGGTTCAGTACCTTACATAAAAACCATCTCTCTCTCTCTCTCTCTCTCTCTCTCTCTCTACCAACCTTCTTTCTATCGTTACATGTCCAAGTCTATCTGATTATTCCCTATACTTCCTACATTCCGTTCTCTTTCTCTTTTAATATCTCTTTTTCTTCCCTAAAGCAGTCTTGCTCTTTCCTCCTCCCTCTCCATTATCATTTCATTCTCACTCGCTCTCACTGGTCTTTGTCCCCATCCTTTTTTGACCTTCATTCTCTGCTCTTTCATCTCCTTTCTCTTGTCCTCTTCATTTCTCCCCCCCCCCTCCATTTTTTCCGTCTTTCTCCCCTCGTCACCCTTTATCTTTATGCTCTGTCTCTCTCGCAACTCTCCCACTATTTGTCAAGAATTTTCTCGCTCTCTTGTGATGCCAGTCTGGTGATTCCCTGTGCACCCTGATTCTTCCTACCACTCTCTTTAATTATTTTTTCTCTCTCTCTCTCTCTCTCTCTCTCTCTCTCTCTCTCTCTCTCTCTCTCTCTCATTTATTAGTTTCCTCTCTATGGCTTCATTCTCTTTCTTTATCTTCTGTGAGCGCGTGACGACTCAGCGAGCGCCATATCACAATTTCCCTCTGTTATAATATTCCTTCATGATGGTAGCTAAGAAAGGCATTCTCTTACACACACACACACACACACACACACACACACACACACACACACACACACACACACACACTATAATATTCCTTCATGATGGTAGATAAGAAAGGCATTCTCTTACACACACACACACACACACACACACACACACACACGTGTGTGTGTGTGTGTGTGTGTGTGTGTGTGTGTGTGCGGCAAAGTAAATGCGAGAAGTAAAAGCGAGAATATAACTCAGTGATTGTTTGAGCAATTTAGGGTACCGGAAAGCTGGGGTAAAGCGAGGCACCGCAGCAGTCATCACACGCTCAATGCTACATTCTACATCTCCGCTGCCAAACTGCTGTGTTGACGAAACTGGAACAATAGACTTGGTTATTGATGAAATGATTACAGCCAGAAATGGGGCGTTTTCCCTGGATAATTTACATCATCAGTACATAGTAAAAACGTTAATATAAAATTATAGGCGAAATCTCTGATACTCAGTTGCGAGAAACGATGCCAAAAACGCAGTGTTACGAAGGGAAATTTCTTTGAATATGAATTCATATTTGAGGCGTTCACTGATCAGAGCCGAACACTCCTTTGGAAAACTGAGATTCCAAAGGACATTTACGCCTTTATGGGTGAGTTTTTAGTTGATAGTAAAATTTAGTGAGTGAATGTATCGAATGCAGAAAGAATTTCAACTCTGTTTCAAATAGGAGTCAAGTTATTCGCTTCTGCTTAGCTTGACGGTCGGGTCGGGCCGGACCGCTGATTTCCAAACTTGAGAGTAAACATCGCTCGCTTGCTTGTAACCTTTAACATTGTTTTTTTTCTATTACGTTTTCTTTCCATATTTTTAGCCTTTCTCGTTAGGGTGCTACTGTATTTTTCTAAACTGCACTTCTACATTGCCCTTTCTATATTTTTCTTAACTAATGTTTGTGTTTTTCACCATGATGTCATTTTTTAAAATCAGTTTTACATAAACCTCAGCCTCTCTTTCTACAGACACATCCACTTAGTGCACACACGCACTGTTTACACACATTAGCATACACACATGTAATCACACACACGCAGACTTACATCTACACACACCCAAGCAAGAGAGAGAGAGAGAGGAGGGGGGAAGGGAAAAAGTAAAAAAGAAAAGACAGAGTATTTGGAACGACATAAGTGATTGTAAAAAAAAAAAAAAAGATAAAGTAGGAGAAACACACACACACACACACACACACACACACACACACACACACACACACACACACACACACACACACACACACACACACACACACACACACACACACACACGCAGTTCTTTGGAACTAATTTTTTTATTGTTGCTTCTTATTCCCTTCAGTCAAATAATATAATCTTTATTGAATTCTTGCCATTTCCAGACGGTTTTATTCAGCCCGGGAGAGACTTTTCGAACTTCCCCACCTCGAAAGGATTTTTATGAGCTTAATAAAATCGTCTGGATGTGACAAGAAAGTAAAGAGAAAAGGTTAGCACAGTGACGATGTTTATCTGAAATATTTTCCATCGTGGCAAAACTGGTTGTTATCTACTTTTTTTCATCTCTCTTCTTTCCTTCCTTTCTTTCTGGCTTCATTTTTTTAACATCCTTCCTTCTTTCCTTCTTTCCTTCCTTTCTTCTTCCCTTCCTTCCTCTCCCCGTCCTCCCTCGTTTCCATCCTTCCTTCAGCTTGTCCTCCTTTCAGCCCTTTCTCCCTCCCATCATTCCTTTCTTCCATTCATCTTTTTTTCCTTCTTCTCTAATGTTCTTAGCACTTCATCCTTCATTCTCCTGTCTGTAACTCTGTTTTACTCTTCTAATACTCTGCATTTCTTTCCCCTACTCCAGTCTATAATTCTTCCATACATTTCTCTTTCTCTCTCTCTCTCTCTCTCTCTCTCTCTCTCTCTCTCTCCGCTCACTTATGATTTTTCTTGTCTATCTCCCTCCATATATTTTCTCTCCTTCACTCAGCAAGATCCACTCACTCCTGCTTTTCCGCTGAACCTCTGCTGTCTCTTTACTTGTCACTCTAAAACTAGTCCTCTCTCTCTCTCTCTCTCTCTCTCTGTTTTTCATTTCTTTTTTTTCTTGTCAGTTGAATTACTTTGCTTTGTATGCACCTCTGGCACCTCTTCTGTTGGGAGAGAGAGAGAGAGAGAGAGAGAGAGAGTAGGCGTTTAGGTTGAAGGCCACAGAGGTACCTGAAACAGAAGGCCAAGAGATAAGCTTTCTGACTGATAGCTAAACTGGCAGAAAATATATGAAACTACTGATGTGAGGGAGCTGGAGAAATAAACCAATAAAAACCAATGCACAGATATGATAACAACAACAAAATAAAGAAGGAAACAAAAGGGAAGTAAGAAAAGTAAAGCTGAAGACAAAAAAAATTTATGTAGAAACATAAAAAAAAAAAAACATTTATAGGAGAAAAGGCAACCATAGATTTCAAAGAAGAGGACATCATTAACAACACTGGAGCCTAAAGGGAGATGGAGACAGAGGAAGGAAGAGGCGTGTAGAGGGAGGAGGAAGAGGCGTGTAGAGGGAGGAGGAAGAGGCGTGTAGAGGGAGGAGGAAGAGGCGTGTAGAGGGAGGAGGAGGAGGAGATGTAGAAGAAAGGGAGGCAACTTTAGGGGTGTATATAGTAAACTTTATTTTTTTATTCTATAACTTATTATATTCAGTATGGTTACCTCCATATAACGTTCTTTCAGCTCCGGATTCGTTCATCGTGGGATTTGTGATGTCTGTAGTTTAAATTCCCTGTTTCGAAAAATCTCATGTAAACATAAAACATCGTCTGAAGAAACGAAGAGTAAGCTAAGAAAATAAAGAATATCTAACTGTAAGGCGTCACCAGGCATTGAAAAACAGTGGAAGGAATATCCAGAGAATGTCCTGAAAATAATTGTCTTAAATCTATGTCATGTAGGAATTGAGTCGTTTATATAAAATCGTGTGTAATTAGTCCACATATACAGGCTGGTCCATATATAACGCTCCTCTGCCACTCCACCGGGCGATTTCTTGTGTGTTGCGGGGACGGCTACCTGTTATTAGTGTCTATCCTTCGTTATTTATTTGTTTCCTGTTCTCACTGATACACACACACACACACACACACACACACACACACACACACACACACACACACACACACACACACACACAGTGGAGGGGGATTCTCTACCTTCCCTTTAGGTTCCCCGCCAGTCTGGTCGAAAATCCTGCCTGTTTGTGTTTCGTTTTGAGACCTAAAGGGAGTTGCTGTTTTGGTATTAATGTATTCTCTCTCATACTTTGCCACTGAATAGGTTTATTTGCTCTCTCTCTCTCTCTCTCTCTCTCTCTCTTCAGCCCTTTTGTTACCTGCCTACCCAGTGACCTAGTTATTAACCGTCTTCCCTACCTACCTACCTACCCACTTACCTACCTACCCACTTACCTACCTACCTACTACCAGTCTACCTACCTACCTCCCCACACACCTACCTACCAGTTTACTTGCCTATCTTTTTGTTTACCTAACTACCCAGCTGCCAACTTACCTACTTTCCTCGTCTCCTTCTCCTCTCTCCTACCCACCTCCATGGCCCCTATTCAAAAACGTTCCTAGGAAAGTCCTAAGAACTGCTCTCAGCTGGGACCGTGTCTTGGGAATCGATTCATAAACACTACCTAGGACGTACATGGCAATTCCTACCCAGGAATTTTCCCAAGTCCCAGACTTAGGAAAAGTGTTAACTGTAGCAATATTTTTTTTTCGAAAATGCAGTTTTTGGTCAAGATAGAGAGATATATTATTTAGTAAAATACTCTAAGTCACAAAATGATTATAGAAATAATGTAGGTGGATTTCTTGATGAATGTAAGTATCTATTTTCCAGTTACATTTTCTTTTTTCTGTGGACGCTAAGCTATCGTGTACTGTAAACATACAGACGGCGCGGGAGCATTCAACCTCCTAGAAGAATGCACCCCGGTGGAACCTCTCGGTTTTCAAACATTCTTTTAAGTCCACTTTCATTGAGTATCCTAGCATCATGCACTGACCCTGGCCACTTGGCCAAACAGTTAATAATTTTGTACTTGGCATCAAAAACAACTTGTACATTAATGCTATGATACCGCTTTCTGTTCACATATTCTTCTTCAAACTCTTTTGGGGCTATTATTCTCACATGTGTCCCATCAATTGCTCCAACCACCCCGGGGAAGCCAGCAATCTCCATAAATTCGATTTTTTTCCTTTGTAGTTCTTGGGGGCCTGTGGGGAACTTCAAGAATCTACACATTATTTCACGTCTGTAGAACGCATTTAATGTCTGTGAGATAACTTTGCTGACTGTAAGCTGTGAGGGTCCCAAATCATCACTGCTGCATAGTTGCATTTTACCTGTGGCCAAATATCTCAACAAAATGATCACTTTCATCTCCGGGGTAAGTGTCTGGTTCCTCTCAAATGGACTTTGCAGGACATCTCTTACCAAGTCAGTAACAAAAATAATTCCTGCACGATCCAAACGGTATCTGCTTATCAGTTCTGCATCACTTATTTCATTCAACACGTCCCTACGTGGGCGAAAAGTTCTCTGCTGACGCCTCGGAGCTTGTTGTTGTTCAGCCATTTTCAGGTCCTAGGAATATTCCTAAGTCGTAAGTCACCTCCCTGGCTACACCTAAAATCTCCGCGTCTTAGGACCAGTCCTAGGACGTGGGAGCGTTTATAAACAAGTCCTGCGACTTGGGATCAGTTCCTACGACTTGCGACTAGTTCCTAGGTCCCAGGACCTTTTATGGATACGGGCCCATGTCTATCTTCCTACCTCCCTTCATTTCAACCTGCCTAGTACTGTATATCTAGGTGTATTTCTGCTTGTGTTTAGTTATATTTGCATATCTGTCTATTTACCTATCTGTATCCATCTATCTGTCTGTCTATCTGTCCATCTGTGTGTCCATCCATCCATTCATCCTTCCACACTTCTATCTATCTGTCTATCTGTCTATCTATCTATCCATCTATTTATATCTATTCATCTGTATCTACCTGTCTGTGGTTGTGTCCTTTGTGTCTACATATTATTTATCTATCTGTGGTATCTACTTATACAACTCCCTGCCAACCATCCTTCCAACCTTTCGCTTCTATTTTTCCCTCCCTGCCTGGTTCACTTCCTCCTCTCTCTCTCTCTCTCTCTCTCTCTCTCTCTCTGCACCTATTTTCCCCTCTACCCATCTTCATATCTATCTGTCATTCAGTCAAACGGTCTAACTAAAGCTAATCTACCTTCCTACCACTGTTTATCTATCTGCCTGTCTATCTATCGATCTGTCTCTATTCATCTATCCATCTATCCAACCCTGTTCAATTTAGCCATTCAATCAGTCCAGCTAAATTTAATCTAACCATCTCTCTGTATGTGTCTAATTATCCGTCAGTCTTTCTATCTACATTATCTATATATCTCTCTATCTATCTGTTTATGTAGATCTATCTCCGTTTATCTATCAAACTGTCTATCTATATATTTTTCTTCCAATTTGTCTATCATTCCATCCATCCCTCTGTCAATTTATGCATCCATCCATATCTCTATCCATCTAATTATCCAGCCATCTGTCTATCTACATATCTGTCCATCTGTCTGTCGGTCTGTTTATATGCCTGTAATTATCTACCTACGTATTTATTGGAGACGTGCCGATACCACGATGTTGGCCGATACCAATTCCGATATCGATATCCAATACTAACAAATGGCCGATACTTTGCCGATACCGATACCGATACATTTTTATTTTTATTTTATTTGTTTGATTTTATTTTGATTTATTTGATGCCGGTAACGTGAGTGTTGTTAATGCAGGAGCAATATAGTAATCGATATATAATAGTAATATATGATAATGTTACATCATACATGTAATTATAATATAGTATAATATCATAACCATCTGTTTATCAGTGTCATGAAACATGAGTGTCTTGAATCACATCATAAACCAGAAAAGTATCGGAGTATCGGCCATATTTTTACCTTGCCGATACCGATACCGATACTACAAAAAGGCCGATACTGCCGATACCGATACCGATACCGATACTACCGGCACATCGCTAGTATTTATCTACCCACCTCCAGCCTGAGCTCCATAAGGCATGTGGGTCCCTCAGCTTTAGGGTAACTATCCCCCCCACCCTGCCTCCCTCTCTCTCTCTCTCTCTCTCTCTCATTTTCTTTATCCCCGCCTTTTCTCCCTTCTTTTTCTTCCTTTATTTACCACATGAAGAAATTAAACACAGTAAGAAAACAAACGGCAAACTCCAACGGAAGAGAGAGAGAGAGAGAGAGAGAGAGAGAGAGAGAGCACAGAGCCGTTTCTCGAAACTTACCAGACACTACGTATCCAACAAACTGGATCAGAATTCCCGGATGCTGATATGAGGCTGGGGCAGTGAGTTAGGATAGACAGATTGATAAGTAAAGATGGATAGATAAACAGAGACATGTAGGCAAACAGATAAAATAGTACAGGAGAGAGAGAGAGAGAGAGAGAGAGAGAGAGAGAGAGAGAGAGAGAGAGAACACTGAGGACGAGACCCATCCATTTTCTGTTGTGATGAAAGAGACAGTTACTGACAGAGGAATTAACATCTCATACAGATATTCATATATTCCTACTAAGTCCCTTTGCTGCAGGGGCTCTTACCAACCTGAGTGAAGCTGTATAGTTGTGGCTATAGTACAGACAGATAGAGAGAGAGAGATAAATAGATGTATAGATAGGTAGATGGATTTATAAGTATGTAAATTCATAGATAGATGGATTGTTAGATAGATAGGTTAGTAGACAGATCGATAGACAGATTGACAGATGGATAGATAAAAAGAGATAGACGGATAGATAGATAGATAAACTATATAGATTTATTGTTAATTAGATAGACAGGGTTATAGACAGGCAGACAAGTGGACAGACAGATAGATAGATAGGCAGACAGATAAGTAATATGTAGACGAATATCTAGTTTGTTAAATAGATAGGTAGGTAGACAGATTGTTAGCAAGATAGATAGGGCGCTGGACAGACAGACAAATTGATGACAGACAGACAGATAAGTTAATATACGGTATAGATGAGTAGATAGACTGTTACATAGATAGCAAGATAGGTGGAAGGAAATGACAGTAGACAGACAGATTGATAAATAGATAGGTCGTTAGATAATTTAAAATATAGATGGATAGATGAATTGTTTGATCGATAGGTAGATAGATAGATAGATAGATAGATAGAAGGGTAGTTAGAAGGATGGATGGATTGATGGATGCATGGGGTGGATGTATGGATAGATAAATGGACAGATAAATATATAGATAGATTGTTAGGTAGGTACATGAAGAGTAAGGTACAAGACAGATATATAGATAGATAAATAGGTAGAGGTATGGATGTTCGGAATGGTTAGTTGCTTGTTTCTTGTTCTCCATGCACAACTACAGTTTTCCTGCTACGCTGTCGAAAATTACATGGCATTTGATATTCCCCACGAGGCAACAAGCACCAAATGAACTGCATGTAATGTACTCATACCCCAACTCGATCTCTCTGAGGAATTATTTGTCTTTCTGTATATTCCCAGACGCCTTAATCCCATCAGGGGTGGCCACAAACAAACTGCCTCCACGTCACCATTTCCTCTGCCATTTGGCTGCCCTCCCTTCAACTCGCATTTCCTCTCTTCCTTTCCTCCTCCACCTCACTCAGTATCAGAAACTTTCGCTCTTTTAGTCAGTCTTTCATAATCAGTCTTCTTGACATGGCCAAATTATACATAAAATTCAAAAGATATATAGATATTTTGCTTGGCCATAAATAAAAGCGAAAGCAACTGACGTGCAGAGCAGAATATATGCTGGAGAGTTGAGAGAGCGACCACAGCCACCGAAACCAAACCAAACCTGGCAAGACAATGTCATCAGTTCAAGAGATAAGACAATGAAGATTCATGTGTGTGTGTGTGTGTGTGTGTGTGTGTGTGTGTGTGTGTGTGTGCTGGGGGAAGAGGGAGGCTGGCTGTCTTTGTCGTATCCGTTAACATGTACACTTCTTTATATTTATGCATTTCATTTTTCTCACATGCTCTAATTAAAACTAACCTAACCTACTCAGCCCAGAAATAGCTAAATTTATCCAGCTGCATCGATGTAGCTTAGACTATTAAAAACTAACACCCGACCTAACCTAACCCAAACTAACCTAACGTAACTAAATAACACACATCTTAGCCTTCCCTGATCTAACCTAATCTAACCCAGTGTCTATCATTCAATCAAATCCCACACCAACCCAACACAGCACAGTCTGACCTTCCCTACCCAATCATGGGTCAGTAAACTTGGTTAAATCTCTCCTTTTCACATCCCCTGTTTTTATGGCGAGAAAATAAGCTGATTATGAGAAGCTTATTAAAATTTCTACCAAAGTTTTTAGTCAGGATAATGGCTGCTGGAATATTAAGGTATCCGCTCCACCTCTCTCTCTCTCTCTCTCTCTCTCTCTCTCTCTCTCCATTTATTTATTTGTGTGTGTGTGTGTGTGTGTGTGTGTGTGTGTGTGTGTGTGTGTGTGTGTGGACACAATTTTACTTCTAATTTTAGTCATGTGTTAGTTAATAATGTCGTTGATTATAATGATGACGACGACGATGATGGTGATGATTATGATAAGGATGTTGATGATGGGTATGGTAAGTGTGATAATGATACTGGTGATCATGATACATATTTATACACATTTCTCATAATATATACGCAAAAGACAAGCCCCATCGTTATGTTGCAAAATTACGTCCGACTTCGGTTACAGAATTAAAATGATGTGGCTTCTTCCTCCAGCGGTGAAATAGGTCAGGGGTGAAGAGCAGGGGCAAGGACGATATCTTGCCTTTTTTTCCCCTCCTTCCTCATCCTTTTTAGTCCTTACTTCTTCCTCCCGTAGTCATCATCATCATCATCATCATCATCATCATCATCACCATCATCATCATCATCATCACTCTTGTTCTCATCTTCCCACCATTTCTCCTCACTCTTCTCCTTATCATCCCCCTCCTCTTCCTCCTCCTCTTCATCATCAACTTAATCGTCTTTATGCATAAATTACTTTTACTGGCGGGAAAGTAATACTAGCACAAAATATGTAGAATGGTAAGTAGATAGATAGGGAGACAGATAGATATAGATATAATTATAAACATACGTAGAAATATTTCATCTTTTCTTGTGTTTTCTATTCCTTAACATAACAACTTACCTATATGCAAAAAAACGTAAAGAAAAAAAATCCATCGAGGCACTACATTTCCAGTGGTCATTTTTTCCCAGGATGACCAAAGAAATGCGATCCAGATGAAAGGAAATGCTTCAACGTGGCGCGGTAATGAGAGTCTGAGGGGCCTTGACGGCAGACCGGATTGACGAATGAACGTTTTTGTTGCAGGGTGAACTTGGCAACTTTTTTTTTTCCTATTAACCGAAGTTCTTTTATTCTTTTTCTCCTTCAACTTGAAGGTAGATAAATGGATAAAAAGATAGATGGATAAATAGACTGAGAATTGAATCATGCTGTATGTTGGATGGAGACTGAAAGATACTCTATATATAAAAGAATTTAAGTTGCAAGAGAGAGAGAGAGAGAGAGAGAGAGAGAGAGAGAGAGAGATGGGGGGAAGTGCGTGACGAGACGCAGAAAAAAATTGAACCTTGCAAAGCCATATGAGAGAAAATACTCTAAAAAACGTTTCAGAATTGCTATGCGCTTTGAAAAACTGTGTGTGTGTGTGTGTGTGTGTGTGTGTGTGTGTGTGTGTGTGTAAGAGATTGTGTATGCATGAGAGAGAGAGAGAGAGAGAGAGAGACTGTAGAGTCAGGCTCGAAAAGATAAGCCATATGCATCTTGCATATCACACTCTTGCTCTCTCTCTCTCTCTCTCTCTCGGTCTTACTTAAAATAATTCATGTTTTATAAAGTATGATTCTCTCCAGATATATATTTTACGTTTACTTCAGCACAAACGCACAAACACACGCTTCCTGTGTGTGTGTGTGTGTGTGTGTGTGTGTGTGTGTGTCAGTCATCCTCGTTGTCATTATCATTTATTTCTAAAACATTACCAATACCATATCCTCTCTCTCTCTCTCTCTCTCTCTCTCTCTCTCTCTCTCTCTCTCTCTCTCTCTCTCTCTATGAAAAAGAGACTTCTGGCAGCCAGAAAATAAAATACATTTACGGTATGGTATGGAAGTTCAGTAAATTTTTTTTGTTTGGTTGAGAGAGAGTGAGAGAGAGAAAATAAAATAACATTATGCATACAGTGATTCTCCTTGATCTCTCCTCCCATTGGCTGCCTTCTTAGTGACGTCATGCAATCTCCATCAATCGCAGTCAGAAGTTTCATCCTTCCTTTAGTAACGTCATGCATTCTCCACTAAACGCTGGGCGAATTTTCATCCCATTTATTGACGTCACACATTCTCCACCAATCACAGGCTGCTTTCATCCTCCATTATAGTGTCTGCTGGCATTCTCCACCTACCGCAGGCTTTTTTGTTCCCCCATTTTAGTGACGTCAAGTATTCTCCACCAATTACAGTCATTTTCTTCCTCCTTTTTAAGGACAACGCACATTTTCCACGAAGCGAACCTTGTTTTCATAATTTCTTAACATTATAACCGCTTCTTCCTGTTGTTATTATTATCAGTAGTTGCTGTTCTTGAAATAGTGGTAGTGGTAGTACCACAAGGTTATTCTGAAACATGAACGCGGTGGACTGCAGGCTTCAGTTGTTCCTCTCGCGCAGTCCACCATCTTCCTCCCGGTTGTAGGGAAGGAGCAGTTACTGTATAACCTGACAACGGATCCACCCAGTTATATCGGTGCCACCACATGAAGGCGTCCCTCTCGATCATTCATTTAATCTAAATTTATACTATTCTGTTTATTTAGGACTGCCCGGAATACGAAGAGATTACGAATGCGTGCATCGGACTCTTTACTGTATTTCGAAAGTTTTATGCTGAACAATTTCACTTGAAAGTAGCAGTACTGAAACATTAATATAAGTACTGTACAAAGATGCGTTAAACTCATGTTACTCAACTTCTATTCCTTAACATAACAACTTACTTCAAATACTTTGCTGAGTTACGGCGATATAATAACACTGGTATATGGTGCTAGTGACGAAAAAGTGCTTTGGAAAGGATGAAGAGTAGTAGTACTGTCATACTTTGCCATTGCGTTACGTGAAATAAGCTGTAGAAGGTGGAAAACCTGTCCTGGTTCCAGTAATGTAGTTAATAACCGATGGGATTAAAGTGTATGTATGGACAGTCGTGAATAAAGAGACAGGCAGACAGAAAAACAGATAAAGATCGCTTGTTGAAAACTAAAAGAGCAGAACACAGGAAGGAGGGTGCACACACACACACACACACACACACACACACACACACACACACACACACACACACACACACACACACACACACACAACTGTTTTCTACTTGTTTGGGTTCCACGAAATTCAAGTGGAAATTGCTCTTTCTTTCTGTGTGTGTGTGTGTGTGTGTGTGTGTGTGTGTGTGTGTGTGTGTGTGTCTGTGTGTCTGTGTGTGTGTGTGTGTGTGTGTGTGTGTGTGTGTGTGTGTGTGTGTCGCGCTCGCGCGCGCTTCTATAGGTCTTTTGTCCATGAGCTCGTCTGCCTCACCCATCTCTTCTTTTTCTTTATATCTTCTCTCCCTTCCTCTCCTTTTCCTCTTGTCCATCTCTTCCATGCTCTTCACTTCTGCCATCTCTCCGTCTTTATTTTTCTCGATTTTCTTCCCTTAATAATTCGTACTCACTCTCACTCTCCATTATTCTTCTCCTCTCCTTCTCCCTTCCTTTATCATTCATTATGCCTCCTTCTCTCCCTTTGTCCTCCAGTGTTCCTCCCCTCCTCTCCCTCTGTTCATCTCCTTCCCTTTCTTCCTCTCCTCTTCCTCCCTCCATCACTACCTCTTCTGTTTCTCCCACATCTCTCGTCTTCTTTTCCTCTTTGTTAATCCTCCCCTTCTCTCCTCTTCTCCTCCCTAATCCTCCTTTTCTCCCTGTGCTTCACCCTCTTTTATTATTCCCCTTTTCCTCCTTTCCCCTTTTTCCCTTCGCTACCTTCTCCATATTTCTTCTTCCTTCCCATCCTTCCTCTCTCTTTCCTCTTCATGTTCCTTTCTCGCCTGTCTCCCTTACTCTTCATTCCACTTATCTCTGTACATTTCCTTTGTGTGTGTGTGTGTGTGTGTTTAACAACGGTCATCCATGATTCGCTTTCAGTTGAATAATATCGTGACGTGTTGCCTTGAATGGAAACTAGAGTTGTCTGAGCCATGAGAGATACATAATCAGGTCTCATGACTCACTCTCATCTGAATGGAATGATCTGGCGTTGGCTGCAATAGACCGCACTGTGCCACTCTTGAGGGGAATTTCTCTCGCCATTCACTTCTACCAGTCGCTACCTCTCATTCTTTCTCTTACAGGATAAGTAGATATTTAACAATTTTTACAAATTACCCACACCTTACCATTGCTATGTATGATATATCTTATATGGCTGATAAATAACAGTTATCCTTGTTCCCTACATCCAATTTATTATTACTTCTTTTCTTATTGCCTAATCAGCAAGGTACAGACCAAGGATTGGAATACTCTCTCTCTCTCTCTCTCTCTCTCTCTCTCTCTCTCTCATACGCAGAACCAAGCAACGTATGCCTTATTGGAAGTCGTACGTGTGTGTGTGTTTAGTCACGTTCGCATGTGCACAAATATGAGTGCTTGTGAGCGTGATTATACTGTATATGCATGCATGCATGTGTGTGTGTGTGTCTGTTAGTCACGTTCGCATGTGCCTGGATATGAATTCATATCTAAGTGTGATCATGTATATATCCTGTGTGTGTGTGTGTGTGTGTGTGTGTGTGTGTGTGTATGTGTGTGTGTGTGTGTGATGGTTAATGCGCAGTAGGATTTTACTGTTTGTGCGTTTTTTTTTTTTTTTTTACGAATGTGTGTGTACTTGTACGCAATTTGTAAAGTGTGAGGGTTTATTGTCTATTTGTGAATGTACAGTATTTCTTATTGTGTAACTAATGTCATCTGATTGTGTGTGTGTGTGTGTGTGTGTGTGTGTGTGTGTGTTCATTAGAATGGTGAACAATTACCAAGAGAGAGAGAAGTTTTAATGTAGAAATTTGCCCTCCTAGAGTATGTTAACCTTGGATCTCAGTTGACTGCACACTTAACGGTAAAATAACAGATCTGACAAAGAACCCAGGCTGCTGTGGCCAAAGTTTTGTTATGGGGTGGATATACAGTAGTAGCTTTGTTTTCACCTGTTGGAACTGGGCCAGTCCTATATAAATGGAATTATATGCCGTTTGAATGATTTTCAACTTGTTTTATTTGTGAGGTAAGAATTAGTCTCCTTGGTTTCGCATCAAGTCAACCCTCGAATCTGACCACACGTGAATGAAGTCGGGATCCTTGTTAGGGCAGAATGAACGTGCTAAAGATTTGATGGGAAACAAAGGTGACCAACTCTCGCCGTTTTTGTTCCTTATGTAATACGGGAAAAATTTAGATACTTCTAATGCCACCAGTGTAATGACGAGGATTTGTCACCAGGGTGGCGATACCAAGTGTGACGATTAGAAATTTAGAGATTATGAGAAATTGCGTAGCGTGATCTTCTTTGAGAGTTTTAGGGATTAAGGGTAATAGGCTAGCGTGATCTTATTTGATTATGTAAAATAGGGTAGCGTGATCTTATATGAGAGTGCGTGAGCAGAACAGATATTAGTACCCTTTGCGGGCCACTCAATCTCGTCTGTACCACTCCTTTGAGGATAGCAAAATTGAATCCCGAATTAACTTAACCCAAGATTTACTAAGCTTTAAGAACTGAAAGACAGATTAACTTCAAAATGTGAATGAAACAAAGCAAACAAAATATAATCAGGATCTATATCACCAGAAATATGAATCTTTACAACCTAAATTAATATTCAAAGAATACTGATACACCTGGATATATTAATCCTGTGGTCTCAGTTGGACTCTTCGGGAAGAAACCTAAAGATTACCACCAAACAATATTCTCTTCAGACTAAATACTGTAGGTACAACTCAAGAATCATATACAACTGAATACAGTATTCAAATGGATAGTAATCAAATGGACCAGGTGATAAGCACTTTGCATGAACTAAGAAAAAATCGGGGGGTGATTTAGTGTGAGGTTAGGCAGTGGCTTGAACGCACAACCTGAACGATGAAGAGAGGAGTGGCGATCTCCTTATTCAGTACAAGTAAGATCAGAGGAAATATCACCAATTTAACTAACGAATGTTTATGAAGACTTACGTTACACGAGGGAGAAAGGGGGGGGGGGAGGATGAGTTTGGTACTAACCTGTGAACGATGAAGAGAGGAGCAGCGATCTCATTGTTTGACGTTCGTTTGTTCAAAGATTTCCTGCACATATAGTGCAGGCCGGGCCATACATTAGCCCGGTCAGTGGGGTATGTGCTGTTTAAAAAATAGAAAGTGGGGAGGACAGGACCTGGGGATCACCCAGCACACACGTCCTGTCTCCTGGCTGGCTTTGTGGTGTGTGTGATTGATGCGGCTCCCCACCTTATATACTACATCATCACAGTATTCAGGAATCGGCTAAAATTTTAACTTGGAGCCAACCCACCCCTGAATCACATCATCTTTACGTTTCTGCCCGGAATCGTGCTAAGTCTGTTCTTTGCTCTACTAAAAATAATTTCATCCATACTAAATGCTCTCAAATCTCCAACTCGAATTCTTCCCGCTCCTTCTGGCACCTTGCCAAAAATCTTTCTAACAACTTTACCTCATCATCCTTCCCTCCTCTTTTCTACTCTGATGGTTCTGTAGCTATTTCTTCTACTGATAAAGCAAATCTCTTCGCACAGATTTTCTCCTCCAATTCCACCTTAGACGATTCCGGTGCTGTTCCTTCATCACTTCCCCCCTCTGACTTCCTCATGGCTGACATTAAAATTTCTTCAGCTGATGTATTTTCTGCCATCACTGGCCTCAGTACTAACAAGGCATATGGGCCTGATGGGGTTCCTCCTGTTGTTCTCAAGAACTGTGCTTCTGTGCTTACTCCCTGCCTAGGCAAACTCTTTTGCCTTTGTCTGTCAACTTGTACCTTTCCTTCTTGCTGGAAGTTTGCTCTCATTCAGCCAGTCCCAAAGAAAGGTGACCACTCCCAACCCTCCAACTATCGTCCAATTGCTTTAACGTCCTGTATTTCAAAAGTTTTCGAGTCAATTCTCAATAGAAAATTTTAAGGCATCTTTCCTATCACAACCTTCTTTCCAATCGTCAGTACGGGTTCCGTCAGGGACGCTCCACTTGCGATCTTCTCACCTACCTTTCAGATTCCTTGTCATCCTCCTTTCGGGACTTTGGCGAAAGCTTTGCCATTGCACTTGACATCTCAAAGGCTTTCGATCGAGTCTGGCATAAATCTTTAATTTCCAAACTTCCCTCCTACGGTTTCTATCCTTCTATCTGTGCCTTCATCGCTAGTTTCCTTTTCTGGTTGTTCTATAGCCGCTGTTGTAGACAGCCATCGTTCTTCTAGATCTTTCAACAATGGTGTTCCTCAGGGCTCTGTCCTATCACCAACTCTCTTCCTTTTATTCATCAATGATCTTCTAAGCTGTACATCTAACCCTATCCACTCATACGCTGATGACTCCACCCTTCACCTTTCCATTCGGTTCTCGCAACGCCCATCTCAACAGTTACTTCAACAAACAAGGGATGAGGCTATGGCACACCTAATGTCTGACTTAGCTCGTATCTCTGACTGGGGTAAAAATAATATGGTTGTTTTTAATGCATCTAAGACTCAGTTCTTACACCTATCAACCCGACAAAATCTTCCACAGGTATACCCACTAATGTTTAATAATATTCAGCTTAATCCTGCACCATCCTTGAACATGCTTGGGGTTTCATTTACTCGGGACTTATCTAGGAAAGATCATATTACATCTCTTGTAAAATCTGCTTCCAAGAGATTGGATGTGCTAAGCCGACTCCGCTCTTTCTTTATCCCTGCACAATTGTTGACTCTATACAGGGGTTTTATCCACCCCTGTGTGGAGTACAACTCTCATGTGTGGGGAGGCTCCCTACATACAGCTCTTCTCAATAGGGTGGAGGCAAAGGCTTTTCGTCTTATTAACTCTCCTCCTCTTACTGACTCCCTTCAACCTCTGTCTCTTCGCCACTCTGTTGCATCTTTATCTCTTTTCTATCGCTACTTTAATAGTCGCTGCTCCTCTGAACTGTCTGCTTGCATTCCTCCACCTCTATGACGGGCGCGTAGCACCCGTCTGGCAGCAAACTCTCATCCCTTTTCTGTCCAGCTCTCTAATGCAAGAGTTAACCGTTACTCCCAGTCTTTCATTTATGCAACAGGTCAACTCTGGAACTGTCTCCCTCTGTCTGTATTTCCTGCTGCCTTTAATCTCCAGTCTTTCAAACGCAGTGTGTCCAGGCATCTCAAAATGATCGGATCTTGAATTTGGCTCTCTATTGTATTTTGTTTTTCTCTTGGAGGGAACTGTTACTGCGGGCTCATGGCCTTTGGTTCCTTCTTCCTCGCATAAAAAAAAAAATGACTCTTCTAAGATCTCCAAAGAATATGAAAGATACGTTTGCACTCAACATACGTGGAAAAGTGACTTACGATGTTTAAAATTTTTGTAATAGGTATAAAGGAACTTTAATCATAACGAAGCCAAATCAATTAGGAATCCGGACAATTTTATTACCATGCAAGGTTCATGTGCCTATGTGACTGTAAACACGACTCCAATAACATGAATTTCGTGCGCCACTAATGACTATCATTAACAATCATATTTCAGACAACTCTTAATCCACAACTGCATAGTTCAAAAGTGGAGCACTGTTAATTCTGTAGATCAGAATACGAAGAAAGACATTCGCGATTATTAATCCCTACCAAAATTTCCGCGGTTATACGTCTTTGTTAATAACGGCTGGTTCATATGTAATAAATGTTAATCATATTCACACCAATACGCGACTTAGTACTGTCAAGAACAGAATCATGTTCACATTATGAATATCAACTAAGACTGAACTTAAATTTAGGACTTAACGGCTAAATCATGAACTGTACGAACTATATTTATCAATACCTAAGCCTAAAATTACACTTACAATACTAGCTTATACTATACTTAAAATTATGGCACTACACTTATTATAATACCTTTTTCTCCAAACTATCCCTAACCTAAACTAGCCCAACCTAGCCTAGCTAACCAAATCGTCAAAACCATATCTTTCTCTGACCTAATCGTCAAACCCACAACTTTCTCCTAGCGTTACCTAACTTGAATGATCGTCAAAACCATGTCTTTCTCTCCAATCTTTCCCTAACCCAATCTAACCAAGTGCTTTTCCCCTTTAATTTGTCTTACCTAACCTAACCCAATCGTGCAAACAACTCTTCTAATTTAGCTTAACTTTGTATAACCTACTCAAAAGGCAAATCTTTTTCTTCTAACTGGTTCCAGCCTTACCGTGAAACCACTTTTCTCATCGTAATTTTTCCTAATCTAATCTAATCGAGCCGTGAAAACCACTTGTCGCTTTCCTAACTACCAGTATTTAACCTAATCCAGCACAATCCAGCTTCTTATAACCTGACTTAATTTACCTTAATCTTGATCTAAACTAACATTACTGCAAATGATAATCCTTCGGTCCTCACAACAAAAAATAGCACAACATAGCATAACAGAATAATACAAAACAACATAACTTTTTTTTTTTTTTACATGCGATGAACATCAGGAAAAACAAATAAAACTTTTATACACCAGATTACAGGTGTCCTCCATTCATGAAAAATCTGTAACAGTTGGGCTTGAATTGCTGCAGGTTGAAGTCTGGGGGGAAGCTGATCTAGGGAAGCGAGTTCCAAAGAGAAGCAGTTCGCGAAAGGTAGCGGCACATGATAACACGGCATTACAAAACGTTCCGTAACGTAAAATAACAGAGCAAAATATAACACACGACACCATCATGTGAGTCCAGCTGGGTAAGTAGTAAAATTTCACATCCGATAGAAATGGTATTATTGCGTGTTGAGTGGAAAAAAAAAAAAAAAAAAAAACTGACACGATCATTCCTTTCAATAATCTGCTCCTGGCATTTTGTAGTGTTAACATTTTATAAATAAGCGGCACATCGAACTAAGTGTAATATGATGACGACGACAATGATGATAGTAATACAGGTGATGATGACGATAATGATGGTGATGATGACAGCTTTACCTGTGAAATATCAAATGTGTTTTTCACTTCGGCTTCCGACAGAGGATTTTCAACAATTTACTATAGGCTATAATTCC
>NC_137012.1:6237916-6357916 GCF_032717465.1 Coenobita brevimanus
ACCTTCCCCCCTTAAATGAAGAGTTTTTCCTCCACCTGTCATTCTCTCTTTCCCTCCTTCCCTCTCATCCCACCCACCCTCCGTAGCCCTCTCATGCCCGACGCAACTCTAGTATTCTATTGTAGATAATGTCAGCTGATTATATTCAACTGAGAGTGAGTTACAGGAGCCAGAGTGAGTCATAGGAGCCTGAGTAAGTCATTGGAGCCTGAGTGAGCAGTAGGAGCCTCAGTGAGTCATAGGAGCCTGAGTGAGTCATAGGAGCCTGAGTAAGTCATAGGAGCCTGAGTGAGCAGTAGGAGCCTCAGTGAGTCATAGGAGTCAGAGTGAGTCATAGGAGCCAGAGTGAGTCATAGGAACCTGAGTGAGTCATAAAAGCTTGAGAGTGAGGCATAGGGCATGAGAGTGAGTCATAGAGCCTGAGAGTGAGGCATAGGAGCCTGAGAGTGAGGCATAGGAGCCTGAGAGTGAGGCACAGGAGCCTGAGTGAGTCATAGGAGCCTGAGTGAGTCATAGGAGCCTGAGAGTGAGTCATAGAGCCTGAGAGTGAGGCATAGGAGCCTGAGAGTGAGTCATAGGAGCCTGAGTGAGTCATAGGAGCCTGAGAGTGAGTCATAGAGCCTGAGAGTGAGGCATAGGAGCCTGAGTGAGTCATAGGAGCCTGAGAGTGAGTCATAGAGCCTGAGAGTGAGGCATAGGAGCCTGAGTGAGTCATAGGAGCCTGAGTGAGTCATAGGAGCCTGAGAGTGAGTCATAGGAGCCTGAGTGAGTCATAGGAGCCTGAGAGTGAGTCATAGAGCCTGAGAGTGAGTCATAGGAGCCTGAGTGAGTCATAGGAGCCTGAGTGAGTCATAGGAGCCTGAGAGTGAGTCATAGGAGCCTGAGTGAGTCATAGGAGCCTGAGAGTGAGTCATAGAGCCTGAGAGTGAGGCATAGGAGCCTGAGAGTGAGGCATAGGAGCCTGAGTGAGTCATAGGAGCCTGAGAGTGAGTCATAGAGCCTGAGAGTGAGGCATAGGAGCCTGAGAGTGAGGCATAGGAGCCTGAGAGTGAGTCATAGAGCCTGAGAGTGAGTCATAGGAGCCTGAGAGTGAGGCATAGGAGCCTGAGAGTGAGGCATAGGAGCCTGAGAGTGAGGCATAGGGCATGAGAGTGAGGCATAGGAGCCTGAGAGTGAGGCATAGGAGCCTGAGAGTGAGGCATAGGGCATGAGAGTGAGGCATAGGAGCTTGAGAGTGAGGCATAGGAGCTTGAGAGTGAGGCATAGGAGCTTGAGAGTGAGGCATAGGGCATGAGAGTGAGGCATAGGAGCCTGAGAGTGAGGCATAGAAGCCTGAGAGTGAGTCATAGGAGCCTGAGAGAGAGACATAGGAACCTGAGAGTGAGGCATAGGAGCCTGAGAGTGAGGCATAGGAGCCTGAGAGTGAGGCATAGGAACCTGAGAGTGAGACATAGGAGCCTGAGAGTGAGTCGTAGGAACCTTAGAATCATACAAGCTTGAGAGTAAATCACAGCAGCCAGGGAGTGAGTCAAAGGAACCTGAGAGAGTCATATGAGAGGCAAAGGAGAGAAGAAAAGAGGGAGGCAGTCAGGAAGAAGGGGGGAAGGATGGGATGGAGGGAGAGAAAAATGACTACAGCTACGAGAGAGAGAGAGAGAGAGAGAGAGAGTATAGAAAGTGCGAAAATGAGAAAATTGTGATGTAAAGAAACAAGACTGTGAATATAAATAACACTGAGAATACGAAAAAAAAGAAAGCGAAAATATACAGAATCCAAGCTCAAGAAGAAACATTACAATTTTCTCCCTCATAATTTGCAGTCAAGGTTTACCGTAGGGAAGCCGACGAGAGAGAGAGAGAGAGAGAGAGAGAGAGAGAGAGAGAGAGAGAGAGAGAGAGAGAAGTAGTGGGTGAAATCGAAGGAAAGGTGTCGTTGAAAACGAAAGAAGGAAGGATAGAGGAGGGAAAGGAGGAGGAGGAAAGGATAAAGGAGGGAAGTTAGAAAAGAGGTTAGGACGGAGGAGAGAAGAAAGAAAGGAAGGAAGGAAGGCAGAAAGGAAGGATGGAAAGGAGTATGGGGAGAAGGAATGAAGGAAAGAATGAATGAATGAAGGAGGGAAAACCGTTGGAAGGAGAGAAGTAAAGAGGGGGAATAGGAAAAAAAAAGGACAAGGAAAACGAAGGAAGGAGATAATGGGGAAGAAAAGAATTGTGAGAAAGAAATGAGGAAAAGGCAATCAAAAGGAGAGGGAAATGAAGACCTGAAGGTAAGGAGAGAGAGAGAGAGAGACAGAGAGAGAGAGAGAGAGAGAGATGGGGGAGGGAGTCAGTCCGTCTTTTCAGTTAATAATACAACAAAGGCTATTTATGGTAAGGTTACAGAGTACATTGTGCCTAGTTGGTGGAGGGAGGTGTGGTGATGATGATGATGATTACAGAATTGGCAATGATATTCAGGATGTATTTAACTGAGACAGAAAACAAAGAATATAATTTTGACAAAGGATAAAATGAGTTTATCACGTTGTTAATATACGTAACTTATTGTCACTTAAGAAAATCTGTCTATCTATTGCCAGACGCCTCAATCCCGTTTGGGGTGGCCACAAACAAATCGCCTCCAAGTCGCCCTGTCCCCCGCCATTTCACTGCCCTGCTCCCAACTCACACACCCCTCTCTCATATACCTCTCCACCCTATCCCTCCATCTCATCCTCGGCCTCCCCCTCCCTCTTCCTCCCTCCACCTCACTCACATACACTCTCTTCGTCAGTCTTTCACCCTCCATCCTCTCCACATGGCCAAACCACCTCAGTGTGTTTCTCGTAACGCTTCCTATCACATCCACATCCACACCACAACGCTCCTTTATATCCTCATTCGTCAGCCTGTCTCTCCATGTGACTCCACAGGCTCCTCTTAAATAACTCATTTCCACTGCTCTCACTCTTGACTTGTGTCCTTCCAACAACGTCCAAGCTTCACTTCCATACGTTAGAGTTGGTATCACAATACTGTCATGTAGTAACTTTTTCACTTCCATGCTCACTTCCCTGTTTCTTATCACTGCTTTCAAAGAACCAGCAACCTTTCTTCCCTGCTGTACCCTTTCAAGCACTTCACCCTCCAAACCTCCATCGTCACTCATCACACTACCCAGGTACTTAAACGTACTCACATTTTCTAATTCCTCACCATCCAACCTCGCTGTCCATTCACTGACTTCACCTTTCTCAAAGACCATCACTTTACTCCTCCCTACATTCACCTTTAGATTCCGTTTCTTACACACTCTCCCAGACTTATCCACCAAGCCTTGCAGCTCCCCTTCGTCTTCACTCAACAACACAGTATCATCTGCAAACAACAGTACAGGGAGTTTCCACACACTATGCTCTCTCACCAGGGCCACTCCAACATCCACTACCCTACCTTGTACCTCTTTTATTACCCCATCCATGTACAGATTGAACAACCATGGAGACATGACACATCCCTGTTTCAACCCAACTTTCAAAGAGAAAAATTCACTTAGTTCACCATCCACACGCACTGCAGCCTTCGCACCATCGTACATACTCTTCACAGCATTCAACAACTTCCCATCTACTTAATATAATACTAATATAATTTTCTTTCTTTCCAGGTAAGAGAAGTAACGAAAGAGGAATTGGTTCATCCAGTAAAGATTTCAAGGTCTGTATAGTCTGTGTATCTGTATATGTAACTACAGTGGCAGGTAGGGTCAATTGGTTAGGGAAATTGTCTGCAGTCTGATAGAACCCGAGTCCGATCGTTGGCTGGGGCAGAGGACAGTTTGGTGAATAATATTACATTAAAACAGACTTCACTGATGCTCCACAAGACCCACCGACATGTCATAAAAACACCCCCGCTGATACCAACACACCAGCCCTGAATGAGACGTCTCGAGCATGTACTCTGTATAGACGGTGGGCAGTAGTGCAGAAGTGGTGACATGTGAGGGTGTGTGGCACGTAGGAGGACTGCTGGGCCTCAGGGAACGGGCTATTATATCTATACCCTGAGTAGGTGACGTAAAAAAGTTCTTTTTAATCTCTCTCTCTCTCTCTCTCTCTCTCTCTCTCTCTCATGGGAAATTATCAGCTGCATTATTTTCCACTCCGTCTCAGGTTACTTCCTTGGACGCGGAAATTAAAGCGAGAATAAGTAACGGCAAAATGAGATAGCTTTCACTATAAGGTTTCTCATTTTCTTTTCGCTGTACTCTCTCTCTCTCTCTCTCTCTCTCTCTCTCTCATAGCTACCTCGGTTTCCTAATTCCACACAGTTATTAACGGGTACTTGCAAAGACACACACACACACATACACACACACACACACACTCTCTCTCTCTCTCTCTCTCTCTCTCTCTCTCTCTCATTAACAATATCCATTTTTAGCATTAACCATCAGAAACTTATATCCCAAATTACCCCAGTATGCATGACTAGAGAAATTTTTTTACAGGTATTTAAAAGAAGAGAGAGACTTTAATTACCCCCAATAATAGCCCTAATTTCTCGTAAGTATTATATATATATATATATATATATATATATATATATATATATATATATATATATGGAGACTCTGTGGTACAGTGGAAAGTGTGCTTTTTCGAACACTGAAGAACGAGGGTTCGCGTCGCCAGGATAATAAACTTTGGGAGCGTTCTTCAGGCCACGTACTTCATTGGCGGACACAAGGGGTGCTGTGGTTGAACCAGTGTCGCATACTATAAACTATGCTTGCACCCAGTCTGCTTGCGCGGGCCGATTACACTTGGTTTACAGACTACACACACATCCAAAGCCACTCCAACACTACACTTACACTTACAAGCACTTCACCCTACATACAATGTCTACTAGACAGCCTAAGCCACGTGGTAGAGATACATTGACTGTATCGTCCCCACTTTGGTCGGGGTAGGCCGGTCCTGCAGTGGACACACAAACAGCTGAAGATATATATATATATATATATATATATATATATATATATATATATATATATATATATATATATATATATATATATATATATATACAGTATGGTTAATTTTCACATTGATTAAATCATTTACTTTGAGGTGAGGCACTGAGAGGGAACAAAGCTGGTGATGAAGAGTGATTGAATGGTGTTGATGTGGTAGCAGTTTTTGTTATGGTTGTAGTGGTGGTGGTTGATTGGGCGGTGACAAGTGGTGGTGGTGGTGGTTGATATGGTGATGGATGTGGTGGTGGTTAATTGGGCGGTGACGAGTGGTGGTGGTGGTGGTTGATATGGTGATGGATGTGGTGGTGGTTAATTGGGCGGTGATGAGTGGTGGTGGTGGTGGTTGATATGGTGATGGATATGGTGGTGGTTGATTTTGTGGTTGTAGTGGTGGTTGTTGTGGTGGTTTTGGTTGTGGTGCTGATAGATTTGGTTTGTTGTAGTATATTTGGTTGTGGAGGTTGAAGATTTGATAGTGTTAGAAGGTGTTGGAAGTATATTTGGCTGTGGTGGTAGCTGTGATGGTGATGGTTGTTTTGGTGGTGGTGGTAAATGTGGTGGTGATGGTAGATTTGGTGGTTGTGGTTAATGTGGTGGTGATGGTAGATTTGGTGATGGCGGTGTCTGTGATGGTGGTGACAGTGGTGAAGTTTGTGGAGGCGATATTATGAGTGTGCGAGATAGTGTTACCTGTGGTTGTGGTAGTGATTGTTGTAGTGGTAGTGATTGTTGTAGTTGTAGCTGAGGTAGTGACAGTGTTGATGACAATTAACAGCCAGTGCTACACACACACACACACACACACACACACACACACACACACACACAACCAAATTGGTATCTACCATCAAATTATCAACGGAAAAAAAAATGTTCAGACACATTCTCTATTAATCTCCCTGGCTTTCTACTTTTTCATTATATTAATTTATTTCCTCGTCAAAAAGCAGAGTTGTAAAAACTTGAACGATTAATTACTGCTTTTCAGAAGGGTGTTTGTCTTACGTGGAGTTGATGTGAAATATTTAGGGTGAAATATTTTGCCAGCATTTCAGTGTAGCCTAATCTCATCCATCCATCATTCAGCCGTTTTGTGCCCCTTCAGTAGCGTAGGGTCCTGGGCAAGGCTACTCAGCCCCGACAGTTTAAGCTAAGGTGACCAGCATCCCTCTCTCCTGAGTGGCATTACGAGTGCAGTTCACCCCAACTATACCTCCAGTATAATGCTTAGCCCTGTAGACCACCAAGTCCAGTACTCTCGCCGCTTAATGAAGCTCCCTAACATCTCCCCAGTGATTAAATTTTGGATATGGGTGGTTATAATCCTTCTGTGCTTTATTTATACATATTATGGCAATGCTGGAAGGATTTATGTCATCCATAGGAGGACAGTAGGGTGTAATAAACAAAATACATCGCTTAGAAAATGGTGCTGGGAGCTTCTTTAACCGACAAGAAGTTCGGGCACATGTCATTTGGCTATGTGATTACCACCCAAAGTAATAATTCCTGGATATCAAGAAGACATTTGACTTATCACTCACTGCAGAGTCGCCTTAAGATTACACTTCGTTGAGTGAGGGGATCCTTCTAAGTGCTTAAATTATCATCAAAACTTGTTCATCCATGTACAACTTAACCGAGCGCTTTTTATTCTAACTCATCACCTTATAGTCTTGCCCAGTCTAAACTATATCAGTTATTAGGCAAAATAAATAAATAAATAAATCAGTACCTTAGCAAGCCATCTCAAGTCTTAGTGAATATGCTTTAGTTCATACTAACCCAAGCTGATGTAAAATAACCTTTCGTAAAGTAACCTAAATTTACCTAACCTAGTCTCATATAACCTAACCAATTCAGCTAACTTGATAGAAGTGAATCTAGTTTAACGTAAAACCGACCATCGAAACTGAAGCAAACACTAGCTATACTAATTCAGTTAACTCAGGCAAAGTAAACCTAATTTAAGGTACTAAAAAGCAGCTGAATCAAAGCTAACCCAAGCTAACAACCCAACCTCCTGTACGCTAGGTTAACATAACCTGACGCAATGCATTCACCTGTTCATCCATACTGGCGTCCTTCAAACCTTACGTCGTCGGGATGTTGGTTTTGCTGAGTATACTTCTTTGACAGTAAGTGTATGGTATTTATGTATATATTTATATATATATATATATATATATATATATATATATATATATATATATATATATATATATATATATATATATATATATAAAGAGAGAGAGAGAGAGAGAGAGAGAGAGATTTTATTTCACGTAATTCAATGGGAAAAGACGACAACTCTGTGGCTAAACTTTTCCTTTCCATAGCACTTCTTTGAGACTTGTTATTGGTACAACTCAGCACTGAAGATGGAGAGATAGTGATTTAGTAAAAGTTAGGTTGAAAAAGACATAATCTGTATACTTAAAGAAACTAATAACATCACGTCCTCTGCTATCTTAATTTGTTGGAAATCGTCAGTTAATACTGAATAGTAATCTGTATGTCTGATTTCACATAATCCCTAAAAATACACAACTGTTATGAGAGAGAGAGAGAGAGAGAGAGAGAGAGAGAGAGAGAGAGAGAGAGAGAGAGAGAGAGAGAGAGAGAGAGAGAGAGAGAGAGAGAGAGAGAGAGAGAGAGAGAGAGAGAGAGAGAGAGAGAGAGAGAGAGAGAGTTGTATAATGCTGAAATATAACTGTAATACCGTAAGGTTCCTGTGCCTCAGTCTCAGCTGAATAAAATCGTCTGGCGTCAGCTGCAGTAGAATACGAGGAGTTGTGTTGACGATGAGAGTGTTAATGATGATATATTTTGACTGTTATCCTCCTGTGACTCACTCTTATCTCAGTAACGTTGTTTGACGTTAGGTTCAGTACCGTACTGTACATAAAAACCATCGCTCTCTCTCTAGCTCTCTCTCTCTCTCTCTGCTATCGTTTCCTGTCCAACACCCTCCCAAACTGTCTCTCTGATTATTCTCTCTTCTACTTACATTCCTTCCTCTTTCTCTTTTAATATCTTCTCTTTCTCTTCCCTAGCCCATTCTCCTCTTTCCTCTTCTCTCTATTTTCATTCCTCTCTCACTCTCTCTGATTTTTCTCCCTCATCCCTCGCTCTCCCTCTTCCTTCTCCCCATCCATTTATCACGTTCAATCTTGACTCTTTCATCTCCTTTCTATTGTCTCTCCTTTTCTCTCATCCCCCCCTCAATTTATCATCGGCTTTTCATTTGTCTCTCTCTCTCTCTCTCTCAATCATAAAAACCCTTCCAGACCATATGGAAGTAAAGATAATGGAAGGAGGAGGAGTCGAAAGTGACGAGGATATAAACAAGACTGAGTGTATGGTATGTGTGGATGTTACCTTTATTTTTATTGCTGTTGTTGTTGTTATTATTATTATTATTATTATTATTATTATTATTATTATTATTTCTATTCTTATTTTCATTATTATTATTATTATTATTATTATTATTATAATTATTATTATTTTCATTATTATTATTATTATTATCATTATTATTTTCATTATTATTATTATTATCATTATTATTATTGATATTATTATTATTATTATTATTTTTATTATTATTATTATTATTATTACTATTTTTATTATCATTATTATTTCTATTTTCATTATTATTATTATCATTATCATTACTATTATTACTGTACTTTCCGCCAAGTGAATTAAATGATCCTGTACTTCCTAACTTCACAAGTTCAAAAATTCCCCTTCAAAAATAAAATAAACAAATGAATAAATAAATAAATAAATAAACATGTCTTCAGGCTGACGAGGGTAAAGGGAAGAAACAGATCTGAAAGAGAAAAACTGAACAAAAAAAGAATCTTATGGATATCTTCCCTACTTTCCCTTTAGGCTGATGGAATTCTTATCAGGGGAATGAAATCGTTTGGTGGCAGCCCTGACGTTTTTTTCTGTGTACCAACAGCAGATAAAATGTTACTCCAGATGGTTTGTCAAGACTCTAAGTTGGATTTCCCTTAGTAACCCTGGTGTATTTGTTCCTCTTCCCCCCCTCCCTCTCCCTCTCCCTCTCTCTCTCTCTTTCTCTCTCTCTCTCTCTCTCTCTCAGGACATTTTTTATTCATTTTTTTCTTGCCAATTAAATCACTTTGCGTTCTATGCACCTCTCTCTGTCCTGCAAGTTGAGAGAGAGAGAGAGAGAGAGAGAGAGAGAGAGAGAGAGAGAGAGACAGACAGACAGACAGACAGACAGAGACAGAGAGTGGGTGGATAGGCAGAAGCCACTAAGGTAAACCTGAAACAGGTCAAGAGATAAACATTCTGACTGACAGATAAACTGACAGAAAATATATACGTATAACTAGTGATGGGAAGGGACCTGGGGAAATAAACAAATACAAGATAATGCATAGACTGAACTACAACACAAAAAAAAGAAAGAAAAGAAATAAGAAAAGTAAAACTGAAGATAAAAATTATGTAGAAAATTAATTTTTAAAAAAATTGCTAGGAGAAAAGGCAGGCACAGAATTCAAAGGAGAGGACATCATTAACAACACTCGGGCCTAAAGGGATACGGAGACAAAAAGGAGGAAGAGGCGTGTAGAGGGAGGAGGAGGAGATGTAGAAGAAAGGAGGAGGGATCTTTAGGGGTGTATATAGAGAACTTTATTTATTTACTCTCCTACTTATTTTATCCAGTATTGCTGCCTCCATATAACGTTCTCTCAGCTCTGGATTCGTACATGTGAGCTTTATGATGTCCATCCATCCATCATCCAGTCTACGTTACCCCATGAGGAGCGTAGGAGCCCAGGACTAGGTAAGTTGGTCCTGATATTTAAGATGAGAGTGACCAGCCACACTTATCCCTGAGTGGCATTACGTGAACAATAAACCCCAACCACCCCTTGGATGTCTATAACTAAAATTCCCCATTTCGAAGAATCTCATTAAAACTTAAAGCTTCTACTGGAGAAACGAAAAGCTAGCTTAAAAAAAAATAAAAGAATTATATAACCGAAAGATGTTTGGTAGAAAGGGACGCTCAATGGATGGAATATTGAAACAGGGAATGTCCTGGAAATAATTGTCTTAAATCTTGGTCATGTAGGAATTCACTGGAATATGTAAAATCATGTGTAATTAGTCCACATATACAGGCTGGTCCATATATAACGCTCCTCTGCCACTCCACCGGGCGATTTCTTGTGTGTTGCGGGGACGGCTACCTGTTATTAGTGTCTATCCTTCGTTATTTACTTGTTTCCTGTTCTCACTGGCACACACACACACACACACACACACACACACACACACACACACACACACACACACCAGCAGATTAAGCGGATATCAAACACACACACACACACACACACACAGGGAGAGAGGGAAGGAGGGAGAAAGGGATTCTCTACCTTCCCTTTAAGCTCCCCGGCAGTCTGGTCAAGAATCCTGCTTGTTTGTGTTTCATTTTGAGACCTAAAGGAAGGTATTGTTTTGGTATTAATGTATTCTCTCTTATAGCCACTGAATGAGTCTATTCTCTCTCTCTGTTCTGGATGACTTAGTTTCAACCCTTTTGTTACCTACCTACCTACCCAGCGACCAAGTTATTAACCTGCGTCCCTACCTACTTACCTACCGACTTACCTACCTACCTACCTGCCCACTCAACTACCTACCTACCTGCCCAGTTACCTACAGCACCTCCCTCCCCACCTACCTACCTAACGGTCTAAGTGCCTACCTTTTTGTTTACCTAACTACCCAGCTGCCAACTGACTTACTGTCCTCGTCTCCTTTTCCTCTCTTCCTACCTACCTACCTCCGTATCTATCTTCCTACTTTGCTTTATTTCATCGTGCCTGTTATAGTATGTGTACTTCTGCTTGTGCTTATATTTATTTGCATATGTATCTATCTACCTATCTATATCTGTCTATCTGTCAATCTATCTGTCTATGTGTACGTATTCATCCATCCATCCAGACATACATAAATATATCTGTCTGCTTGTCTGTCTGTCTATTTATTAATATCTAACTGCTTATCAATAGCTATCTGTCTGTGATTGTGTCCTGTATATATACATATCTATTCATCTGTCTGTATCTGTTTGTGTCTACTCAGACAAGTCTGCCTACAAGTGTGCCTATCTTTCGCTTCCATTTTTCCCTCCCTTCTCTTCTCTCTCTCTCTCTCTCTCTCTCTCTCTCTTCCTGATTTCCCCCTTCCCATCTTTATATCTATCTGTCTCATTCAGTCAAACAGACTTAATAAAACTAATCTGCCTTCCTACCACTGTTTCTATATCAGTCTCTCTATCTGTCTGTCTCGATTCATTTTCCAGTCTATCCATCCCTGATCAATTTAGCCATTCAGTCAGTCCAGCTAAATTTAATCTACCCATTTGTCTATCTTTGTCTCTAACTATTTATCTATCAGTTTATCTACCTTATCTATTTTTCTTTATCTGTCTATGTATCTAAGTGTTTATTCATATATATGGCAGTTTATCTATCAAATTCTCTATGTATTTTTCTTTCCATAAATCTGAGTCCATCCATCACTCTATCTGTTCATGCATCAGTCCATATATCTAACTGTCTAAATATCCATCCGTTCATCTATCAATCTGTCTATCTGTATTTATCTACCAATATAATTATCTACCCATCTCCAACCAGAGCTCCATGAGGCAGGTGGGTCCCTCAGCTTTAGCCCAACTATTCCCCCCCCCCCGCCGCAAGATTGCTACACACACACACTCTCTCTCTCTCTCTACACACACACACACACACACACACACACACACACACACACACACACACACTCTCTCTCTCTCTCTCTCTCTCTCTTTCTCTCTCTCTCTCTGTTGTGGTATCTTTTTCCTGTACAGGTATTTCTGAAACACGAATACTGTAATAGTGTTAAGTCCGAACCGCCTCGTAGGGCCCGTAAGGACTATGTAGTCTGCTTATCTCTTTCTCTCTCCCTCTCTCATTTTCTCTATTTCCGCCCTTTCTCCCTTCCCTTTCTTCTTTTCTTTGTCGCATGGAAAAATTGAAGACGATAGGGAAACAAACGGTAAATCTATTGAGAGAGAGAGAGAGAGAGAGAGAGAGAGAGAGAGAGAGAGAGAGAGAGAGAGAGAGAGAGAGAGAGAGAGAGAGAGGTTTCTCAACTCTTACCTGACACTGGGAGTATCAGACATACTATGTCAGTATTACCGGATACTGATACGGGGTTGGGGCCAGTGAGTTACGATAGATAAATAAATAGCGTGATATAAAGGCTTATAGACGGATAGATAGACAAATTAATGGGTTAATAGGTAGACAAAAAGATATAGACATGTAGTCTTACAGAGAATTACAGAAGGAAGCAAGGAAGGCAGAGAGAGAGAGAGAGAAAGAGAGAGAGAGACCCTTTCAGCTCACCTGTGCAACTAATTAATTCACCTCAAAGCGTTCCAAATTTTCCTTTCATGTTCGCATCACATATATTTGCAAAATAATTTGCATATAAACCCGAAAACGTTTAGATTTCCTTCAGCGGTTTTCGTATATGGCAGAGTTGCATCTTTTTCTCTTCACAATCGCTATTTGATCGTCTCTAATGCGAACGTTAATCGAAACTCACAGTCATTCGTGTATGCGATATATCAACTATGGACATTGTTACGGAACAGAGAAAGATAATGTACACTTTAAGTGAGAATACTAAAAATCACTACTGTCCCGTTAAGTTCCAGGTTCAAAACAAAAGAGTTAGGTAAAATTACAAGTTAAAGTTTAATGCTCAAACTAACAACAAAACATTCAGAACTCATAAGGATAATGTAATGGCAAAAAACAGGTTAAAATATATGGTTAACTGCAATAGCCTCTATTAACACGAAATTAGCAAGAGTAAATTTACCTAAGTTAGCCCTGATAAAATGAAAATACACTGGGTAATGCTCAGTTAATGCGAGATAAATAATTACAGATATAAACTATTATTACCACTGGCTGACAAAATGAATTACAAAAACTTTACTAGGCCCACAAAATAAACCTACGCTACACAGTACAAGAACAAAATGCAACAACACCTATACTCAAATCACACAGCTGCTAGATGGTTGGAGACTTCCTGGGAAACTCACAATAATAATAACTGTACAGGGGAGAACAGAGATGTGAACAAAATGAGAAGCAGATCTAAGTGGCAATGATGCAGAGACTGAGCTCATTATATAGGGGCCGGCAGAGCTTGATACAACTTGTAAGAAGGACGCGCAAATGAAGCCATAGGGGCCAAAGAGCTGACAGTCCTGCTCTGAACAACAGAAAGGACGACTTACTCTACTATAACGGTAGAAGGGGGGAACTGAGGCAGAACACGCTCGTGATCAAACATGCAGCATACTGTGCATTAAAATTACACAAAGGATGATGAAATCATAGGCTATGTAACACCTCCCCACAAAGAAAAAAGAAATTTACAAAGGAAATTTCTTATTACTCTAAAACAATCTGTATATGGCATTACAGAACATGCAAAAGTCTTTCCTAATGTTACAAAACATGAGATCTCCCTAGCACGTTCAGTCATAGGTACTTGCCAGTATCCCTTTAACAAATCAAACTTACTTATGTACCTAGCCTTTCCGATCTTGTCTATGCAATCTTCCACGCGAGGGAGAGGGTAAGTGTCTGTTTTGGTTATCTGATTAACACGTCTGTAGTCAATGCAAAGCCGCTGTGACCCACCTGGCTTAGGGACTAGAGTGACAGGAGAACTCCACTCGCTCTGATAGGGCTCAATCATCTTGTGGTCCAACAGGTAGCCAAGCTCCTTCTGGATGAGAGGAACTTTCACTGGGTTCACACGGTAAGGAGGCAGTTTAATTGGCTTTGCGTCTCCGACATCAACATCATGCATCAACACAGTGGTTCTTCCTGGAGTGGCACGGAACACTTGCGGGTACTCCTGCAGTAATGCCGAAAACTCCTGCCTTTCCTTGGGAGGTAGATGAGAAAGCTTAGTCTGGAGATCATTCATGATATCAGGATTCTTCCCCAAACTATCACTCAGGCTCATACTGCATGGGAGAGCTTCACTTGCAGACTCGGGTGGAACAGCTACAGTGCAGACTGGATTATTTTCGTCCCGCCTGTGATATAACTTTAGCATGTTGATGTGACATAGTTGCTTGTTCTTTCTACGATCTGGTGTGGCGATGACATAGTTGACATCACTGAGTTTCTTCTCCACGAAATAAGGACCACTAAACTTGGCTTGAAGAGGTTGCCCATGAACTGGTAGCAGAATCAAAACCTGATCTCCTGGCTGAAAGTGGCGTAACCTGGACTTCTTATCATACCAAGTCTTCATTTTCTCCTGAGCAGCTCCTAAATTCTCTCTTGCCAGCTCTAAAGCAGTGGACAGCCGTTCTTTGAACTTTATCACATACTCCAGCAGGTTGACGTCATCTTCCTCCGACAGCCAGCATTCCTTGAGTAACTTAAGGGGTCCTCTTACTTCATGGCCAAACAGTAGTTCAAAAGGTGAGAAGCCCAGTGATTCATTTGGAGATTCTCTTGCGGCAAACACAACGAATGGAAGACCTTTATCCCAGTCTTTCTGATGTTCCAAACAGTATTTCTTGAGCATCGATTTGAGTGTTTGATGATATCTCTCCAACGCTCCTTGGGTCTGGGGATGGTAAGCTGAAGACGTGATCTGGGTGATGCCCAACTCTTTCAGAGATTGCTTGAAAACATTTGACATGAAATTACTTCCCCAGTCTGACTGTACCTCCTTGGGCAGACCAAACTTTGTGAAGAACCCCAGCATTTCCTTAACCACGTTCTTTGCTGAGATATTTCTAAGTGGAATGGCTTCAGGATAACGAGTAGCCATATCAATCAGGGTCAACACATAAGAAAATCCTGAAGAAGTCTTAGGAAGAGGGCCCACAATATCCACCAATACACGGGTGAATGGCGCCTCAAAAGGAGGAATGGGAACTAGAGGTGCAACCTTTTCGGTCTGATTACACTTCCCCACAACTTGACAGGTGTGACAAGACTTACAATACCAGGAAACATCCCTGAAGATACCTGGCCAGTAGAAGTGTTTCAAAATGCGTGCCACAGTCTTCCTCGCTCCAAGGTGTCCTGCCAAACTGGAATCATGAGCCACTCTAATGATATCCTGCCTACAAACACGAGGGATGACAACTTGATGTACAACCTCCCATTCACAGTCGGCTGATGCTGTTGGGGGTCTCCACTTCCTCATAAGTACTCCTGACTTTATATAATAACAAGTAGAAGCACCGGCTGACTCTTCCTCACTGCAAGCAGAGTTAGCTAGACCTTTCAACTCAGGGTCAGCAACCTGCAACTCAACCAACTCTTGACGAGACAAATTATCAACACTACGGGGTACTGCCTCATCTGGTGAGTGGTCCAAATTAGCAAGAAAAGTGTCAGCTAGGATAACATCATCATCATCATCATTATCCTCTAAATCACCAGTAACTTTAGACTTAGCCCTAGTGACAGCACATGCAGGGAACACATCAGGGACACCACAATCCTGGGACGCAGCCACTGGCTCACTAGACAACTGAGGAGCTGGACACACTTGACTTCCACCAATATCATTTCCAAGTAAGAAAGTTACACCTGACATTGGGAGTGTCTCAACCAACCCAACCATAACGGAACCATTAACAAAACCAGACTCTAAATTCACTCTGCACAGAGGGACAGAGAAGTAATTATTCCCTACACCTCGTAAGATTACAGTTTCATCAGAGGAATTAATATTAGAGCCTAGAACACTGGTCAGCATAAGGGATTGGCAAGCACCTGTATCACGATATATTTTAACTGATTTCCTGTCATTACTGCCCAGAGGACTGACAAAACCATCAGACAGGAAATTAGCACATGAACTCTTGAGAGTGTCACCCACGTTACTGCTCAAAAGAGGAGCTCCATCATGAGAATTTAAGTTACCCCTCAAAGCAGGTTCAGTTAACTCAGTTAAAGAATTCTGGGAACTCTCAAGAGTGGACACTAGACCAATTGACTGAATATTTAAAGACTCCTTTTTGTTCACATCACGCTGTCTCCTGAAACATTTCTTCGTAGTATGACCAAGCTTACTACAATAAGTACATTTACTTTTCTGAAATCTAGAGGTGGAGCTGGTATTTACTTCCTGAGAAACATCATCTTTATTCTCTTTCCTGTTACCTGTACTCTGCGTAGAGGCAACGTACTTACTCTCAGCTTTCCCATTTTCTTTAGAATATCTCTTGTGAGTGAGAACATATTCATCAGCTAAAACTGCAGCATCAGACAAATTATCTATCCATTTCTCATCAAGATATAGGCTTACATCTTTATAAATACACCTTTTGAAGTCCTCCAGCAAAATCATCTGCTTAAATTTGTCAAAATCAGAATCCACATTCTTAGAATTTAACCACTGCTCTAACAGATCTTCTTTGATTTTTGCATACTCAACATGGGATTGCTTATCTTGCTTATAAGTTGTCCTAAATTTTACTCTATAAGTTTCAGGAACAAGCTCATAGGCCTTAAGAATCAAGCTCTTAACTACATCATAATTATCAGATTGATCCTGAGGCAAAGATGCATAAGTTACTTGAGCTTTACCGGTGAGAACAGTTTGAAGGAGTACTGGCCAATACTCCTTGGGCCAATTAAAACCTGTAGCTACCCTCTCAAACAACTGAAAATACTTTGTTAAATCAGATTCATTAAAAGGAGGGACAAGTTTAACATTTTTAGCCACATCAAAATCATCAGAGCTAGATGATCCAGTTCCACATTGTTTCATGCGATACTCATGGTCTGCCTGAATTCTAGCAAGTTCAACTTGTGCCTCAACCTCCTTAGAACGGGCCTGAAATTCAGCCTCCTTAACACAAGCCTCCTTAGCCTGAGACTCAGCCTCCTTAGCACGTGCTTGAAATTCAGCTTCCTTCACACGAGCCTCCTGCAGGGCTAGCTGTAACTTAGCTGATTCAATCTGCGTTTGCTCATTTGGAGGAGTTACATTAAACAAGCTTTCATTAATCATGTCAACAATTTGATCTTTAGAATGATGAGAGCGAACAGCAATTCCCAATTGTTGAGCAACAAGCTTAAGTTCATTCTTTGTTCTGTTTTCTACATCACACACTGTTTGCACATTTGACAAAAAATCTTTGACTTCATCAAGTGTAGTAATAGTAGACATCATGAATAAGTAACAGTCACAAAATATCAAGCAATATCCTTATGATAATATCCTGAATATCCTGATGAGAGGTCGCCAAATTTATGTTACGGAACAGAGAAAGATAATGTACACTTTAAGTGAGAATACTAAAAATCACTACTGTCCCGTAAAGTTCCAGGTTCAAAACAAAAGAGTTAGGTAAAATTACAAGTTAAAGTTTAATGCTCAAACTAACAACAAAACATTCAGGACTCATAAGGATAATGTAATGGCAAGAAACAGGTTAAATATATGGTTAACTGCAATAGCCTCTATTAACACGAAATTAGCAAGAGTAAATTTACCTAAGTTAGCCCTGATAAAATGAAAATACACTGGGTAATGCTCAGTTAATGCAAGGTAAATAATTACAGATACAAACTATTATTGCCACTGGCTGACAAAATGAATTACAAAAACTTTCCTAGGCCCACAAATTAAACCTACGCTACACAGTACAAGAACAAAATGCAACAACACCTATACTCAAATCACACAGCTGCTAGATGGTTGGAGACTTCCTGAGAAACTCACAATAATAATAACTGTACATGGGAGGACAGAGATGTGAAGAAAATGAGAAGCAGATCTAAGTGGCAATGATGCAGAGACTGAGCTCATTATATAGGGGCCGGCAGAGCTTGATACAACTTGTAAGAAGGACGTGCAAATGAAGCCATAGGGGCCAAAGAGCTGACAATCCCGCTCTGAACAACAGAAAGGACGACTTACTCTACTATAACGGTAGAAGGGGGGAACTGAGGCAGAACACGCTCGTGATCAAACATGCAGCATACTGTGCATTAAAATTACACAAAGGATGATGAAATCATAGGCTATGTAACAACATGTCTTCCTCAGTGTGTATATCTCGGTGCCTATGATTCCCAGTATTTTCAACTCAATGGGTCCGGCCGTCTCGAAGACATTGCATGTTTATTTTGACTCCTGTATTTTTGTTGATGACCAGAACAATTATATTGCGGGCTTTTAGCCGGTGGTTCTTCCCTTTTTTTCATAACAGATACGCTAAATATAATGTATGATATACCGGTTGAAATATATGTTCAACACATCCAATTACAGAAGTAATTAGATAATTACATAACCTCTACTCTTTCGTCCCTCTCATGTCACTGTATGCCTTATACAAGAGCGAAAGAGAGAGAGAGAGAGGAGGGGGGGGGGTCTGAACATGGGACCTACCCTTTTTTTTGTTGAGATCAAAGGGACAGGTACTGATAGAGGAATTAGCATCTTATCCACATATAAATTCCTACTAAATCCTTCTGCTACGAGGGGCTTTTCCGAAGCTGACTGAAACTGTATAGTACTAGCTAAAATAGTGATAGATACGTAGATCGATAGATAGATAAATCGACAGAGAGATGGATAGTTTGATTGATAAGTAAATATATGGATGGAGCTGGATGGGTGGATTGTTGGATAATGATAATAATAATAATAATAATATTAATAATAATAGTAATCATCATCATCATCATCATCATCATCAACGGTTTACTTTTGAATTTTTATGCAAGAACGAAGGAATCAAAGGCCTGGAGTCCGCAAATCGTTCTCTCCAAGAAAAAAAAAAAAACAAGATAACAGAGAGCTATATTCAAGATCCGTTCATTTCGAGATGTCTGGACACACTGCGTTTGAAAGACTGGAGATCATAGGCAGTAGGAACTGCAGACAAAGGGAGACAGTTCCAGAGGTGACCTATTGCATACATGAAGGACCGGGAGTAACGGTTAACTCTTGCATTAGAGAACCGGACAGAAAAGGGATGAGAGACGTTGGTAGCTAGTGTTCGTTGATCATTCGGACAATAGTAGGAATATGGCTATCATATTAACGATCAGTTCTTGCACTAACTGATAGTAACTTATTGCTGGTGCGGATGGTGTGAGGTGGTGTTGGGGCAGGGGGAGGGTGCAAATAACGGTGACGTCGATGGTTCAGGGTTGAGACCAAACTGGCGGAGGATTACTTGATGGGTGTCGGGGATGGTTGTTAAACTGAGAGTTTGAAGTGCGGTGCTATAGTTGATATGTGCTGGGCCAAGAATTATCTTTGTCGCACGCTTCTGGACAGACTCTAATTTTTGCCTCTGTGTTATAGTGAGACTTGGTGACCATGATGCTGGAGGGGCATATAACAATTTTGGAAGTATGAAAGAGCGGTAGATTTGCAGAGTTCCACCGTGGGAAGAGCAAAAGTCTTGAGTCTTTGCAACATATAGAGCCTGGAAGAGGCGAATTGAAGGACGGAAGCTGTGTTGGCCCCGGCGTAGTCTGCTGTCCAAAGTGATGCCGAGAAGCTTGACAGTCTGGACTAGCTCAAGGGTGTGGTTGTCCAAGTTAAGGGAGAGGGGTGGGGTAGGTAGGTAGATAGATAGGTAGATAGACTGAGAGACAAACAGATTGGAAATTCAGATGAATATGTAGATAGAGATATACATAAAGTAAATATATACAAGGACAGATTGTTAGACACGTAGGTAGGTAGATAGGAAGGTAGACAGACAGACGGATAAATAGATAAAAATAGATGGGAGGCCACAAAGAGATCGCCTCCACGTCACCCTGTTCTCTCTCATTTGGCTGCCCTCGCTTCAACTCACATTCTCTCTTTCATATATCTCTCCACTCCACCCCTCCATCTCAACCTTGGTGTTCCTCTTCTTTCCCCATCCATCTCACACAGTTCTACATACAAATCATCCAATCAGTCTCCCATGTTGAATCTTCTTCACATGGCCATATTATCCACAAACTTATTTGCAAAATTAATAATATAAACAGAATTTTTGCACTTCCATAGAGAACAGCGAAAGTGAAATAATAACATGTAGTACAGAATGTGCTGGGGCGTTCCGAGGAGCGACCATAGCCACCGACACCAAACCAGACCTGGGAAGAAAATGTCATCAGTTTTGAAGATGAGGATATTAAGATGTGTGGTGTGTGTGTGTGTAATTCACCGGGTCGGTCAGGATCACTTGATGGTCGTGATCGTCAGCTTTTACCCTCCCGGAAGGGAGCTGTGAGCTCATATAGTCCGATCTAAGGGCAAGGCTGTGACCTTCACACACGCACACACCCGTCCCCTTGCTCAAGGGGGACAGTAACCACCCACTTCGTCAGTGAAACTTTTCGCAACCTGAGCGGGGCGCGAACTCCCGTCTACCAGTTGGCAAGCGGGAACGTTACCACCGCACCAGCGAGCGGTGTGTGTGTGTGTGTGTGTGTGTGTGTGTGTGTGTGTGTGTGTGTGTGTGTGTGTGTGTGTGTGTGTGTGTGTGTGTGTGTGTGTGGAGAGAAGGGGGGAGGCTAGCTAGCTATGTCCAATCAATCAGTATGTACACCTTTTTATTTATACATCTAAGTTTTGCCACATATCCTAATTAACGCAAACTTAACCTAGCTCAGCCAAACAGAGGCTGATTTACTCCAGCTCCATCGATGTAGTTTAGACTATTAAAGTCTGACTCCTAATCTAACCAAAACCAAACTAACCTAACGTAACCAAATAACACACATCTCAGCCTTCTCTGACCTAACCTAAACTAACCCAGTGTCTATCATTCAGTCAAATCCCACACCAACCCAACCTAAATCTCTCTCTTTCACCTCCATCCCTTTTATGGCGGGAAAATAAGCTGATTATGGAAGCCTTATTAAAAATTCTGCCAAAGTTTTTAAAAAGGATAATGGCTGCGGGAAAATTAAGGTATCCCCCCCTCCTCTCTCTCTCTGTACACGTCAGTCAAATTATAGCTATCCATATCTATCTCAGTGTGTGTGTGTGTGTGTGTGTGTGTGTGTGTGTGTGTGTGTGTGTGTATAATCAATGCATACTTATTTTAGGCGTGTGCTGGCCTGTAATAATGATTATAATAGTGACACAACAAAGATGATGATTTTAATGAGGATGGTAATTATGATTATGATGATGATGACAAGTATGGTAACTATAATAATAATGATGGTGATCATGATATATTTATGTACACACTTCTCATAATCAACGTTGGGTCTGGTTAATACTTGGATGGGTGACCGCCTGGGAACACCAGATGCTGTTGGCATCCCTACGTGTCAAGTGGGGTTGGTGGAGGATTAGTGCCCCTCCCTGTAAAACAATTAACTCTAAGCCCTTGGCCACCCCATTTGGGATACATGGCGTCTGGCAATGAATGAATGAATGAAAACTTCTCATAATGCATCCTCAAAACTCAAGGTCCCTCGTTACGTGCAAAATTACGTCCCATTGCGGTTATAGAATTAAAATGATGTGGCTTCTTCCTTCAGCGGTGAAATAGGTCAGGGGTGAAGGAGGGGCAAGGACGATGTCATAGCATACCTTTTCTTATTCTCTTTCTTTCCCTACTCATCCTTTTTTGTCCTTCCTTCTTCCTCTCGTAGTCATCATCATCACTCTTGTTCTCATCTTCCCCCCATTTCTCCTCCTCATCATCATCATCCTTCTCTTCTTCCTCCTCCTCTTCATCATCAACATTAACTTAATCGTTGTTATGCATAAATTACTTCCACTGGAGGCAATGTAATACTAGCACAAAATATGTGAAATGATAGGTAGATAGATAGGTCGGCAGATAGATCTAGGTAGATTGATAAATAGATACATGGATATATAAAATCTTCTCTTGTGTTGTCTATTATTAAACAATAATTCAGCATATACAAAAAACGTAGATAAAAAAAAAAAAAATCCATTCACTAAGCCAGGCATTAAATTTCCAGTCGTTTTTTCCCAGGATGACCAAAGAAATGCGATCCGGATGAAAGGAAATGCTTCAACGTGGCGCGGTAATGAGAGTCTGAGGGGCCTTGACGGCAGACCGGATTAACGAATGAAGGTTTTTATTGCAGGGTGAACGAGGCAGCTCTTTTTTTTTTCTTTTTTTTTTTAACCAGAGTACTTCTATTCTTCTTCGCCTTAAACGCGAAGATAGACAGAGAGATAGATTGATGGATCAATATATAGAGAATTGTATCATACTGAATGTTGGGTGGAGACTGAGAGACAGTATATACAGAAGAATTTCGAGAGAGAGAGAGAGAGAGAGAGAGAGAGAGAGAGAGAGAGAGAGAGAGAGAGAATGGATTGCGTGACGAGAAGCAGAAAAAATTGAACCTTCCAAAGCTTAATGATAGAAAATTCGCTCAAAAAATGCTTGAAAATTGCTATGCGCTTTGAAAAATTGTGTGTGTGTGTGTGTGTGTGTGTGTGTGTGTGTGTGTGTGTGTGTGTACACCTGCTCCTCACTTCACCTGTAAGAGGCAAAAGGAGGCTGGATGATTATGACGACGATATGTCACGGGTTTTTTGGAAGTATGCGATATTAAAGAATAATATTCAATAATACTTGAGAACAGGGACAAAGAATTGACTTGTGAAAATCAAGCAGTGATTATGCCGGCTTACGTCGCCGATTCTCTAAGGACGAGAATTTATAAACATTCTCAACAGTACACAGCAGAGACTACTCACGTTCTGTTTATTGGTACTGTTAGCCTCTGGAGAAAGTGACTCCACCCCTGACAATCAATATTTAATGCTATTAATGATACACAAGTTCTTGCCGGTGCATTAACTCCTAGATGGCACAACGGATTTAAGTTAATAAAGAACTGGCCTAAGTACCAGTTATGAATAATGCAAAGCATTTATGCAAACTAGGAGCGATAAGTGAAATAAGCTTAATGTGGAGAAAACACGAATTTACATTACATTAAGCTCAAGAGAAAAGAACAGAGAATTTATTAATTACAATGAAACAAATTTACGTTACACATTTCAAAATGAATTAAAAAATAAGGAGAACACACTCGCTCACTCAAAAGCTAAACTCTTAAGCCTAGGAAAATATGAAAAGAAATACTGGTCAGAGAGTGGGCTAAGCGGAATGGACTGGGCGTCGTTGCTGAGGAAGGACACTGCCACACATGGTAAACCTCTCGCCGATCCACGCTAGGTGGGGATTCAGGAACTCGCTGTACACACGCTTCTCCAAGCTGGGCCAACGAACCTAGTCCCATGGCGCTCTAATCATTACTGATTCAAATAAGCGAGGCGAGGACTGAGGCCAGCCACTAATTGGTAACGGCTAATGGAAGGAGAGTGAGCAAAACACGCCCATAATAAATCACTCAGCGAAAGCGGTAATGTCGCGCACAAGGACGATCACTTATGAAACAGTGAAAAATGTCCTGAAAACACTCCCGATCGGGTGAATACGTGGCGGTTGACTGAATAATACTTATGGAATTCACTAGAATTCGCGGTTTCCCACCAAAGTTCAATGTCACGAGTTTATTTAGATAGAGAATCGCGCCAACTCGTGACAATGTATACGTGTGTATGTGTATGTTAATATGTTTGTGTGGGTGTGTAAAAGATTGTGTATGCAGGAGAGGGAGAGAGAGAGAGAGAGAGAGATTATTTAGCGTAAGGCTTCAAAAGATAAGCCATATACAGCTTACATATCACACTCTTACTTTCTTGCTCTCTCTCAGTCTTAATTAAATTATTTCCTGTTTTATAAAATATGATTCTCTCCAGATATATAGTTTTACGTTTACTTCTACACAGACGCACAAACACGCTCTCTCTCTCTCTCTCAAAGAGGTTTTAGTCATCGTCATTTTATTCATCATCAGCATCGTCATCCTCAATATTAATGTCGTCGTCATCGTCGTCATTGTTTCTTCGTTGTCACTATCATCATCATCATCATCATCATATCGCAACATTCCACCATTATCGCCGAGATGAATATGATAAAAAAATAAATAAATAAATGAAATAATACGGATCAGATAAAATTCTTTGTAAATGAAATTTTAATAAAAATCTGAAGAACTTTATGTTTATTGCTTTGGTACTTAACCCGCCCCGTCCCGACGACGTATGGGTACGTCACCACGATTTGCATTTGCCAGTCCCGCCGACGTACCAGTACGTCGTGCAATTGTAAGGTACCTAATTTGCACAATTTTCAATTTTCGCACGTGATTTTTCGTATGTATACACGGGACACCTTCCTCTATTCCTGTACAAGATACCAAGCAGGGACAATGCCTTACACTGCATAACCTCCCCCCTCCCCCCCTCACGCCATTGTCTTGGCAAAGGACCTGTTACCAGTGACCTGGCTAGTAAAGTTATTCAGGGCCAGAGTGATTCCCCAATCGATGACAATGTGGAGGACAATGTTTACATAGCATTAGAAGAAGAAACAGCCAGAAATAATGATCAGGTAGTGTGGCAAAAATAGGTCAGGTATGGTGATTAGATAGTGAGTGAAACAATGCTTATAATGCCTTTATTACTGCTTGAAAACCAATATACTGTCATACTACATATACATTCGTACCAAGTAAATAAATAAATACCGTTTATGAGTGGATAAAATAGTTACCCTCCCATAGAACTCGTTTTCTTTGGTGCCAGCATGTTAGAAAACCCACTCAGGTAAGGAGGAACTCCTACCTGGATTGGGCACTTTAAACCTCAGGTGAGCGATTTCTCTATGAATTTTCGATGTTTCTCACCAAAAGCGAAGGTTTTAGCCAAAAAAAAAACAAATCGAAAATACCTCGGGACTGGGGGATGTCGGAGATGCGGAAAACCTCGGGACGTGACGGGTTAATGTAAGATACGAATAAATGTGTGTGTGTGGATGAGTAAATTGGAAGTGTGTCTTCCTGTCTCGGCTACCTCCCTTTCTTTGGGCGAAGCCGCATAGGTATACAGACAGATAATGTACATTCTCTCTCTCTCTCTCTCTCTCTCAAAAAAAAAAAAAAAAAAAAAAAAGAGACTTTTGGTAGCCAGAAAATAAAATATATTTACGGTGTGGTATGAAAGTTAAGTAAATTTTACTTTGAGAGAGTGAGAGAAAAAATAAGGGTATGATAACATTATGCATACGGTAATTCTCCTAGCTCTCTCCTCCCATTGTTTGCCTTTTTAGTGACGTCACACAATCTCCACCAATCGCAGTCTGAAGTTTCATCCTTCCTTTAGTGACGTCACGCCTTCTCCATCAAGCGCTTGCGGATTTTTCATCCAATTTATTGACGTCACACATTCTCCAGCATTCACAGACTGTTTTCATCCTCCATTATAGTGTCCGCTAGCATTCTCCACCTACCGCAGGCTGTTTTGATCCCCACTGAGCTCTGTAGTATGGAGAGGCTATCTCCGCGGGGGCGTGTGATTTTGGTCGCCATATTGAAACACCAGCTCTCAAATTCAAATTCAAATGCTTTATTTCCGTTAAGCAGTGGTTATTAATAAATATACACTCGTCAGTTATAATACAAAAACATATATGGATTATGATTTTTCTGCCTAGTTCAACGAATGATATCGGGTACAATTAGCCAAATAGTATAAAACAACGCCATAGGTTGCTGCAGTGCAGAACTTACCCTTTATGGCACTATCCATGTCATGAAACCGAATGTCCAGATTGATAAAGGCTGGAAGAAACATGGAAATATCTACAAGACAATGTGAACAGAAGAGAAGAGGACATTGAGAGAAAGACTGGAGATAAATGGGCCCGTTTTTAGTGGTCTATTCATGCAGGGATACTGGGGAAGAATCTTCCCTCCCCATCCCAGGAGAGTGTAATGTTACAGAATTAGCAACAAGATATATTTCTTGTAAAATGTAATGCCATCTCTCTCTGATGAATTCCTGTACCCATTTCTGCATCCAGAAGCCGCACAGCTGACCATGACACTATATATTACGGAATCATCGGCTACTTTCAAAAACACAACGAACACCCGAGTTCAAAAACTGTGGGCATCAGGCGTGGTGTAACATGGCTGCCGCAACACCAGCGCCGCCCTGGCGGCGGCTGCATCAATTACGCTATGTTACCAGTGAGAAAGCCTCTCCATATTGTAGAGTTCAGTGTTTGATCCCCTATTTTAGTGACGTCAATTATTTTCCACCAATCACAGTCTTTTTCTTCCTCCTTTATAAAGACGACACACATTTTCCGCGAATCGAACGTTGTTTTCAGAATTTCTTTACAGTATAAGTACTTCATCCTCATATTATTTTAGTAATAGTAGTTGTTCTTGAAATAGTAGTAGTAGAAATAGTAGTAGTAGTAGTAGCAGGTTATTCTGAAACATGAACACGGTGGACTGCAGGCTTCAGTTGTTCCATTAGTGCAGTCCACCCTCCTTCTTCCTGGGGTTGGGAGCCAGGGAAGGAGCAGTTATTGTATAACCTGGCAATGAATCCGCCCAGTTATATCGGTGCCACCACATGAAGGCGTCCCTCTCGATCACTCATTTAATCTAAATTTAACTATAGTATTCTGTTTATTTACGACTGCCCAGGATTTTAAGAGATTAGAATGCGTGCATTTGACTCCTTATTCTAAAGTTTTATGCTCAAGAATTTCACATGCATGTAGCAGTACTGAAATATTAATAAAAGTACTGTACAACGAAGAATTATGCTCATATTGCACTAACTTAGCCTAAAACTGCTGATTCTCCAAAAACTTTGCTGACTTATGACGATATATTAACACTGATGTATGGTGCTCTTCATGAAAAAGCGCTATGGAAAATATGAAGAGTTGTAGTACTGTCATATTTTACCTTTGCGTTACATGAAATAAACCGTAGATGGTCGAAAACTGTTCCTAGTTTCAATAACGTCGCATATAACCGATAAGATTAGAATGAATGTAGTTAAAGTGAAAGATGGACAGTCGTGAATAAATAGATAGGTATAGAGATTAACAGATAAAGAAAGCATGTTGAAAAATAAAGAAGTTGATCTGAGGAGGGAGAATGGACACACACACACGCACACACACACACACACACACACACACACACACACACACACACACACACACACACACACACAACTTTATTTTTCATATGTTAGAGTTCCACGGAATCCAGGTGGAAATTGCTCTCTCTCTCTCTCTCTCTCTCTCTCTCTCTCTCTCTCTCTCTTCTGTAGCTCTTTTATCCATGAGCGTATCTGTCTTTCCCATCTATACTCTCATTTTCTTTATCACTTCTTTACCTTCCTCTCCCTTTCCTATCCTCCTTCCCTACCATGTTCCCCCATTATTGTTTTCTCTCTCTTCCCCCTTTCTACGTCTTTCTTCTCTCACGTTTTACCTTTTTCATTCTTTTTCATTCTTACCTTTCATTATTCTTCTCCTTCTCTCCTTCTCCCATACTTTATCAACCATTTTCCCTTCCTCTATCCATTTGTCCTCCTACTCCCCTCCCATCCACTCCTTGTGTTCATCACCCCTTTATTCCTCTCCCCTCCCTCCCTCCCTCCCCTTCACTGCCTCCTCCTTTCCCCTCCCCTCCCTCTCCTTATGTCTGTTTTCTTTCTCGTTTTTCTTAATCCTCCCCCTTCCCTCCCCTCCTCTCCCTTAATCCTCTTTTTCTTTTTTGTCTTCACCTTTTTGTTTCCCTTTTTCCATTCGCTTCATCCTTCATATGAATTCTTCCTTCCTTCCTCCCTCAATCTGGCATATATTATTTTCTTCCCTTACTCCCTTAGCCTTCATTCCTTTTCTCCCTCATATTCTCTTTTTTCCATAGTATCTTCCTTGTTTTTTACTTCTTCACTTCCCTTCCCTCCTCTTCCCTCCCCCTCCCTCTTTCTTCCCTCCCCTCTCCCTTTCAGCTATAATTCGATGTCTGCTTCCTTCCTGGTTCCTCCTTTTCTCCTCCTAATTCCTCTCTCTTATCCTCCTCTCCTTCCTTACCTTCTTCCGATCCTCGTCCTTCATTGATTCCCTCCTTCTCTCCTCTACTCCCTCCTTCCATTCTTCCCTTCCTCCCTCCATTTCTCTTCATCCTTCCATCCATACTTCCATTCCTCCCTCCATTCCTCTCCATCCTTCCCTTCTTCTATCCCTCTTTCCATTCCTCCTCATCCCTTGCCTCTAACTTTCATTCTTCTCTCCTTTCTTCCTTTTCTCTCCATCCTTTCCCCGCTTTCTCTCCCTCTCTCACTCCCTGCTTCCCTTCCTTCCCCCTCCCCCCTCACCTTCCCCTCTCGAAAACTCCATCATAAGATGCTCATCATCATCTCTCTCTCTCTCTCTCTCTCTCTCTCTCTCTCTCACACACACACACACACACACACACACACACACACACACTGAAAAAAAAAGGCTAGCTGCCATAATATTTTTCTTTTGGTTTAGGAACGAGAAAGTGAAAGAAAGAAAATATCTCTGATGAGAAAGCATATTCTCCAGTATCCTTTGGAGAGCATTTATTAGATTTCGGTACTCTCTCTCTCTCTCTCTCTCTCTGCGACAACAGAAGAGATCAACAGTTTGCTTGTGAGTGGAGGAGAGAGAGAGAGAGAGAGAGAGAGAGAGAGAGAGAGAGAGAGAGAGAAGGAAAGCATGGGGAAAAAATTTAAAGAGTAGAAGAGAGGCATAAAATATTTAAGAATTTGGAGAAAACGTTGCAATGAAATGATACACAAAAAAGTGTAAAGAGGATAAAAGACAAGGTGCGAAAGAATGAAAGACTGAAAGAAAGACTGACAGGGGAGTTAAGTAGGACAGAGTTTTAAGACTGCGATCTGAGAGAGAGAACAGACAGACAGACAGACAGACAGAGACAGAGACAGAGAATGCAGCAGCAGCTAATGCCAGAAACTACGCATAACCTCATATTTCTCTCTCTCTCTCCCTTCCTCCCCACTCCCTCCCCCCCTTCTCTCTCTCTCAAACCTATCCTTGAAGTGTTACACGGTCATCATCATCATCGTCATCATCATCATGCTTATATTCATTGCCATCATACATCACTATCATCAACAATACTACACTTGTTTAACTTGGCCCACATTTTCGTCCTTTTTCAGTTTATTTCACGTAGCTCAGGCACAGATAAAGACAATACTATGGCTCTACATCCTTTTCACGGCACTTTTCCGTGACTAGTACCACATTCTTACGTTAATCTACTGTTGCAACTAAACATTCAAAGTGGAGCGATGGCAATTTTATGCAGAGAGTAAAACGAGTATACTATCATCATCATCATCATCATCCCTGATTCCCACGCTGATTTTATATATTTCACTGTTGCATTCTAATCAGCGATGTGACTCCCAGCTCTCCTCTATTCTCCATCATTCTCCCTTGTAACACAAAGCCATCCAGCTAGACAGACACAGGTAGGATGAGGGATAAGGTTTCCTATTGTTGTCTTCCTTTGTGTGTGTGTGTGTGTGTGTGTGTTCCTCTTCTTCTTCTTCTTCTTCTTCGTGTTTGTCGTGGTTGCTTCTTTTTTCGCTGTGCTTGTGTGTTTTTCTGTTTTGTTGTGGCTGTTTTTTCTGCTGCTGTTAGTGTTCTGTTTTTGATGTTCTTTTTTTTCTTTCTATGTTGTTGGTGCTGTTTTTGCAGGTAAGTTTTGGCAATTTTTCCTCTTTCGTTTGTTGTTCTTGTTCTTACTATTGTTGTTATCTTTGATAGTGTTATTATTTTTGTTTTTCAAAGCTGCTTTTTTGTTGATTTTCTAATTATTGCGCACTTCTGTGCAAACGCAGTGGACTTCAGAAATCACGTGCTTTTGTGTTTTCTTCTTCCATCTACTCTTTTTTCCATCCCTTCTTGCTTCCTTCATGTTTCATCATCCCATTTTATTTTTTCTTTTACTTATCAACCTCATTATTTCTTCTTTTCCGTCTACCTTCCTTCCTTCCTCCTTATCTTCCTGCTCCTCATGCCGCCTTCTTCCTTCGTTTCATCTGGCAATTTATTCCTTTCTTATTTTATCCAGTCTAATTTTCATTCTTTCCTTCAGTCCTTTTATCTTTCTTACCTTCTAGTCCTTCTCTTCTTCCTAATTTCTGCCATTCTTCCTCCATTCCTCCCATCCTTCCTTCCTTCTTTCTTTCTGTTCTTCCTTCTTTCCTTCCTTATTTCCTTTCTTCCTCTCTTCCTCCTTCCTTTCCTTTGTTTTTCTCTTTCTCTTCTTTCTTCTGACCTCCTCCCTTTCTTCCTTCCATCGTTCATTCTTCTTTCATTCCTTCCCTCCTTCCTTCCTTCCTTCCTTCCTGCACCCCGACCATGTGTTCGATGCTGTAATATAGACAAATTGAGTAACCATTTATTACCATAACTTACCAATACCTCTGTCTGTCTGTCTGTCTGTCTGTCTGTCTGTCTGTCTCTGTCTCTCTCTGTCTGTCTGTCTGTCTGTCTGTCTGTCTCTCTCTCTCTCTCTCTCTCTCTCTCTCTCTCTCTCTCTCTCTCCTCTACTCCTTCCTTCACTCTGTGTCCCTCCCACTTCTCCCTCCTCTCTTCTCTCTTCTTCCTCTCTCCCCTCTCTCTTCCCTATCCTCCTTCTTCTTCCTTTCTTCTCTCTCTTTTCCCTATTCTCCCTCCCCTCTCCCTGTGTTCCATCTCTTCCCACTCCTTCTTCCTCCCCTCTTTCTCTTCCCCTTTCCTCCGTCTCCCCTCTCCCTTCCCCGACTCCCTACAACATAACCTCAATCTAGCCATGAAGAATTTTCCCTTTAATCTTCCTGAACTAGAGAGAGAGGGGGGGAGGGGGGAATATAGGGCCTCAAGAATTGGGATGTTTATCAGCATCCTGAGTTCTAAACATATAAAGAATATAGACCAGTATAGCAGCATTTTCTTTATGACATATGTAAGGATCTACTCTCTCTCTCTCTCTCTCTCTCTCTCTCTCTCTCTCTCTCTCTCTCTCTCTCTCTCTCTCTCTCTCTCAGTTTATCTGTCTATCTATCAATCTATCCATGTCTGTAATGCTGACGTATGAAGGAAGTAAAAACTAACATTACGATCGAAAGTAAATTAAATGGAAAGGGAAATCATTAGCAACATGTGTGGAACTTTTCGAGAGAGAGAGAGAGAGAGAGAGAGAGAGTAATAATAATAATAATAATAATAATAATGATAATAATAATAATAATAATAATGATAATTAATAATAATAATAATAATCAAAATTTTCCCATTAAAAATGGCTACTCTGCTTACGTATTAAACAATAGTAATCCACCGTATATATATATATATATATATATATATATATATATATATATATATATATATATATATATATATATATATATATCAGCCTCTGTGGTACAGTGGTATAGTGTGCGTTTCGCACAAGGGTGAGCCAGGGTTCGCGCCCCGTCGGGGTCACAAACTTTGGGAGTGTTCACCCGTCCACGTACTGCATTGGCGGACACAAGGGTGCTATGGTTGAACCAGTGTCGCATATTATAAAGTATGCTTGCACCCAGTCGGCGTGCGGCTAATTACACTTGGTTCACAGACTACACACACATCCAAGCCACTACAATTACACTTACAAGCATTTCTCACCCTATATACAATCTCTACCAGACAGCCTAAGCCACTTCGTAGACATACATTGGCTGTATCGTCCCGACTTCGGTCGGGATAGGCCTGTTCTGCAGTGGATACTCAAATGGCGGATGGTGATATATATATATATATATATATATATAACCAAGAAACCATTTACAGCGCTGGGTGGGAACCATATAACCAAATCATACGTGCTCCCTACGTGTCAGCAAATGGGTTTGTGGAGGGTTAGTGCCCCTCCCTGTAAAACAAATAACTCAAAGTCAATAGCCACCCTTTACGGGATTGTGGCGTCTCTCAATATATATATATATATATATATATATATATATATATATATATATATATATATCATCATCAGCCGTTATGAGTATCCACTGCAGGACCGGCCTATCCCGACCGAAGTCGGGACGATACAGCCAATGTATCTCCACCAAGTGGCTTAGGCTGTCTAGTAGAGATTGAATGTAAGGTAAGAAGCGTTTGTAAGTGTAACTGTGGTGTTGGAGTGGCTTTGGATGTGTGTGTAGTCTGTGAACCAAGTGTAATCGGCCCGCGCAAGCCGACTGGGTGCAAGCATACTTTACAGTAAGCGACACTGGTTCAACCACAGCACCCCTTGTGTCCGCCAATGCAGTACGTGGCCGGGTGAACACTCCCAAAGTTTATTACCCTGGCGGGGCGCGAACCCTGGTTCACCCGTGTACGAAACGCACACTCTACCACTGAGGCTCCATATATATATATATATATATATATATATATATATATATATATATATATATATATATATATATATATATATATATATATATATATATCGTATGTCTCTCTCTCTCTCTATATATATATATATCATCGCATCTCATCTCATCAGCCGTTTGTGTGTCCACTCCAGGACCGGTCTATCCCAACCGAAGTGGGGACGATATAGCCAATGTATCTCTACCAAATTGCTTAGGTTGTTTGGTAGAGATTGTATGTAGGGTAAGAAGTGCTTGTAAGTGTAAATGTAGTGTTGGAGTGGCTTTGGATGTGTATGTAGTCTGTGAACCAAGTGTAATCGGCCCGCGCAAGCAGACTGGGTGCAAGCATACTTTATAGTATGCGACACTGGTTCAACCACAGCACCCCTTGTGTCCGCCAATGGAGTACGTGGCCTGAAGAACGCTCCCAAATTATATTCCCCTAGCGGGGCGCGAACCCTCGTTCTTCAGTGTACGAAAACGCACACTTTACCACAGTACAACAGAGGCTCCATATATATATATATATATATATATATATATATATATATATATATATATATATATATATATTATATATATATATATATATATATATATATATATATATATATAAAGTCTCTGTGGTACAGTAGTAAAGTGTGTCTCGCGCGCTGGTGGAAGCGGATTTGCCTCCCGCCAAAGTTGTAAAAACCCTGGGAAGCATTCACCGAGCCACTGACCGATTCGGCGGACATAAGAGGTGCTGTGGTTGAACCAGAGTCGCATACTAGTATGCTTGCACCCAGACGGCTTAAGGAGGGCCGATTACACTTGGTTCCCAGACTACACACTCATCCAAAGCCACTCCAACATTACAGTTACACTCACAAGCACTGCTCACCCTACATACAGTCCCTACCAGACAGCCTAAGCCACTGGGTAGAGATACATTGGCTGTATCATCTCTGCTTCGGCAGAGATAGGCCAGTCCTACAGCGGACCACAGTGGCTGATGATGATATTATCATCATCATCATCATCATCATCAGCCGTTTGAGCGTCCACTGCATGACCGACCTATCCCTACCGAAATGGGGACGATACAGCCAATGTATCTCTACCAGGTGGTTTAAACTGTCTAGTAGAAATTGTATGTAGGGTGAGAAATGCTTGTAAGTATAACTGTGGTGTTGGAGTGGCTTTGGTTGTGTGTGTAGTCTGTGAACTAAGTATAATCGGTCTGCGCATGCTGACTGCGTGCAAGCATACTTTACAGTACGCGACACTGGTTCAACCACAGCACCCCTTGTGTCCGCCAATGCAGTACGTAGCCGTGTGAACACTCCCAAATTTTATTACCCTGGCAGGACGTAAACCCTGATTCACCCGTGTACGAAACGCACACTCTACCACTGTACCACAGAGGCTCCATATATATATATATATATATATATATATATATATATATATATATATATATATATTGTTACATAGCCTATGATTTCATCATCCTTTGTGTAATTTTTAACGCACAGTATGCTGCATGTTTGATCACGAGCGCGTTCTGCCTCAGTCCCCCCCTTCTACCGTTATAGTAGAGTAAGTCGTCCTTTCTATTGTTCAGTGCGGGATTGTCAACTCTTTGTCCCCATGGTTTCATTTGCGCGTCCTTCTTACAAGTTGTATCAAGCTCTGCTGGCCCCTATATAATGAGCTCAGTCTCTACATTATTGCCACTTAGATCTACTCCTCATTTTGTTCACATCTCTGTCCTCCCCTGTACAGTTATTATTGTGAGTGCTCAGGAAGTCTCCAACCATCTAGCAGCTGTGTAATTTGAGTATAAGTGTTATTGCATTTTGTTCTTGTACTGTATAGCATAAGTTGTTAATTTGTAGGCCTAGTGAGGTTTTTGTAATTCATGTAAGGGTCTTTATGTCAGTCATCATTAATAATATTTTGTATCTGTAATAATTTATCTTGCATTAACTGAGCATTACCCAGTGTATTTTCATTTTATCAGGGCTGACTTAGGTAAATTTACTCTTGCTAATTTCGTGTTAATAGAGGCTATTGCAGTTAACCATATATTTAACCTGTTTTTTTGCCATTACATTATCCTTATGAGTCCTGAATGTTTTATTTTTAGTTTGAGCATTAAACTTTAATTTGTAATTTTACCTAACTTTTTGTTTTGAACCTGGAACTTTACGGGACAGTAGTGATTTTTAGTATTCTCACTTAAAGTGTACACTATCTTTCTCTGTTCCGTAACATAAATTTGGCGACCTCTTATCAGGATCTTCAGGATATTATCATAAGGATATTGCTTGATATTTTGTGACTGTGATTTATTCATGATGTCTACTATTACTACGCTTGATGAAGCCAAAGATTTTTTGTCAAATGTGCAAACAGTGTGTGATGTAGAAAACAGAACAAAGAATGAACTTAAGCTTGTTGCTCAACAATTGGGAATTGCTGTTCGCTCTCATCATTCTAAAGATCAAATTGTTGACATGATTAATGAAACCTTGTTTAATGTAACTCCTCCAAATGAGCAAACGCAGATTGAATTAGCTAAGTTACAGCTAGCCCTGCAGGAGGCTCGTGTTAAGGAGGCTGAATTTCAAGCACGTGCTAAAGAGGCTGAGTCTCAGGCTAAGGAGGCGGAGTCTCATGCTAAGGAGGCTGAGTTTCAGGCTCGTGCTAAGGAGGCTGAGGCACAAGTTGAAATTGCTAGGATTCAGGCGGACCATGAGTATCGCATGAAACAAGGTGGAACTGGATCATCTAGCTCTGATGATTTTGATGTGGCTAAAAATGTTAAACTGTTCCCTCCTTTTAATGAATCTGATTTAACAAAGTATTTTCAGTTGTTTGAGAGGGTAGGTACAGGTTTTAATTGGCCCAGAAAGTATTGGCCAGTACTCCTTCAAATTGTTCTCACCGGTAAAGCTCAAGTAACTTATGCATCTTTGCCTCAGGAACAATCTGATAATTATGATGTAGTTAAGAGCTTGATTCTTAAGGCCTATGAGCTTGTTCCTGAAGCCCATACAGTAAAATTTAGGACAACTTACAAGCAAGATAAGCAATCCCATGTTGAGTATGCAAAAATCAAAGAAGATCTGTTAGAGCAGTGGTTAAATTCTAAGAATGTGGATTCTGATTTTGGTAAATTTATGCTGATGATTTTGCTGGAGGACTTCAAAAGGTGTATTTATAAATATGTAAGCCTATATCTTGATGAGAAGAGAATAGATAATTTGTCTGATGCTGCAGTTTTAGCTGATGAATATGTTCTCACTCACAAGAGATATTCTAAAGAAAAAGGGAAAGCTGAGAGTAAGTACGTTGCCTCTACTCAGAGTACAGGTAACAGGAAAGAGAATAAAGATGATGTTTCTCAGGAAGTAAATACCAGCTCCACCTCTAGATTTCAGAAAAGTAAATGTACTATTGTAGTAAGCTTGGTCATACTACGGAGAAATGTTTCAGGAGACAGCGTGATGTGAACAAAAAGGAGTCTTTAAATATTCAGTCAATTGGTCTAGTGTCCACCCTTGAGAGTTCCCAGATTCCTTTAACTGAGTTAACTGAACCTGCTTTGAGGGGTAAATTAAATCCTCATGATGAAGCTCCTCTTTTGAGCAGTAACGTGGGTGACACTCTCAAGAGTTCATGTGCTAATTTCCTGTCTGATGGTTTTGTCAGTCCTCTGGACAATAATGACAGGAAATCAGTTAAAATATATCGTGATACAGGTGCTTGCCAATCCCTTATGCTGGCCAGTGTTCTAGGCTCTAATGTTAATTCCTCTGATGAAACTGTAATCTTACGAGGTGTAGGGAATAATTACTTCTCTGTCCCTCTGTGCAGAGTGAATTTAGAGTCTGGTTTTGCTAATGGTTCCGTTATGGTTGGGTTGGTTGAGACACTCCCAATGTCAGGTGTAACTTTCTTACTTGGAAATGATATTGGTGGAAGTCAAGTGTGTCCAGCTCCTCAGTTGTCTAGTGAGCCAGTGGCTGCGACCCAGGATTGTGATGTCCCTGATGTGTTCCCTGCATGTGCTGTCACTAGGGCTAAGTCTAAAGTTACTGGTGACTTAGAGGATAATGATGATGATGATGTTATCCTAGCTGACACTTTTCTTGCTAATTTGGACCACTCACCAGATGAGGCAGTACCCCGTAGTGTTGATAATTTGTCTCGTCAAGAGTTGGTTGAGTTGCAGGTTGCTGACCCTGAGTTGAAAGGTCTAGCTAACTCTGCTTACAGTGAAGAAGAGTCAGCCGGTGCTTCTACTTGTTATTATATAAAGTCAGGAGTACTTATGAGGAAGTGGAGACCCCCAACAGCATCAGCCGACTGTGAATGGCAGGTTGTACATCAAGTTGTCATCCCTTGTGTTTGTAGGCAGGATATCATTAGAGTGGCTCATGATTCCAGTTTGGCAGGACACCTTGAAGTGAGGAAGACTGTGGCACGCATTTTGAAACACTTCTACTGGCCAGGTATCTTCAGGGATGTTTCCTGGTATTGTAAATCTTGTCACACCTGTCAAGTTGTGGGGAAGTGTAATCAGACCGAAAAGGTTGCACCTCTAGTTCCCATTCCTCCTTTTGAGGGGCCATTCACCCGTGTGTTGGTGGATATTGTGGGCCCTCTTCCTAAGACTTCTTCAGGATTTTCTTATGTGTTGACCCTGATTGATATGGCTACTCGTTATCCTGAAGCCATTCCACTTAGAAATATCTCAGCAAAGAACGTGGTTAAGGAAATGCTAGGGTTCTTCACAAAGTTTGGTCTGCCCAAGGAGGTACAGTCAGACTGGGGAAGTAATTTCATGTCAAATGTTTTCAAGCAGTCTCTGAAAGATTTGGGCCTCACCCAGATCACGTCTTCAGCTTATCATCCCCAGACCCAAGGAGCGTTGGAGAGATATCATCAAACACTCAAATCGATGCTCAAGAAATACTGTTTGGAACATCAGAAAGACTGGGATAAAGGTCTTCCATTCGTTGTGTTTGCCGCATGAGAATCTCCAAATGAATCACTGGGCTTCTCACCTTTTGAACTACTGTTTAGCCATGAAATAAGAGGACCCCTTAAGCTACTCAAGGAATGCTGGCTGTCGGAGGAAGATGACGTCAACCTGCTGGAGTATGTGATGAATTCAAAGAACGGCTGTACACTGCTTTACAGCTGGCGAGAGAGAATTTAGGAGCTGCTCAGGAGAAGATGAAGACTTGGTATGATAAGAAGTCCAGGTTACGCCACTTTCAGCCAGGAGATCAGGTTTTGATTCTGCTACCAGTTCATGGGCAACCTCTTCAAGCCAAGTTTAGTGGTCCTTATTTCGTGGAGAAAAAACTAAGTGATGTCAACTATGTCATCGCCACACCAGATCGTAGAAAGAACAAGCAACTATGTCACATCAACATGCTAAAGTTATATCACAGGCGGGACGAAAATAATCCAGTCTGCACTGTAGCTGTTTTACCCGAGTCTGCAAGTGAAGCTCCTCCATGCAGTATGAGCCTGAGTGATAGTTTGGGGAAGAATCCTGATATCATGAATGATTTCCAGACTAAGCTTTCTCATCTACCTCCCGAGGAATGGCAGGAGTTTTCGGCATTACTGCAGGAGTACCCGCAAGTGTTCCGTGATACTCCAGGAAGAACCACTGTGTTGATGCATGATGTCGATGTTGGAGATGCAAAGCCAATTAAACTGCCTCCTTACCGTGTGAACCCAGTGAAATTTCCTCTCATCCAGAAGGAGCTTGGCTACGTGTTGGACCACAAGATGATTGAGCTCTGTCAGAGCGAGTGGAGTTCTCCTGTCACTCTAGTCCCTAAGCCAGGTGGGTCACAGCGGCTTTGCATCGACTACAGACGTGTTAATCAGATAACTAAAACAGACACTTACCCTCTCCCTCACGTGGAAAATTGCATAGACAAGATCGGAAAGGCTAGGTACATAAGTAAGTTTGATTTGTTAAAGGGATACTGGCAAGTACCTATGACTGAACGTGCTAGGGAGATCTCATGTTTTGTAACACTGGGGAAAGAAAATGTTATTGCAGATTGCTTATCTAGACTTTAGACAGATTGTTTTAGAGTAATAAGAAATTTCCTTTGTAAATTTCTTTTTCTTTGTGGGGAGGTGTTACATAGCCTATGATTTCATCATCCTTTGTGTAATTTTTAACGCACAGTATGCTGCATGTTTGATCACGAGCGTGTTCTGCCTCAGTCCCCCCCTTCTACCGTTATAGTAGAGTAAGTCGTCCTTTCTGTTGTTCAGTGCGGGTTTGTCAACTCTTTGTCCCCATGGCTTCATTTGCGCGTCCTTCTTACAAGTTGTATCAAGCTCTGCTGGTCCCTATATAATGAGCTCAGTCTCTACATTATTGCCACTTAGATCTACTCCTCATTTTGTTCACATCTCTGTCCTCCCCTGTACAGTTATTATTCTGAGTGCTCAGGAAGTCTCCAACCATCTAGCAGCTGTGCAATTTGAGTATAAGTGTTATTGCATTTTGTTCTTGTACTGTATAGCATAAGTTGTTAATTTGTAGGCCTAGTGAGGTTTTTGTAATTCATGTAAGGTTCTTTATGTCAGTCATCATTAATAATATTTTGTATCTGTAATAATTTATCTTGCATTAACTGAGCATTACCCAGTGTATTTTCATTTTATCAGGGCTGACTTAGGTAAATTTACTCTTGCTAATTTCGTGTTAATAGAGGCTATTGCAGTTAACCATATATTTAACCTGTTTTTTTGCCATTACATTATCCTTATGAGTCCTGAATGTTTTGTTGTTAGTTTGAGCATTAAACTTTAACTTGTAATTTTACCTAACTTTTTGTTTTCAACCTGGAACTTTACGGGACAGTAGTGATTTTTAGTATTCTCACTTAAAGTGTACACTATCTTTCTCTCTTCCGGAACAAAATCTATATATATATATATATATATATATATATATATATATATATATATATATATATATATATATATATATATATATATATATATATCGTATGTCTCTCTCACTCTCTCTCTCTCTCTCTCTCTCTCTCTCTCTCTCTCTCTCTCTCTCTCTCTATATATATATATATATATATATATATATATATATATATATATATCATCGCATCTCATCTCATTAGCCGTTTGTGTGTCCACTCCAGGACCGGTCTATCCCAACCGAAGTGGGGACGATATAGCCAATGTATCTCTACCAAGTGGCTTAGGTTGTCTAATAGAGATTATATGTAGGGTGAGAAATGCTTGTAAGTGTAAATGTAGTGTTGGAGTGGCTTTGGATGTGTGTGTAGTCTATGAACCAATTGTAATCAGCCCGCGCAAGCAGACTGGGTGCAAGCATACTTTATAGTATGCAACACTGGTTCAACCACAGCACCCTTTGTGTCCGCCAATGCAGTACGTGGCCTGAAGAACGCTCCCAAATTATATTCTCCTGGCGAGGCTCGAACCCTCGTTCTTCAGTGTACGAAAACGCACATTTTACCACATTACCACAGAGGCTCCATATATATATATATATATATATATATATATATATATATATATATATATATATATATATATGTATATATATATATATATATATATATATATATATATATATATATATATATATATATATATATATATATATATATATATATAAAGCCTCTGTGGTACAATAGTAAAGTGTGTCTCGCGTGCTGGTGGAAGCGGATTCGCCTCCCGCCAGAGTTGTAAAAACCCTGGGAAGCGTTCACCGAGCCATTGACCGATTCGGCTGACATAAGGGTTGCTGTGGTTGAACCAGAGTCGCATACTAGTATGCTTGCACCCAGACGGCTTAAGGAGGGCCGATTACACTTGGTTCCCAGACTACACACTCATCCAAAGCCACTCCAACATTACAGTTACACTCACAAGCACTGCTCACCCTACATACAGTCCCTACCAGACAGCCTAAGCCACTGGGTAGAGATACATTGGCTGTATCATCTATGCTTCGGCAGGGATAGGCCAGTCCTGCAGTGGACCACAGTGGCTGATGATGATATTATCATTATCATCATCATCATCATCAGCCATTTGAGCGTCCACTGCATGACCGACCTATCCCTACCAAAATGGGGACGATACAGCCAATGTATCTCTACCAGGTGGTTTAAGCTGTCTAGTAGAAATTGTATGTAGGGTGAGAAGTGCTTGTAAGTGTAATTGTTGTGTTGGAGTGGCTTTGGTTGTGTGTGTAGTCTGTGAACTAAGTGTCATCGGCCCGCGCAAGCCGACTGGGTGCAAGCATACTTTATTGTATGCGACACTGGTTCAGCTACAGCACCCCTGATGTCCACCAAAGCAGTACGTTACGAGAAAACCGCTCCCAATGTTTATTACCCTGGCGGGACGTGAACCCTGGTTCACCCGTGTACGAAACGCACACTCATACTCTTCCGATGATTTTATATATATATATATATATATATATATATATATATATATATATATATATATATATATATATATATATATATATATATATATATATATATATATATATATAGTCATTCATTGTCCAGTTGGAGTTTCTGTAGCTTAGATCAGCATGACAGTACACTACTGGCCTCTCCAATGGGTGACGTCAGTTGGTTTCATAGTTTTAGGCTGAGTATAGTGTTCTCGTTCCCTCGTCAGTGTTTGTCTTGGGGGAATGGAGTTCTTTTTTTTTTCTATCTTTCTTGTCATGTTGCGGTCATACTACAGTATGTACTGTACATCTGGCAGAGATAGGTTGTCTTGAGGGCACTGGTTGGTACCTCGTTTAACTATAGTAATAACTTGGTTTAGGATGATACGTTTCTTTATGTTTAATTCATATAAATTCACTGAAAATTGGAGTTACATGATCGAATTCCTTTGGTCCTTCCTCTGCGACCTTTATGGAAAAGTTCTGTAGCTTTTCTATCTTGGCTATGAGGGAGCAATTTGTGGTACTCCATATTATGTTGAAGAAAGTTAGGACACTTAGTACCAGAGACTGTACAATTGTTAGGCGAGTTGCTCTATCAAAGTACTGTTTTATTCTATTGAAAAACATCAATTGCCCCATGGCTATTATTGTTACATCATTTATGTGTTTACCATAGGTCATATAGAGGTCGATGTAGATTCCTTGATCTTTTGTGTGAATTGAGGGTTGGACTGTGCTGTCGTGAAAGTGGATAACGGTGGAGTTTGGTGTTTTTGAGATGAGTTGACGTGTTCCTTTGACAATACATTGAGTTTTATTTGTGTTGAACCTAAGACCATTCTTTAGGAGAGAGAGAGAGAGAGAGAGAGAGAGAGAGAGAGAGAGAGAGAGAGAGATTATACGGAGTGCAAGCAGAGAAGTAAGAAAAAGTGAGCAATGGAAGAGAAGGGAGAGAAGAAGCATGTAAAAGACAGGGTTAAAAAAAAAAAAACGTGAGCGAGGGAGGTAAATAAAAAATGACCTAGTGATTGATGGCCTTTCAGCCTTTCTTTGACCTGAAACCATTTTGTAAAACGAAGCCCAACCCTTCCCTCTCTCTCCCTCTGTCACTGGTAATCATTTTGCCTTCTTTGTTTACCGGAGAGAGAGAGAGAGAGAGAGAGAGAGTATATCAAGGTGGATATTCTCGAGTGAAAAAATTCAGTTACTCATTCACTCGCTCAGTTACTCATATACTCACCATGTCCCATTCACTCGTTTTCTGTCATTCGCTCATTCATTGGCTGACTCACGTACCCATTTTCTCTTGCTCAGTCATTCACTTTCTCAGTATTGCTCGATTTGTCATTCTTTCACTTTTTCACCCAGGTTACTCACACTCTCGCTCTCTCTCGCTCAAACTAGTGCCTTTAACTAAAAATGTTCTCATCAATTTAATCCTTTCAGACCGATGGAGTGGTGTGGAGGGACGCCTTCATGTGGTGGCACCAATAAAACTGGGTGGTGGAGCTGCCAAGTTATTCAAATTTCCCTCAACTCCCTCCCTGTCTCCCCAAAAGGAGGATGGTGGCAACTTCATCCTGAAGTCCACCAGGTTCACGTTCATTTGTACCTGGAGTTGTAACTACTACTACTACTACTACTACTACCACTACTATTACTACCACTACTATTACTACCACTACTATTACAACAAGTACTAATACTAAACATATTCTGTAGTTCATCATCATCATCATCATCATCATCATCATCATTAGTAGTAGTAGCAGCAACAGCAGCAGCATTAGGAACTGCATATGATCCCAGTGTCATTTGAATGCAAACCCGGTGGACAGCATGCCGAATTTACTCATCTGTAGTTTACCACCCTCCTTTCTGGGAATAGGGCGGGAATTGAGACACGTTCGAATAACCAGACAGTTCCACCTTGCAGTTATGTCGGTGCCACCTAGTGAAGGCTTCCCTCCTCAGCACCCGTTTGGTGACATCAAAAGCGAAGTAAATATTGCTCCTTTGGATTGACGAGATGATTTTTTTAAAAGGAGATTTCATTCATCTGACAGAACTGGACGACTACCACAACTTGAATACTAAGTCGTGGTTGCATGAAATTCAGTGACCATTAGTTATGAGGTAGAAATGAGTCTCCTTGGTAATTAGTCAAATCAGTCCTCCAGTCTAACTACACCTGGCCACCAACTGAGCTGTAAGAAATTAGGGATCTTTGTTAGGTTTGAGTAAACGCGCTATAGATGACTCCCGTAGATAGAATAAAATTATCTGGTTGTAGCCTAAGTTAAATATAAACGACGTACATGAGCTGAAAGAGCAGGAAACAATAACCAAGGAGACTCATTCCTACCTCATAACTAAGGGTCATCGAATGTCATGCAACCCCGACTTACGAGGCTGTTTAGGTTGTGGGAGTAATTCAGTTTTGTTAGATGAAAAGAGACAGGCTTTAGTAACCAGGGAGACTTATTCCTGCCTGATAAGTAGAACGCCTGAATATCATATAATCGTGAGTTCCATTCTACAATCCTTTAACATAACTTGGCCCAGATTTTCAATTTATAGCTTATTTTACGTAGCTAAGTAGTAGAGAAAGGCAGTACTATGCTTCAGCGTCCTTTTCATACCTCTCCTTCGTGACTAGCATCATATTATAGTGTTAATTTATTGCTACAACATAGTATTCGTGACAGAGGAATTATATGAGAAACGAGTTTTAGGCCACGGGGAAGTAGAAACAGGATAGTTACTGCTGATCACAATGTAATTCCCCTTTACTCTTCAGTAAATAGGTACATAAGATGTTGCCGTTAGACGTGTGGCTCGTATGGAAGTGGAGGCGAATGTGCTTCCCTTCCGTATTCGCCGTGACCACCTGGCATTGTCCTACGGCATAAGGACATTAAGAAAAAGTAATATCGGCAATGTGGCCTGTACACCCCTGCGTCAATACCACCACCTTCTGCGGGGGGTGCGTCGGCCACTTGCCGCTCGCCTCCACATACTGACTCAGGAGCTTGATGTGGACCCCAGTGACTGTGACAAGTTGGTGCTTAAAAATATAGCGCCTTGGGAGCCACCCGGCTTTACAGTCGATGTTACATGGCTCCCAGCACCAAAGGCCAAGGCGCCGGAGGCGGAGGTCCACCACTTGTTTCGTAACATCATTGTTCGTCACTTGGGGTCCCATCAATTGTACACCGACGGCTCCAAGTCGAGTGAATGTGTGGGTGCAAGTGTGTGGTCGACTGAATGTGCCCTCAGGTATCGGTTGCCGACTCATACATCTGTGTTTACTTCAGAACTTTTTGCTATTGACAAAGCCATAGACTATGCTCTCAATTCTAGACATGACTCATTTGTCATATTTTCAGATTCAAAATCAGCCCTTCAGGCAATTGCATCTTGCACTACGGACTCTCATGAGATCCAGGGCCGCATCGTTAATAAGTTGCATTCATGCAACAAGTCATTCACGCTGATCTGGGTGCCTGGTCATTGTCGTATCTACGGCAAAGAGCAGGCTGACTTACTTGCAAAGTCGGCTGTGGAGCTCGAGGAGACTTGGGACGTTCCTCGTGATCTACGGTCGAGTCTATCTCTCGGAAAGAAATCAATAAATCTTCTGTGGCAAGGTCAGTGGACCAGACTAAATATTCCAACTTGTAAGCCGTACCTGGGCGACTGGGACACTGCCGACCGTCCCAGTCGCCTAGAAGAAAAAGTGTTGGCACGGTTACGGCTTAATGCCACCATTGTAACCCACATAAAACCATATATGGAAAGACGCTTCCCACCGCACTGTGACATCTGTAATGCGGTGTTATCTATCAGTCATATCATCCTGCGCTGTCGGCGATTTATTCGTGAACGTGCTTCACTTATAAATTACTGCGGCGCAGTAGACGTCCCCTTCACCCTTTCCACCATCCTGGGTGATGGGGACATTGTTATGACTGATAAATTGATGGCTTTCTTGAGAGAGACCGGACTGATCAGAGTGATGTGACTTTTTTACTGCGTGGTTATGCTTTTTATGAAGAGTAAATATGTATATATTGTAACATTAATTAGGGTTGACAGTTGACATATTTTAAATTGTTCCTCCTCCCACCGATCTATTTCTAATATAGATGTCCCCTACATTAAGCCAAGTTCCTCGCCTGACAGTCACCACCTGATGAGTGCAAGTGTGCAATATAGGAAGGTATTGGGCACTTGCAGTCGATGGTGGTCTGCTGGGCGAGGTTCTTCACTTTTTGTACAAATTATGTAAATACATTATATTATCTTGCTTAAGTTATTCTAAGTAGGGACGACAGCTGACGTATATGGAAATGTTCCTGACTCGTCTGGTTCCCTTTCATATATTGATGTCCCCTATATTAGGTTGTGCCTCGACTGACAGTGACCAGGTGATGAGTGCAGGTGTGTCATGTAGAAAGGCATTACATATCTGTAGTCGATGGTGTTCTGTTAGTCGAGGTATTTTTACCATTAGTGTAGGTCTAGCTATTTGTCTCTGTAGGATTTAGTATAGGTTAGCGATTTGTCTGTTAGGTGATTAGTTTTAGGGTCTTTAGATTAGTTTTCCTTTATAATATAAGGTATTAAAAATAAAAAACCAAGAAAAAATTAAAAAAAAATAAAAATTCCAAAAAAAATAAAAAAAATAAGATTAAAATTATTATATATATATGTACGTTTGCATGAAAGTGTGTCTGTATGTATGCATGGAAGTGTGTGTGTGTGTGTGTGTGTGTGTATGTATGTATATATATGTTTGTATATATATCTATATATGTTTAAATGTATATACATATATATATATATATATATATATATATATATATATATATATATATATATACACGGCCTTAATAACCAGGGGCTTAGGCCCCAATGGTTGATAGGCCGGGAAAAAAAAAAAAAAAAAAATTGGTTAATTTCACTTTTACGATTAGAAAATTTTGAGGATGTATTGATTCTCGAGTGCGGCCATACGTGTTGTTTTTACTTTGCGGGAAAGTGGTGAATAAGTGCTCATCTACTAATGGGATAAATTCGAATATTATGTTGTAGTTAAAGCTAGGTGTTTGAGACTAACGTAAATGTTGAAATTGTCTCAAACAGCCGTATTATGATCAGGCCAAGTCTACCAACCTAATTAACGCCAGACGATTCCACTCTGTTGAACCACACACACACACACACACACACACATTAATCATCTCATCATAGGGAAAATACTTGTTCTGTTTATCAGCTGGGTAATTGATTCACAGAAGTCTGTGAGTTTAATAATAATAATAATAATAATAATAATAATAATACGGCAACTTGGTACAACTTACAGTACCCTATATATTCCTTAACTCCCTCACTCCAACGTCTATATAGTTAATCTCTCTCTCTCTCTCTCTCTCTCTCTCTCTCTCTCTGACAACGGAAGCGATCAATAATATAACTTCCGTGTGTGTAAGAGAGAATACGGCACCAGCTGGTGCCAGAAACTCATCCACCAATCTCTCTCTCTCTCTCTCTCTCTCTCTCTCTCTCTCTCTCTCTCTCAAACCGATGCTCGAAATGTAACACGGCCATCATCACCATCATCATCATCAGTAATATTCATTCCACCACCTCCACCACTACATCATAATCATCAGCAGCAGCATCGTCGTCGTCGTGCTTGTTTTGTTTTCACCCCCACCACCATCCTTATCAAGATCATCATCACAGTTATATTCATCCCCACCACTACCACCACCATCCCCATCATCATCATCATCATCATCATCATCACTGTTTCCCATGCTTATGGTAACACAACAGTAGTAACATTTCATATAATTCCTTCTCCCTTACACCTTCATCAGTGAAGTGACTCCCAGCTTGCCTCTGTTCCCCTTCATTCTCCCTTCTCGTCTGGTGGTTGTGGCGGTGTTGCTGTTGTTTTCTTGTATTTGTTGTGGTTGGTGCTGCTTTTGTTGTTTTTGCTTCTTTTCTGTTTGCTGTTGTTATCGCTGTTTTATTTCTGCTGATGTTCGTGTTATTTTGTCGTTGTTATGGTAACTTCTTGTTTTTGTTCCTGTTCTTGTTCTTGTTCTTCTTTCTTTTGCAGAATTTTTTTCTCGTATTTTTCGCTATTTTTCCTCTTCCCTCTGATGTTTTGGTTATTATTGCAGTTATTTTTATTTCTACTTTATTTTTACTATTATGGTTTTTCTTTCCTAGTTGATGATTATTCATTTTATTGTTTCTGGCTTACGTAGACGCAGGCACAATGGACTTCAAAAATGAGGCCACATAATGAGAGCGCTTTCATTTATCATTTATTTTTATTTCGTTGGGTTATTTTTTGCAAGAAGGAGGAGAGATTGTCTGTGTTTGCGCGTGGAGTGTGAGAAGTAAATTACGAGAGAATGAGAGAGATGCCTTCGTGTGGTGGCACCGGTCAGGGGAGAGGCAGGAGGGGAATTGACGCTATCAGGGTCCTATAACTCTCTCTTAAAATCGTTTGGGGTAAGCTGGAATACAGAACTAGAGTTGGTTCGACCATTCGAGGGTTTGAGGTGAAGTATTAAGACTCTCAGGCTTCTATATCCATTTAACTGAGAATAATCGTCTCATGTTGGCAGGTAACACGGCCATCTTTCTTCCTTCTTTTCTGCCATCCTTTCAGTCTCTTTGCTTTCCTCTCCCTGTCCATCGTTCTTTCCTTCATTCTACCCTTCCTTCCTGCCTCCTATCCTCCCTCCCTCATTTCCGTCCTTCCTTCTTTCCTTTTCTCATATTCCGCTTTGTCTCATGCCCTCTTCATTTCGTTGTTCCCGCTCTCCTTTCCTTCCTGTCTTCTGTGCAATCTTCCTTCTTCAGTTCCTTTTATCCATTCTTTCTTGCATCCTTCGTTTCTTCAGCATTGCACCTTATTTCTTCCTTTACCACTTTAAAATCATTATTTCTTTTTTCTTTTTTTCTACTTTCCGTCCTTCCTTCGTATCTTCTTCCTTCTCCTGGTTCCTTTTTTTCATTTCATCTGACATTTCTTCCTTTCATCCTTTTACCAGTCCAACCTTCATTCTTTTCTTTCAGTCCTTTTACCCTTTTTACCTACTTACAGCATTTCCATCTTCCTTATTTCCTCCAGTGTTCCTGCCTTCCATCTTTCGTTCCATCCTTCCTTCTTCCCATCCTTCATTCCTCTTTCATCTCCTTATTATTCCTCTCTGGTCCATTAGATCTTTTATCCATTCTTTGTTTCCTTCTATCCTTCCTTCCTTCCTTCTTTCCATCCAACCATGTGTTGAACGCTGTACTGAAGACAAATGGCTTGCCATTTAATATTCCTCTCTGGTCCATTAGATCTTTTATCCATTCTTTCTTTTTCCCTCTATCCTTCCTTCTTTCCTCCTTCTTTCCTTCCAACCATGTGTTGTACGCTGTATTGTTGACAAATAGCTTGCCATTTATTACCATACCTTACACCCTCCCACTCAGTTCTCTCTCTCTCTCTCTCTCTCTCTCTCTCTCTCCGTAATGCTGACGTATAGAAAAAAGTAAAACCAGGCATTAGGATCGGAAGAAAAAGAAATGGAAGGAGAAGAGTCGCTGAAAAGGTGTATGGATGTGTCAGAGAGAGAGAGAGAGAGAGAGAGAGAGAGAGAGAGAGAGGAAATGTGAAGTAACGACCTAAAAAGGAAAACTAGAGAATTGTACCGTAAGAAAGTAAAGTGGGAGAGAAAATTGGAGGGAAAATTCGAAAGGCAAGTGAAAGTAGTAGTATTCGTAGTACTAATAACTACATCCCAGTCTCATTTCAATACAAACTCTGTGCACTGCATGCCGAATTTACTCTTCTGTAGCTTACCCCCCCTCCTTTCTGGGAATAGGGCGGGAATTAAGACACGTCCATATAACCAAGCAGTTCCACTCACAGTTATGTCGGTGCCACCTAGTGAAGGCTTCTCTCCTCAGTACCCGTTTGGTGACATCAAAAGCCAAGTAAATATTGCTGAGCTGTAAGAAATTAGGGATCTTTGTTAGGTTTGAGTAAACGCGCTATAGATGACTCCCGTAGATAGAACAAAATTATCTGGTTGTAGCCTAAGTTAAATGTAAACGACGTACATGAGCTGAAAGAGCAGAAAACAGTAACCAAGGAGATTCATTCCTACCTCATAACAAAGGGTCATCGAATGTCATGCAACCACGACTTACTAGGCTGTTCAGGTTGTGAGAGTAATTCAGTTTTGTTAGATGAAAAGAGACGGGCTTTAGTAACCAGGGAGACTTATTCCTGCATGATAAGTAGAGCGCCTAAATATCATATACATGGTAATCGTGAGTTCCATTCTACGATCCTTTAACATAACTTGGCCCAGATTTTCATTTTGTAGCTTATTTAACGTAGCTAAGTAGTACAGAATGGCAGTACTATGGCTCAGCGTCCTTTCCATGCCGCTCCTTCGGGACTAGCATCATATTTTAGTGTTAATTTATTGCTACAACATAGTGTTCGTGACAGAGGAATTATAAGAGAAATGATTTTTAGGCCACGGGGAAGTAGAAATAGGATAGTTACTCCAGATCACAATATAGTTCCCCTTTACTCCTCAGTAATAAGGTAAATAAAATGTTGCCGTTAGACTCCATTTACTTTCACTCATTTGAAAATTTTGAGCATGTATTGATTCTCAAGTGCGACAATACGTGATGTTTTTACTGTGCGCGAAAATGGTGATCATCTACTCTTCTACCAATGGGACACATTCGAATATTATGTTGTAATTAACGCTAGATGTTTGAGACTAACATGAATGTTGAAATTGTCTCAAACAGCCGTATTATGATCAGGCCGAGTCTACCAACCTACTTAACGCTAGACGATTCCACTCTGTTGAGCAACACACACACACACACACACACACACACACACACACACACAAGTCGTTGCCACCATTAATCATCTCATCATAGGGAATATACTTGTTCTGTTTATCAGCTGGGCAGTTGATTCACAGACGTCTGTGAGTTTAATAATTATAATGGTGTTCATGATGATGGTACTACTACTACTACTAATAATAATACGGCAGCTCGGTACAACTTACATTACCCTATTTATTTCTTAACTCCCTCACTCAAACGTCTATACAGTTAATCTCTCTCTGTCTCTCTCTCTCTCATAAGCTGTAAACTTCAATTAGATAAAATAACTTCAACAAAAACCACAGCCAAACCATTCTAATCATTTTATTTGAATTTCCGGGTGCTAGGAATTTTATTTTATTTTTTTTTTAATTAATTTAAAGAGAGAGAGAGAGAGAGAGAGAGAGAGAGAGAGAGAGAGATGATGTATTAAAATAGATGAAACGTGTGTGTGTGTGTGTGTGTGTGTGTGTGTGTCTGAGAGAGGTGGAGTGCTAGTGTGGGTGGAAATGTGTGCGACGTTAAGGGAAAGATGAAGTGTGTGTGTGTGTGTGTGTGTGTGTGTGTGTGTGTGTGTGTGTCGGAGAGAGCTGAGGAAGGGGGGTGAGTGTGTGTGTGTGTGTGTGTGTGTGTGTGTGTGTGTGTGTGTCGGAGAGAGCTTTTGAGTGGGGGTGAGTGTGTGTGTGTGTGTGTGTGTGTGTGTGTGTGTGTCGGAGAGAGCTGAGGACGGGGGGTGAGTGTGTGTGTGTGTGTGTGTGTGTGTGTGTGTGTGTCGGAGAGAGCTGAGGAAGGGGGGTGAGTGTGTGTGTGTCGGAGAGGGCTGAGGAAGGGGGGTGAGTGTGTGTGTGTGTGTGTGTGTGTGTGTGTGTGTGTGTGTGTGTGTGTCGGAGAGAGCTGAGGAAGGGGGGGTGAGTGTGTGTGTGTGTGTGTGTGTGTGTGTGTGTGTGTGTGTGTGGTAGATAGAGGGGGCGGAGTTTTTGTGTAGGTGCGAATGTGTGACGTAGATAGTGCGGTTGCAGTGGGAACGTATATGAAGTGTTACTGTCATTTTTTTTTTTTTTTAATCTGTGTACATAGATTATGGTAGTTGCGGTAGTTACAACAATGACTGCGGTAGACGTAACTGTGGTTGTCCTTGCGGTAGTTGTTGCAGTTGTGATTGTGGTACTTCCAATAACTGTGGGGTTTGTGGTAGGACTGATAATTGTGGTACACTGGTATTTTTGGTAGTCAGTAGATTTAGTGGTGATGGTAGTAGAAATGATGATAGCAGTGGCAGAGTTTGGAGTGGTGGTAGTCATGGTACCATTAATGGTGATGGTGTGGTAGGTATTATTTGGTTTTGGTGGTGGTGGTAGCAATGGTTGGATGGTAATGATGATAGTAGTTGATGTAGTTGTGGTAAGCTAGGTGATGCATAATTGACCCTCATGGTGTAGTGAAAATAATGGTGGTGGTTGTGATGTACATAGTGATGAGAGTGGTAGCTGTGGTTGACTGTGGTGGCTGAGGTAATTGTAGTGAAGGCTGTCGTAATGGCAGGTACAATGACAGTTGTGGTGGTGGCTGAAGTTGGTGGTGGTTATTGAAAATGTGGTAGTTGTGGTGGAGAGTCGAAGCTGCGGCATTTGTTGTTATACTGAGAGTTGTATTGGTCATTTCTGCTGTGGGTGGGAGAAATCATTTCGTGGAATCTCTCTCTCTCTCTCTCTCTCTCTCTCTCTCTATCTCCTGTTTTCCGATGATGGTGATGATGATCATGATGTCGCTAGAACGGGATATATTGAAAATAACGATAAATAGGTATGTTTAAAAGCATGATGCTCTGTTTTGATAAAGTATTAATGTAACTGATTTTCTACTAATATTTTCACAATAATCGTATTTGGCTATTATTTTTTACAATCTCCAAATCATTCAGCTATTTCGAAATTTATAAATATTGAGTTAATGCTGTCCGTGCTTTTTTTCTGTAATCTTCTTACAGTAATGAAAAACACACACACACACACACACACACACACACACGAACCTAACCACAAAAATTATTGCCATCCCAACCGTTCACCAAAGAAACCCAGACACCTTAAGGCCAAATGGGGTGGTTAGGAAAAAAAAAAAATCTGTCACGCTGTCCTTCGCCATCAGGCTGTCCTTTCACCAGCTCAGGCCACCTTCATTAGAATACCTCCCACCCCAACCTTCCACCTCATCAGCGATTTCACCTTCCACCTCATTCATTATCCTGGTCAGTTTCATTCTCCATTCTCCACACAACCAAGAAAATTGTCCCCACAACCAGCATCATGTATACAGACCTTTAAGGTAATCAACATCCATCACCTCTACTACTATTCTTTCATGCCACTCCATTCATTACTCTTCCTCTGTTGTCTTGCTAGTGACGGTGTGATGCATTGCGATGTTTTATAATTATATACTCTCTCTCTCTCTCTCTCTCTCTCTCTCGTGTGTGTGTGTGAGAGAGAGAGAGAGAGAGAGAGAGAGAGAGAGAGAGAGTTAATAGATTAATTTGTACCTTTCGGGCAGTCTATCTACCCGTTAATGAATCTACCTACCTATTATTTCATAAAAGTGTGGCAAAATATGAAAGGCATACAGGTGTAGTACTTATCAAGATTTCGTGGAAATGCCCTGAAAACTTATTGTGCAAGTCTACAGTAGTTGAAAAAAAGTTAGTTACTGAGAGAGAGAGAGAGAGAGAGACAGACAGACAGACAGACAGACAGACAGACAGACAGAGCAGTGTATCACCAAGTTGAGGAACTATGATAACAGAGAGAGAGAGTACCGTATCACCAAACGGAAACTATGACATCACGTTAAACGATTATTCGTCGTGTTAGTTTTGACCAAGGTACAGTTGGAGTCAATAGTCTTGTAATATGTCTGTATTCGAACGAAACCAAATAAATAAACTTAAAATGTAAACTGCAGGCCAAGCCGCTCAAACCCGCTTGATTTTCTCCGGGTTGTTTACCAAGATAGTTTTAGGCTTTGACGCAGGTTCAGGGTAATGTAAGGTAATTAATTGTTGTGATCGTAGTTTGATATCGTGGGATACCTCCATAGAGTTTTCTGGATTTCACTATGTTGGATTATATCTTCTCTCTGTGTGTGTGTGTGTGTGTGTGTGTGTGTGTGTGTGTGTGTGTGTGTGTGTGTGTTTCAATACTCCGTTCACCTTTACGTAGAAACTGATATCTCTCCTGGTTAAAATCTGGACAGTAGCAATAAATTAGCACCAGAATATGATGCTAGTCGCAATGAAGTTCTCTGAAAATGATATTAAGCCATGTTAATGTGCAACTGTCACTGAGCTACGGGGATTGAGGTGAATGAGGTGCAAAGAGGAGAAACCCTCCTTCTCGTTGAAATGAATGAACTGCATACACTTTTCTTGATTCATTTGACACCATTCAGGTCCAGAGGTATGCTCTCATGGACTGATAATCTCCTAGGTTGTGGAAGCTCCGTTCCAACTCTTTCTAAGTAATTTATTTTTGAATATGCTTGGTTAATATCATGTCGGGCTTGCAACTATCAAGTACTTGGCGCCTACCTGAATACCGCTGCTCCTGACGTCATCTCCACCTCGAACTCACACTGCCCCTTCAGACCGAGGCCTGGATCGAGTTGGAGTAGAGGAGAGGAGGAAGGCGGAGAAAGGAGGAGTGAAGAAGAAGACGGATGTGGGGCAGGCAAATATGGAGCAGGGGACGATAGGACGATGGATCGCCAGTGTCAGAAGTTCCTGAAGGCACCATATAAAACACTCCGACGTAAACATGGTGCTGAAGTTTTGGCACGTGCACAGCAGGAGTGGGACCGAACACAGGGAGCTAGGAGACAGCGAGGGCTGGAGAGAATTGCAGAGGAAAGGGAAGATGAAACACAAGAATATATGAAGTGAATAAGGGAGTGATGGGAGAAGGAGGGTGACTAGGTGAGGGGCAAAAAACATCCAGGACGTTGATTAGTAAACAAGCTCTTGAGGGGCCGGGGTGCAGAGGTTAATGTACTGTACTAGGAGTGCACTGGAGGGCCTCGGTGAGGGCTCTTATCTGTGAGATCTATACCCTGATGGTGTGCCAGTGAGTGAGAGCCGAGGGTGTATACTGGGACAGAATAGGGTGTATTGATGACTCAATATCCGTATGGAAGTGTATAAAAGCATGCTCATGAGAGAGGCGGGGTCAGAGAGAGTTTGGCAGACAGAAATTGTCTCGTGTCCAGCTGGGACAGACAGGGAGAACACAGCCACGACCATGGGCATCGCGGTACTGGTGAGTAGAAGTATTTGAAGAATAGTCTTGCGGGAGAGCAACGCAAGGTGAATAAGTGCCGTTAAAATACAGTAAAGTACTGGCAGTCACTAATCGGAAAAACCAGCAATATTATTTGACGCGTATGTTCCAGGTCGTGGCGAGTATTAATTAATTAGTATAATTAACTTGGAGTAAGACTTGTAATTTATAAGTGAACATTTATCACTCACTGATGGGTTGTTTAGTCAATGACTGAGTAAACTTGAGTTGTACATAATTATCAAGTTCAGTACTTAGTTGCTGTCAAGTCGTAAATAAGCGATTAAGATTTCCCTTGTGTCGAGTTGAGACTCGGGATATTTAGTGCTATAGTTGTGTAACTGCTTCTAAAGTAGTGTAAATACTCTGTGTGCAATTGTAATATTTAAAGTAAAAATTGTTTCTGTGTTTCGAAACCTTAGTGTGGAATTTATTTTTTTGGAAGTCCGGGAGGGAGTCTGGGGCAGAAAGGGGTATTTAATATCTTGTTGTCCTAACCTACGAGGTTGTAGGTCCACCCTGGGCTTGTCTTCACACTCTCCGCTGCTACTGTCACACGTTACCAACTACTACATAGTGGCAGCCGTTCACTGTGCTCGGCGAGACTGAGTGGGAAGCATACCAAGAGTTATGTAGAGAGTGTAGGATACGACAATTTGTATACTATTCAGTGCGAAAATGGTGTTATCGAAATTATTTGTATAGCAAAGAATAGGAGAGTAAGGAGTAATCAGCAAAATAAATCGTTTATTAAGAGGTGTTATGGAGCTTCATAATCCAAACAGAATTCCTCCCATGGCCCTTCCCATTCCTCACCACAGTCCCAGCCAATCCCACTCATTTGTTTGTCCTACATACCCCTTTACCCACCCCTATGGTACTTTCATTTGAGAGGTTATTCTGAAGTAAGCTTTCACTAACCTCTAGCCACTAATCCTACAACACTCATGTCCACTGCAGATAATTAACTGTCCCAGCTCTGCAGTTCATCAGGGTTACAGTCCATCCAGCCCATTCCATTGCTCACCACGTCCATGTCTACCCCCCTCCCTCCCCTTACACTTATCGGTTTCATGAAGCGATCGCAGACCTCTTGTTGGAGGAACACAAGGGTCCATATTCTCGTCTGTTGAGGAACCTCTCTAACACTTTTTCTTGAGCAATTGTTTTGCTTATTACATGTTACTGTCCTCTTTGTGTTATATAAATGCATCGAACACGCCCGCCATACATTTCAGAATAAAATGCAAACGATATTAACAGCCTAACCAAAGAATAAATTGCTAAGGAAGAGGTTTTTGGGACGTTCCCTGCCGGACGAGAATATGAACCTTGTCGACGGATATGGTGAATTATAACTATCTTATGAACCCCACAGCTAAATTAAATGACTAATTTTTAACCTAATTAACATTAGCTAATTAACTGTTTGGCTCATTTACTAAGCCTGCCATTATTCCCGTATCACACCATACAGCTTAGTTTTCTTAACCACACGTCAGTAACTTCATCCGCAACTTGTAATCAGCCAACTTCATATTTGACGTCATCATCGACGTTATGGATCGTCTCATTACTTTTCCTCCAGAAGTACATTATTATTTTTTTTTAATAAGTTTTTGCTGACGTCTGATAGATTTTGTGAAAATTAGATCTGACGTCTCGTAGTAAAGGGGTTGATGGAGGTTGTATCTACCCCATCCCGTAAAAAAAAAAAAAAAAAAAAAAAAAAAGGACCACTTACTGGGCACAAAATGAGGGAGAGAGAGAGAGAGAGAGAGGGAGAGAGAGAGAGAGCACCACCTGATCAGAGTTGGGGCTTGAAACATCGAGACCAAAGCTCCCAGGCTCAGAGAGAGAGAGAGAGAGAGAGAGAGAACATTGCTTGACAAAGGGGTTAGAGCCTGTAATATCAACACTCCCAGGCTCCTATACTCTAAGCCATACAATGTTATCTTACTGAAATGATCTCTCACTACTGAGCGCCTGCGATGTGTGTGTGTGTGTGTGTGTGTGTGTGTTCATGGCTATTCTAAAAGCTCTATGGAAGCGCAAAATCTGCTATAGCCGTGCCTATCCACTAAGTCAGGTAACCTTGATTAATGTAAGTGATTTCTTGTATATGCTGGTACCTTTGACTTCACATTTCCGAGGAGTAGACTGTAGCACCAGTCGAGCAGGGCAGTACTCCCGAGGTGGATGGAAAGCTGATGACAGGGAGTGCTGGAGCTCCCGTTTCATCAGCCCTTAGGACTAGTTCCTGACCATCCCCCTTTGCTGAACTTTTTCAGTGTCTCAGTTACACAGAGAGTAGGCCAGCATGCTCTCCAGTACAAATTTCTCTAACTATCTTCACCACACTGCATGCACAGTACACACTACACTTCCTATTCAAAATTTACCAAAATGGCGTCGTCTTATCAAGCCTCGGAGTCCCCAGGGGGGGGGACCATAAATGCCCCCACCATCTGCCCGTCTCCCGGTGACGACTCAGGGTGCCTGGAACCACGGTCTGACTCTCTTCTTCTTCATTTCTGCAACATTCGCGGCCTTTCCTCTAACTTTCGCTCTGTTGAGCACCACCTCTCCTCCTCTAAACCTCACCTTCTTTTTCTAACGGAGACTCAGCTGTCTGAGACAACTGACAGCAAACCCTTTCTGTATCCTCCTACTTTCTCTATACTCATTTCAAAGCCAAAGGTGGTTGTTGTGTATATATACGCAACGACTTATCTTGCTCTCGTGTTCCTGAACTTGATTCTTCTGAATTCTCCACACTCTGGCTTCGGCTTTCCTGTCATTCTCTGACTAAATATATCTGTGCTGTTTACTTATCCCCTAATTCTACTGACTATCAAAATTCTTCGACTATCTTACTTCTACGATGGAACACATTCTATCCATTTCTCCTTTCTCTGAAATCTCCATTCTTGGAGATTTCAATGTTCACCACCACCTTTGGCTCTCCTCTCCTTTCACAGATCCACCTGGTGAACAAGCCTACATCTTTTCTATCCTTAATGACCTAGAGCAGCTTGTACAGCACCCTACCCGTATCCCTGACCGCCTTGGTGAGAGCTCCAACATACTTGACCTCTTCCTCACAACTAATCCTTCTGCTTACTCTGTTAATCTTTTCTCTCCGTTGGGCTCCTCCGATCACAACCTTATTACCTTAACCTGTCCTATCACTCCGGTACGGCCTGTGGACCCTCCAGTGAAACGTTGTCTGTGGCATTTTGGAGCCGCGGACTGGGAGGCCCTCAGGCAGTACTTCTTTGATTTTCCCTGGAATGATTATTGCTTCCGTGGCCGGGAGCCATCTGAGTGTGCCTTGCGCATTACGGAGGTTATTCTCTCGGGCATGGAAGCATACATTCCTTTCTCATATCCTTTGACTAATGCAAGAAAACCTTGGTTTAATCACGCTTGTTCTAATGCTGTCCGCAACAAGGAGAGGGCCTACAAAAGGTACCGGAGCCAACCCACCCCTGAATCACATCATCTTTACATTTCTGCCCGGAATCGTGCTAAGTCTGTTCTTCGCTCTACTAAAAATAATTTCATCCATACTAAATGCTCTCAACTCTCCGACTCGAATTCTTCCCGCTCCTTCTGGCATCTTGCCAAAAATCTTTCTAACAACTTTACCTCATCATCCTTCCCTCCTCTTTTCTACTCTGATGGTTCTGTAGCTATTTCTTCTACTGATAAAGCAGATCTCTTCACACAGACTTTCTCCCCCAATTCTACCTTAGACGATTCCGGTGCTGTTCCTCCATCACTTCCCCCCTCTGACTTCCTCATGGCTGACATTAAAATTTCTTCAGTTGATGTATTTTCTGCCATCACTGGCCTCAGTACTAACAAGGCATATGGGCCTGATGGGGTCCCTCCTGTTGTTCTCAAGAACTGTGCTTCTGTGCTTACACCCTGCCTAGGCAAACTCTTTCGCCTTTGTCTGTCAACTTGTACCTTTCCTTCTTGCTGGAAGTTTGCTCTCATTCAGCCAGTCCGAAAGAAGGGTGACCACTCCCAACCCTCCAACTATCGTCCAATTGCTTTAACGTCCTGTATTTCAAAAGTTTTCGAGTCAATTCTTAATAGAAAAATTTTAAGGCATCTTTCCTATCACAACCTTCTTTCCGATCGTCAGTATGGGTTCCGTCAGGGACGCTCCACTGGCGATCTTCTCATCTACCTTTCAGACTCCTGGTCATCCTCCTTTCGGGACTTTGGCGAAAGCTTTGCCATTGCACTTGACATCTCTAAGGCTTTCGATCGAGTCTGGCATAAATCTTTAATTTCCAAACTGCCCTCCTACGGTTTCTATCCTTCTATCTGTGCCTTTATCGCAAGCTTCCTTTCTGGTCGTTCTATAGCCGCTGTTGTAGACGGCCATCGTTCTTCTCCTAGATCTATCAACAGTGGTGTCCCTCAGGGCTCTGTCCTATCACCAACTCTCTTCCTTTTATTCATCAATGATCTTCTAAGCTGTACATCTAACCCTATCCACTCATACGCTGACGACTCCACCCTTCACCTTTCCATTCGGTTCCCGCAACGCCCATCTCAACAGTTACTTCAACAAGCAAGGGATGAGGCTATGGCACACCTAATGTCTGATTTGGCTCGTATCTCTGACTGGGGTAAAAATAATATGGTTGTCTTTAATGCATCTAAGACTCAGTTCTTACACCTATCAACCCGACAAAATCTTCCACAGGTATACCCACTAATGTTTAATAATATTTAGCTTAATCCTGCATCATCCTTGAACATGCTTGGGGTTTCATTTACTCGGGACTTATCTTGGAAAGATCATATTACATCTCTTGTAAAATCTGCTTCCAAGAGATTGGGTGTGCTAAGCCGACTCCGCTCTTTCTTTACCCCTGCACAATTGTTGACTCTATACAGGGGTTTTATCCGCCCCTGTGTGGAGTACAACTCTCATGTGTGGGGAGGCTCCCCACATACAGCTCTTCTCAATAGGGTGGAGTCAAAGGCTTTTCGTCTCATTAACTCTCCTCCTCTTACTGACTCCCTTCAACCTCTGTCTCTTCGCCGCACTGTTGCATCTTTATCTCTTTTCTATCGCTACTTTAATGATCACTGCTCCTCTGAACTGTCTGCTTGCATTCCTCCACCTCTACGACGGGCGCGTAGCACCCGTCTGGCAGCAAACTCTCATCCTTTTTCTGTCCAACTCTCTAATGCAAGAGTTAACCGTTACTCCCAGTCTTTCATTTATGCAACAGGTCAGCTCTGGAACTGTCTCCCTCTGTCTGTATTTACTGCTGCCTATGATCTCCAGTCTTTCAAACGCAGTGTGTCCAGGCATCTCAAAATGATTGGATCTTGAATTTGGCTCTATATTGTATTTTGTTTTTCTCTTGGAGGGAACTGTTACTGCGGGCTCATGGCCTTTGGTTCCTTCTTCCTCGCATAAAAAAAAAAAAAAAATATAGAGCTACTTAATAGTTCCGAGTCCTGCCAGAGTGAACGTGTGTGTGTGTGTGTGTGTGTGTGTGTGTGTGTGTGTGTAGATTCCTCCACAGTAGTAAGAAGAGTGGACACGGGCCCAGTGTACGTTCGTTCGTTTGAAGATTCCCTGCACCTAAAGAGCAGGCCGGGCCACACATTAGCCCCATCAGTGGGGTATGGGCTGATTAAAAAAAACAGTAATGGGAGAAGACATGGCCTGAAGACTGGCCAGCACACACACCCTGTCTCTTGGCTGGCTTTGTGGTGTGTGTGCCAGAGTGAACGTTCGTTCGTTCGTTCGTTTTAAGATACCCATCACCTGTAGTGAAGGCCTGGCCATACATTAGCCCGGTCATGAGTGAACATATTAAATAACATTTATATGTTCTCCTCTGAACACTTCTCGTTTATACCAGGGTGAATATTTCACTGATCTCTTCTGATCACTATGCATACCACAATGGATATTAAATTGAATTCTACTGAACATTCTTCAAACACACCACAAAGCCAGCCTGAAGACAGGATGTGTGTGCTGGCCAATCCCCCTTTGTATTTTTCAGTCAGCCCACACCCCACTGACAGGGCTAATGTGTGGTCCGGCCTGCGCTATAGGTTCAGGGACTCTTACAAACGAACGAACGAACATTCCTGACACTCGAGAGCCTTAAGTGAGCATTTAATGACATACTAAGACATATCAGTGACTTTATTAACCTTTTAAAGATCCCTACTGGACACCTAATATACATCTGAGTGAACGCTAACGTGAACATTTAAATGATCCTTACACTTCACAATATAGATATTAACCCGTCACGTCCCGAGCACTTTCGCACCTCCAACACCCCCCAGTCCCGAGCATTTTTGGAATTTTTTTTTTTTGGCTAAAACCTCCACTTTTGGTGAGAAACATCAAAAATTCATAGAGAAATCGCTCACTTGAGGTTTAAAATACTGGATACAGGTAGGAGTACCTCCTTACCTTACAGGGTTTTCTATCAGGCTGGCTGCAAAGAAAACGAGTTCTATGGGAGGATAACTATTCCACACCACTCATAAACGGTATTTATTTATTTATTTGGTACGATTTTATATGTAGTACAAGAGTATATTGGTTTTCAAACAGTAATATAGGCATTATAAGCATTGTTTCACTCACTAACTCATCACCATTCCTGACCTTCTTTAGCCACATTACCTGATCATCATTTCTGACTTTCTTCCTCTAATGCTATGTAAACTTTGTCCTCCACATTGTCTTCGATTGGGGAATCACTCTGGCCCTGAATGTGTTTATTGGCCAGGTCACTGGTAACAGGTGAATTGCCGAGACAATGGGGGGGGGAGGTTATGCAGTGTAAGGCATTGTACCTGCTTGGCATCTTGCAGAGGAATAGAGGAATGTGTCCCATGTATACGTACGAAAAATCACGCACAAAAATTGAAAATTGTGAAAATTAGGGACCTTGCAATTGCACGACGTACCAGTACGTCGCCGGGACTGGCAAATGCAAAATGTTGCAACGTACCCATATGTCGAAGGGACGGGGCGGGTTAAAGTGAACATTTAACTCGATTAAACACTTCAGTCCTATCAGAGTGAATGTTGAAGAGATATCTTATATTGGTTCAGTGGTATGGAAATTGTCTTTTATAGAAAGGCACTAATCCTAGAAGGATTTGACCCAATGACATTAACCAAGCAGGGAATGGGATAAACCGCTATTGTGCAGTTGTTAACAGGCCAAAAAATTTGTAACACGGCCTTTTTTGTTTTTTTGGGGGCCTATCGATCATTGGGGCCTAAGCCCCTAGTCATTAAGGATATATATATATATATATATATATATATATATATATATATATACACTCACACACACTTCAATGCATATATATACAGACACTTTCATGCACACTTACACACATAATTTTTATTTTATTTTCTTAGTTTCATCTATTTTTTTCTTAGTTTTATATTTCTAGACCTTATATTACTTATAAAGAAAAACATAAAGATCACCTAACAGACAAATCTTTAACCTATACTTAATCCTAAAGAGATAAATAGCTAGACCTACACTAATGGTAAAAACACCTCGACCAAGAGAACACCATTGACATACCTGCAGTCATCACCTGGTGATTGTCAGTCAAGGTACAACCTAATATAGGGGACATCAATATATGAAAGAGAACCAGATGAGTCAGGAACATTTCCATATACGTCAGCTGTCGGTCCTAATTAGGACAACTTAAACAAGATGGTATAATATATTTACATAATATGTACAAAAAGCGAAGGACCTCGCCCAAAAACACGGGCGTTATCTGGTTGCTAGGAGAGAGAGAGAGAGAGAGAGAGAGAGAGACCAGTATTACGGATGAAATGGAATATAGAGAGAATCAGAAGAAATAGCCTAAACAAATGGAAGTGAATGGAGAGAGGAAGAAATACGACACGGTTTAACCCCTACACCGCGGGCATGTTTACCAATGTTTTGCGTGGCCCGCGGGGTTATTCGGGCTCCGACAGACTCTCAAAAAATATTTGCCAAAAATCAGTTATTAGTCCTAGAATATTAAAATTACATATGCTCATGGCACATACCTTCAGCTTTCTCCTGGAATGTTTGTTGAGCCTTCATCAGTTACCGTAGGACTTATGGAGACCTCTGAAGTTGGGTAACGAAGTCTCCACTTTACACTTCCCGACAACCCGTAATATGATTACCACAGCCAGATATTAACACTATAAACACTACTCTATGATTTTCAAGTAGTTTGGGATCCATACTCCAAAAAAAAACCCACTGTGAAAGCAATGAAAATTACGAGCGCGTATGACCGTCGCACTTGCGCTAGTTCGCTCTTGGTACTCTGTCATTTATTATTCATAAAACCCCTCACACTTTATATTTCTATTACTATATCACACTTATATATATCTGGAGTTTTTCTCCATAAGTTTCCTTCAGTAGTATTAGTTTATTGTCACTGAAGTCATTCAATTTTTCCTTCAGTAAAATACGTAGAGAGCCACGGATTCACTTTCACTGTTATAACATAAAGTATTTGTACTCATATTCTTATATTACTAAGTACTTACATTACTATTTACATTTCCTATTGTATTTTCAATATTTACCCTTCTATTTCACTTACACTATGTTAGTCACTGTCACTTTCAGTAAGATAAAGCTATAATACACTGTTCAATCATATGTACTGAACATCCATTGCTTTCACTTGCTATTTACACATTATTTACACATTATTTCCACATTATTTCCACATTACTCTCCTGTCCCACTAGCACTTTTAGAACTGCTTCTGGGTGTGGTAATCAAAGAAGCAGGTAACACAGAGGGGAACCTGGCACTCAGCGCACTGCCAAGAGGTGCGTTTGTGCTCAGGTGTGCGGTGGGTGGTATGTGCACACACCTAACATCTGCGGATCACAGCCTTCCTTTTACCTGTGGCAGGCATTAGCTCCAGTCTGTACCGATCCATATACGCCCTCTGCTCAAGTCGGTCGGGAAGTGTTACTGGATGGCGCCTTGGAGTTGCTGCTGTCACCCTACCATATCTTTCCAGCAGCTGCTGAACACAAATCCTGGCAAACAGCCTCAGGGAGAAGGACTTGGGTGGCTTGACCTTCATCTTGTACAGGATGAAAGCGTTCAGCATCGTCATATCTATGAGATGCAGAAAAACTTTCCTGTACCACCTAGTATTCTTCCTGAGGCAGTCGATCTCACCAATCATCATGTCGGACTTGTCCACCAGCCGCATGTTGATATTGTAGTCTAACACAGCATCAGGTTTCATCACAGGTTCGCCTGTCCTACAGTCGACCTTCCCACTGTCTGTCATTTCCCCCTTATGTACAGTGGTGAGCATGTGCACGACCCTCTTGTCATGCCATCGTATTGCCAGCATCTTCTCAGACTTGCGTAGGTGCACGTCTCCTCGCTGCGAGGTTCCTGCCTCTGGGAATTTAGGGAAGTGGGCACGATTACTTTTGACAGTGCCGCAGGAGCCAATGCCGTGCTCTGAAAGGTATTTGGCAAGTTTCGGTGCTGTATAATAGTTGTCTGTATACAGCACATGATTCCCACCAAAATACTTTTCAAGGAGCACTTTCACTACACAGCCTGAGCAGCCAAGGGGGTGTGCTTTATCGAGATCGACAGTGCTGGCTGAATATATGACGAAGTCAAGGATGTACCCCGTCTTACAGTCGTACAGTACAAAGAACTTGATTCCAAAGCGATGGCGTTTGCTTGGAATGTACTGTACAAACCGAAGACGTCCTCTGAACAAAACCAAGGATTCGTCAATGACAACCTTCTGAAAGGGGTGGAAGAATGATATAAACTTATCCTTCATTCTGCTCAGAATCTCCCGGATCTTCCAGAGTGGGTCGGTTTGGGAAGGTACATCGTTGTCGGCAAAGTGCAGGTTTCCCATGATGTTCCAGAAGCGATCTCTGGCCATGTACTTACTGAAGGTGGGTGAGGGTAGTAAGGGGTCCATGGACCAGTATTCTTCCAACTCATGCTTCTTTGAGTGTCATGAGAAGCATGAGGGCAAAGAACACACACAGCTCCTGCACTCCCACCATGGACCACTGTTGCATCTTGGCTGCACCTGTACCACTTGCAGCACGTTGTGATTCATACCTGTTGGTCTCATCACATATGTGCTGCATGACTTCGTCATCTAGGAAGGCCAAAAGGTAGTCCACACACTCAGCATTATCGTCAAGAGTGAAGGCAGGCTGTACTCCTGAGGAGCTCTCATCAAAAACTAAATGTTCTGGCACAAAATCGGACCCTTCCGTCCATGCAAAGGACCCCTCACACAAGATGGTATAATATCTTGGCCCTGTCGTGGCGGTATAGGGTGGGCGAGGGTGGTGGGTGGCTGTGAGGCAGAATTTACCCCGTTCAAGGTCACTCGCACTGACCCTGAGTTACCGTACAGCACTAGCAGCCCTTACTCTAGTACCAACTCTTCTTTTACTTGTCCAGGATTTACCTCTTCCTCTACTGCCTGCCTTCACTGTTGATGCTGGTGGTGACTCCGACGACAAAGACTCCAGAGATAATTCAGCTGACGAAGAGGAAGAAATGAGTGAAGTGGGGCTTGGGGAACGGGGAGGTGAATCATTTCGGGACTCATGGCAGGCTGGGTCACGCGGGGCCATTGTTCTGGGGCTAACACGCCGCCTTTTCACTCCCTTCCCAAATTCCTTCCCTTGCTGCACTAACGGCTCCTTTCCCTTGGAGCTAGGGAAAACTTCCGACACTGAAGCAGTCGTACTAGCACTTTCTGGCACGATTTCCTCACCTGGCTCATCACAAGATTCACCCGAAGGGCCAAATCACTATCCATCATCACCATAGACAATTCTGATAGTTCATGTGCCACTGCAGAGTCACTAAGTCCTTTCCTGCTTCCCTCATGACTTTTTATGGGTGTAGAGGTCACGGGGCCCTTTGCAATGGGTGCAGAAGCGGCAGAAATGGCGGGGTGCGAGTGCGACATGGTTTGACCACAGCGGAGGACAAGGAACTAAATGCCGTGGCTTATCTGAGAAGGCAAGGGTTGAAAATGACACTGAGGCTGACAGCTGCTAACTTACATGCTAATAAATTATTGGTAGAAAATCTCGGCAATACATAAAGAAATAGGTAGTTCCAGGTGAATGTAAATGTTACTTTGGCTTCTCCCTTCCTTTCTGATATATATTTTTATTACAGACATAGATTACAAGGCATAATTCAAAGGGGAAATTGCCGTGGTAATGTAGCGAATGAATGCACGTGAGGTGTTGTCAGGTGATAATTAGCTAATTCCTGGTGTATAACACTATCACTTACCTGATTTTTTTTTTGGTATATATTATTTTGTATAATTATAGGGCATAGGGCTTATTTCAATGGATGAAATCTGTGGAAAAGTCCAGGGGAGATTTGCTTAGCGCAGCGCGGCCTGGGAGGTGAGAGGACAGGGTAATGGAGGGCAGGTAGGGAGGGGAGTCAGGAAGAGGGGAAAATCGCTAAAATGTCAATAATGGATGGGAGTACAGATGAGATTTGGAGTGCTGACTAGTGTTGGACATTGGCAGTACTGATAGATGATACAAGCCACCACTTGAAAGCCCGGGATAATTCAAAATAACACAGAATCACAAAAGTGATGCCCCGCGGTATGATCCATTGCGCCCGAGCGTCACGAAAGTGACGCCCCATGGTTAAGGGGTTAAGATATCCCTGGAAAATTCCTGTATTTACTGCCCTGTAATTATTTATTTATTTATTTATTTAGAGAGAGGGAGGGAGGGAGGGAGAGAGAGGGGGGGTGAACTAGATCTGACTGGTGTTTGAAGGGGTGTGAGGGAGAAAGGAGATCAATAGCGAGGTGAAGGTTGAAAGAGGAAAAGTGGTGTTGAATGGGGCTAAAATTTCTAACTATGGATAAACAAGAGAGAGAGAGAGAGAGAGAGTGAGAGAGAGAGAGAGAGAGAGAGACATGCAGACATACATACATACAGACAGACAGAATGTAATGAGTGCTAGTTGGTACTTAGTAGATTTTCATTAGCAGGAGGGAATAGTTTAGCAGCCGTGGCTCAGTGGGTTAGAGCGCTGTGCTCTGACCAAAGGGTCGGAGGATCGATTCCACCCCAAGGGTCATTGGTAGGCATCAGGAATGGCATCCGGTCATAAAATGCTACACGCTCCAATCCAAAAGTCCTCTACCCAGTAGCAACGTCTTAGCCCTTCGGGGATACCAGGCATAAAACCAAATAATTTTTTTTTTTTTTTATACTGTGTATATGCACCTCTCTTTCCTTACCCCCGAAGAAATTAAGACAAGTAGGATTAATTATCAAGAACGTTACAGCTTATTGAATGCTTGTTGTGAGGGCGGGTTTCTTTTACACACACACACACACACACACACACACACACACACACACACACACACACACACACACACAAGCACGCACGCACGCACGAACGCGCGCGCGCGTTCGTCTCGCCGTATGAGAAACTGCTCTTTTTCAAACTGAATATCCTTTGACATAGAAAATTTCGTGGCAGTATTACCTCAGCGATTTATTCACTGCACTGCATCTAAAAATTCTCTCGTAACTTTTTTATCAAATATTTTCCATCCGTAACCATCAAGAAGATGCTGAAATGTAATATGTAGGATTAATCGCTAAGAAAGAGTAGTTTCGGGATCGCCTAATCCACGTACAATACAGCCAAATTCGTTTCACAGTAACCACCATGCTCTTTCTCATCTAACCAACTGTGTCCCTTGCTTTCACAACCCCTTTTCTCATTTTTGTTTTTCTCTTATCTTTTTATTTTTCCGTATATTCATTCACTTTTCGCTCTTTTTGCCGACTTTTATCGTCCTTTTATTTTCTCACTTTCATCTTATCTTTTTCTTGTTTTCATTCTTATCTTCCTTCCTCTTTTTTTTCTCTGTTCCTATTCTTTCTCACTTTAGTTTCCCTTTCTCTTTTTTTCTCATTTTCGTCTTCCCTTTCATTCTTTTTTCTCAGTATAATCTTTTTATTTTTTTCTCACTCTATCTTCTTTTCTTTTTTCCCACGTTTTTCTTCCTGAATCGCTTTTATTTCATTTTCCTTCTCTTTTTTTTTTTTTTTTTTTTTGCTTCTTCCTTTCTCTTTTTTTCTTTTGTTTTCCTTATCTGCTTTTCTCACGCTTAGTTTCGTTTCTCACATTTACTACTGCAACTACTACTACTACTATTTTCTCTCTCTCTGACTCAATATCCTCTCTAATTTTCATTTATTTTGTAAAATCTTATTCTTTCCTTCATTTTCATAATATTCATTTTCAGCACCATCTTCCCCTTTATACTTCATTTTCACAATTGTTTACTGTTGAATATTTCACTCTGAGCCCTCACTCTACCTCACTCTTCCACTCACTTTCCAATATTGGCATTCTCTCTCTCTCTCTCTCTCTCTCTCTCTCTCTCTCTCTCTGTGCTGTCACTTTTCTATCTATTGCCAGACGCCTCAATTCCGTTTGGGGTGGCCACAAACAAATCGCCTCCAAGTCGCCCTGTCCCCCGCCATTTCACTGCCCTGCTCCCAACTCACACACCCCTCTCTCATATACCTCTCCACCTCATCCCTCCATCTCATCCTCGGCCTCCCCCTTCCTCTTCCCCCCTCCACCTCATTCACATACACTCTCTTCGTCAGTCTTTCACCCTCCATCCTCTCCACATGGCCAAACCACCTCAGTGTGTTCCTCATAATGCTTCCTATCACATCCACATCCACACCACAACGCTCCTTTATATCCTCATTCATCAGCCTGTCTCTCCATGTGACTCCACAGGCTCCTCTTAAATAACTCATTTCCACTGCTCTCACTCCTGACTTGTGTCCTTCCAACAACGTCCAAGCTTCACTTCCATACGTTAGAGTTGGTATCACAATACTGTCATGTAGTAACTTTTTCCCTTCCATGCTCACTTCCCTGTTTCTTACCACTGCTTTCAAAGAACCAGCAACCTTTCTTCCCTGCTGTACCCTTTCAAGCACTTCACCCTCCAAACCTCCATCCTTACTCATCACGCTACCCAAGTACTTAAACGTACTCACATTTTCCAATTCCTCACCATCCAACCTCACTGTACATTCACTGACTTCACCTCTCCCAAAGACCATCACTTTACTCTTCCCTACATTCACCTTTAGATTCCGTTTCTTACACACTCTCCCAAACTCATCCACCAAGCCTTGCAGCTCCCCTTCGTCTTCACTCAACAACACAGTATCATCTGCAAACAACAGTACAGGGAGTTTCCAAACACTATCCTCTCTCACCAGGGCCAATCCAACATCCACTACCCTACCTTGTACCTCTTTTATTACCCCATCCATGTACAGATTGAACAATCATGGAGACATGACACATCCCTGTTTCAACCCAACTTTCAAAGAGGAAAATTCACTCAGTTCATCATCCACACGCACTGCAGCTTTCACACCATCGTACATACTCTTCACAGCATTCAACAACTTCCCATCTATTCCATATATTCTTAACACTTTCCACAATCCTTGTCTATCCACCCAGTCATATGCTTTCTCCAAATCCATGAAAGCCGCATACAACTTCTTTCCCTTCTCTAGAAACTTTTCCACTAAAGATCTAAGAATGAATATCTGATCTACACAACCTCTTCCCTTCCTAAAGCCTCCCTGTTCTTCTCCAACTAATTTCTCTGTTCTTTCTCTAACTCTGTCAATAAGTATCCTACCATACACTTTTCCTATTATACTAAGAAGACAAATGCCCCTATGATTACCACACACTTCGTTTTCCCCTTTTCCTTTGTACAAGGGAATAATTATACCTGACTTCCAATCCTCCGGGACTCTACCTTCCTCCCAGGCCAATCTGCACATCTTCCACATCCATTCTACTACTATCTCTCCTCCATGCTTCAGCATTTCACCACACGCTTCATGAATTCCTGGGGCTTTCCCCGATTTAACTTTCTTCATTGCTTCCACAACTTCTATCCTACTGATTTCTTCCTGTCTTCTCACCTCCCTCCTTCTCCCAGCCATTCCCCAGCCACTTATACTCGCATTACTTCCATCCTCTATGTTCAACAATTAGTAAAAGTGTTCTCTCCATCTGCTCATTTTTTCTCCCTTCTCCACAAGTAATCTACCATTTTTATCTTTCACTCCCCTGTTAACTTCACTTCCACCCTGTCTTACTCTTTTCACCACTTTCCAGAACATTTTCTTACAGTCCCTCCACTTTACACTCAAATTCCTTCCAAATTCCTCATCCACTCTCTTCTTACTCTCTCTTACTAATCTTTTCACCTCTCTCTTTCTACATATAACTCTCTCTTCCGCCTCTCAACTTCTTCCACGCTCCTATTTCTCATCCATTCATTGTATGCTTTCTTCATTTGTGCCACAGCCTGTCTCACCTCTTCAGTCCACCACGCTGTTTCTTGCACCCCCCCCCTCCGTCTTCTCTTCCTTCCACACACCACATCACATGCTGCACATATTTCTTCGTAGCAGCCGTGGCTCAGTGGGTTAGAGCGCTCCACTCTGACCGTAGGGTCGGAGGATCGAATCCACCCAAGGGTCATTGGTAGACATCAGGAAGGGCATCCGGTCATAAAATGCTACACGCTCCAAACCAAAGTCCTCTACCCAGGGGCAACGCCTTAGCCCTTATCCAAAAAGGGGTAACTGGCGTAAAACTCACTTTTAAATATCCTCCACACACCTTCCACGTCTCCCATCTGCTCCAATTCATATTTGCCCAATCGTTCCTCCACTTGTCTCTTATACTCTGCCTTTTTCTCATCCTCTTGTAACCTTTCCACTCTCCTTGCAACTACTCGTTCCTCTCGTCTTTCCCTTCTTCTATTCCTCCATCTTACTTGAATCCTAATTCTGGCCACCACCAAGTAGTGGTCAGAAAGTCCACTCCCCCAACCTCTATAAGCACTTGCATCCATTACACATCTTCGCATCCTTTCATCCACACACACATAATCAATCATTGCCTTCCTTTCATTCAGTTCACCACCCACCCTTCTCATCACTCGCCATGTATACCTGCGGATCATTTTATGCCTGAAGAGGGTATTGGCTATCACCAACCCGCTCCCAGCACATATGTCCACTAACGCACTCCCATTCTCATCTATCTCAGCAGGCACACCCCACTCACCAACTATTCCATCCACCTTCACATTCCCAACTTTACCATTCATATCACCGATCAAAAACACTCTCTCATTCCTTCCAAACTTTTCCATGCACACTTCTACATTTGTCCAGAACTCTTCTCTCACTCCTCTAGCACGATCTTGCGTTGGCGCATACACACACACACACACACACACACACACACACAATCGCCCACATTTGTATTCCAACTTTCAACTTTACCCACACAATCCTTGACCCAACTGATCCATACTGTCTAATGCTCTTCTTCCATCATTTACTCAGAACTATACATACTCCTTCCTTTGCCCTCTCATTCTCACCTACTCCTGCACATATACCCCATCCATACTCCCATTCTCTCACACTTTCTCCTCTCCATTTTGTTTCAGTTATTCCACATACATTCACTTTCGCACCCTCAAGCACCTGGACAATCTCTCTCTCTTTTACCTCATCACTTGCTCCTCTTACATTCCATGTACCCATTACCAAGTCCTTTGTCCGGTCCTGGGTCGTCATCGTTTGGTCAGTCCTTGTCCGAGGCTTCTTGTTTGTTTTTTTAGTAAGTTGTTTTCCGGGGAGGGGCACTAACCCTCCGCCAACCCTTTTAGTCGCCTTTTACGACAAGCAGGGATACTGGGGGAGTATTCTTGAACCCCTCCCCCTACCCCCTACCTCATTAAAAAGCGTCGATTGGGAGAGGCTTAAGCCTCTTGTCACTGCTCCCCCAGTGACGATTTTCCTTCATTCCATATATGGGTAGGAGCTGATACCCCCTGTCTGTCTGTCTGTCTGTCTGTCTGTCTGTCTGTCTCTCTCTCTCTCTGGTTAAAAAAAAAAAAAAAAATGTAAATACCGCCTGTTTGCAATTCGGGGTAATAAATAACCGTAGCTTCAACCACTTGCATTTATCATGTGATGAATGAAAAATATGGGTTTAACTAACATAATTATCTACCTCAAATGACTTCACTTTCGTTGGATGTTTTCTTTGCACTAATGTGTTATAATTTCGCATGTCATTACCATCACTATTAAATTGTTGCTATGATTCAGGTTTATACTAATTTTATTTCACAAAGATCATTCACGAGCAAGTAGTTTTGGTGTGTTGATTCTTTTATGTATTCTGCAATCTCTCTCTCTCTCTCTCTCTCTCTCTCTCTCTCTCTCGTTACTATTTTCGTTAATAAGAACAATAATAATAATAATAATAATGAAAGAAAAGCATTCGGGAGCCGAATGCTCATTGTCCGCAGGAATATGTTGTTGGCCAAATTACAAGCGTTGCACCGCCAGGGGGTGGGGTTGAGGGGTGGTGTTCCCCCCTTGGGGAGCCGGGGGCAGCACCCCCTGGGGGTGACCGGGGGCGACGCAGCAATGCCTCCCTCCCGAGGGGGGGAGGGGCGCCATTCCTTAACCCCCCCGGGGTGCGCCTCTCTCTCGGGGGTCGGATGGCGGCGCCTCTCCCTGGCGGGGCTGGGGGGCCACCACCCGCGGGGGGGCCTCGCCCCTCTGGGCTCGGGCCTGGGGACGGCTGCCCTCTCTAGGAAGGACTGAAGATTTTCGCCATTTCTTGATACCCTGAAGGCTTCATGAGATATAATGGTGCTAAATTCGGGCAATAAAAACTAGTTGACTTTTGGCAGCCATTTGAGTGACCTTGACCTTGACCTTGACTGCCTGTTTTCGAACTTGTCCATGATTTTTGCCATACCATGATACCCTGAAGGTTTCATGTTGGTAACTGAAGCCGTTCATGAGATATAATGGGAAAACACACACACACACACACACACACACACACACACACACACACACACACACACACACACACACACACACTCAATGACGCTGGCAAAAATAACATCGCTTCTCCTTGGGAATGGCGGGCGATAGTAATAATAATGCTTATTATTCAGTCTTTCCTCTTCCTTCTCCCTGTGGGTGACTCCACACTGAGTGGCAAGCCTAATGGTTTCCTGTACACCAGGAAACCATGTACTACGTTGGGTGGTAACCATATAACCAAATTATGGCACCTGGTGGTTTAGTGGGTAATTACAGCACTCCAATCGGATTGAGCCGGTGAAGGTTTATATCCAAGGGATGGTTGGGGTTATTGCTCATGTAATGCCACTCACGGATGAGTGAGGCTGATCACTCTCATCTTAAATGTCAGGACCAAATTGCCTAGCCCCGGGCTTCTACGCTTCTCATAGGGCAACGAAGAATTGGATGATGGATGGATGGATAATTATTATAATTATTGCTGTTATCGTTGTCATTATTAATATTATTATGATTGATAGGATTTTTTTCTATTTGACTCTAACTCTCCCCGTCTTTCTATACAGCATTTATGAATTATCTACGGTATAAATCTATCAGTCGGACTGTATTCTGAGAGATAAGGAATATTCATGTTGGTAATGTCGCTATTATTTGATGGAAAATTTGTTATCAGTTGTGGAGGTTATGGTATAGTAGTGATGGTATTTGTGATGGCTGTAGTAGTAGAAGTGATAATGGTAGTAATGGTTTTGATAAATGTAGTGGTAATGTACTTGTGAGGGGACTAGTAGTTTTGGTAGCTTGGGTAGATAAGGTAGTGGTGGTAGATATGGTAGCGATGGTAGTTGTGATTGTGGTCGTGGTGGTATACGTTTTATAATGGTAGATGTTGTGGCTATTATTGTCATAGTGATAATAGTTATGGTAGCTATCTGTGGCGGCTGATGTGGTGGTTGTGGAAGTAGTTGTAGTTATGGTGGTGGTACTTGTGATAACGGTCGTGTTAACTGTGGTGGTCGTCGGTGTTATGATCGTGTTGGTGACAGATGTTTTGAAGATGGTGAAGGTTATCATGATGAAAGTATGAATGATGTTAACAGGACGGTAATGCTTTTAGATTTCAGTGGTGATGATGATGATGATGATGATGGTCATGATGATGGTCATGATGATACTTACGATGAGGATAACCTGTACTTCGGCTTTTTTTTTTTTTTTTCATTGAATGCCAGCAAGCTTTTCCAATTTGAGGTTAAACTACTTCATAAAACAATAACTTCTTCCCATATCAAGAAAACCCTTGGAGAGAGAGAGAGAGAGAGAGAGAGAGAGAGAGAGAGAGAGAGAGAGAGAGATTTGCATCCACCTCCACGCAGTTAAGAATTTTGTGCTTGACGAATTACACACACACACACACACACACACACACACACACACACACACACACACACACACATCATATTTAACCCTCTAATTTGTAAAAGGACCCTGAATTGACCTTCCTGCATTGCTCCACGCAAATTTTGAGGAATAAGGTGTAATTACTTCCTTGTGTTTTTTAAGTCATCTGGGAAAAACCTGCTGCTTTTTGTAATAGATGTTGTTAATCTTCAAAACCGCTGATTAAAATTATATAATGAATAGTGCGATTAATTAGAGTAACTCCCCCCCATACTGTCTCTCTCTCTCTCTCTCTCTCTCTCTCTCTCTCTCTCTCTCTCTCTCTCCTGCCTTCATGGTCGTTTTACTAATTTTTCCAGCTGTATAATCCTTAATTGTTCTCACCCATGTTTTGAGATAGTAGTGGTGGATGTGGTAATGATGGTAGTTGTAACTCTGGTGGTGGTGGTGATGGTTTGATTATGAAAGTGGTAAATGAGGCCATTATTATTGTATATCATTGTGATAGTAGTTATGGTAGCTGTGGCGGTGGATGTTGTGGTTGTTGTAGCTATTGTGGTGGTACTTGTAATACTCCGTGTTAACTGTGGTGGTCGTCGGTGTTATGATCGCCTCGGTGACATGTTTTGAAGGTGGTGAAGGTTATGATGAGAGTATGAATTATGTCAATAAGATGGTAATGTTTTTTGATGATGGCGATGATGGTGATGATGATGATGACGATGGTGATGATGATGATGATAATGGTGATTTTTATGATAAGGATAAAATGTACTTCTTTCGGCTCTTTTTTTCTTCTTTATATACTACCAAGCTTCTGCAGACTGAGGTAAAAGTACTTCATGAAGTAATAATTTCCTCACAGAAGAAAACCCTTGGAGAGAGAGAGAGAGAGAGAGAGAGAGAGAGAGAGAGATTTGAATCCACCCACATGTAGTTAAGAGTTTCGTGCTTACACACACACACACACACGTTACATTTAATCCTTTAATTTAGAAAAAAGCCGTGTATTAACTTTCCGGCATAGCGTCAGGCAGTTATTACGAAATAACTTGCAATTACTTCCTTGTGTTTAAGTCATCTGTGAAAGACCTGTTGCCCTTTGTAATAGCTGTTGTTATTCATCAAAACTGTCGGTCAAAATGAATAATGGATTGTACACTTAATTATAGGAACATCCTCCCCCCTCCTTCCCCTTCTCTCTCTCTCTCTCTCTCTCTCTCTCTCTCTCTCTCTCTCTCTCTCCGGCATTCATGCACGTTTTACTAATTTATCTCGCTGTAAAATCATTAATTGTTCTTACTAATGCAGAGAGAGAGAGCGAGAGAGAGAGAGAGAGAGAGAGAGAGAGAGAGAATATGCGTGAGTTGCGTTAATGAGAGTGCGATAGGGACAGAGCATACATTATGTTGTGTTAATGAGAGAGAGAGAGAGAGAGAGAGAGAGAGAGAGAGAGAGAGAGAGTGAGAGAGAGAGAGAGAGAGAGAGAGAGAGAGAGAGAATATGCGTGAGTTGCGTTAATGAGAGTGCGATAGGGACAGAGCATACATATGTTGTGTTACTGAGAGAGAGAGAGAGAGAGAGAGAGAGAGAGAGAGAGAGAGAGAGAGAGAGAGAGAATATGCGTGAGTTGCGTTAATGAGAGTGCGATAGGGAAAGACAGAGCATACATATGTTGTGTTAATGAGAGAGAGAGAGAGAGAGAGAGAGAGAGAGAGTGCTGCCACCGTCTAACGTCCGTAAATTAAAGATAAAAAGACAGTTTAAGCAAGAGAAAAGTGGTGTAAAAATTATCGGAAATTTTGTCATTTCCATAACTCAGGCTGTTTTTAACGGAGTCTACAGATTTTTTTTAGTCCTCTGTACTTTATGTTCAAGAAATCCTCTCTCTCTCTCTCTCTCTCCAGACGGAATATACCTATTGTTTCCTTTTTCTTTCGGGCAACGCAATTGGTCTACCATGATCAAGAGACAACTAATGCAGAAATTATACAATAAAATCACCAATTACCTATCGTTCTGGCTGCGACTAAAGAACTTTGTTTTTTGCGATAACTTACATCTTCATCATATCTTAGGCAAAATATTGAGGCGGTGAGTTGACTGCTCAGTAAGAAAGGGTTGCCTGATATGGTGTTTGTAAAGTGGTGGCATATTTTTATCGTTAATGCCACCATATCTACAAATGCTCAATATACTCAGTACTACAATGAACGCTGCACTTCACTACACAACCTTACACAAGAATGATACATTACACTAGGCTACACTACGCTATGCTGCATTACACTAAGCTAGACTACACAGCCCAACACAATGCAGTACCACACGATAGCCGCGGCGCGCGACTCTGAGGTTGTTATTATCGTGCCCTAGCAACCTACCCCTCAACAGTGCGACCGGTGTCGCCTAAAATGAGACACTTGTGATTCGTGTATAATAATATTCGTGTATGATGTATTCTTGCGTAGTTATATGATTCGTGTATAATATGATACGAAATCGGACGCACTTTTGACTGGTAGGTTGCCAGGGAACGATAATGACAACCTGAGTCATGCGCCGCGACTACTGTATAGTCTGTAGTACACTACACGGCTCAGTCCTACATTTCGTTATGCGTCAGTACACTCCAGTATAGGCTTGTACACTGGATTAAGCTAAACTTCAGTACAGTGCAGTATACTTTATCACACCACACCACACTACCTTACTCTACACTACACTACACTACACTGCTTTACACTACATTACACTACACCACACTTTACCACACCACACCACACCACATTATACTGTACATTCAGCTCCCCACTCTCTATTATATGTTTACTCAATAGTTGGCAAGCTGAGGTGTGATTGTTGGGGAGGTCTCTCTCTCTCTCTCTCTCTCTCTCTCTCTCTCTCTCTCTCTCGTGTGTGTGTGTGTGTGTGTGTGTGTGTGTGTGTGTGTGTGTGTGTGTGTGTGTGTGTGTGTGTGACTAGACTGAATACATGCTTATTTTTGTGTGTATGCATGTGTGTGAATGCGAGTAAGTTGTGTGCTTGGGAGGCTGTAAGTACGTATGTGAGAATGTGGGCGTGTATGTGTATGAGATAGACAAAGACAAGTGTACTTGATTCCTGTAAATTAATGGCATATGTTTGTAAACAGAAAGAGAGAGAGAGAGAGAGAGAGAGAGAGAGAGTGAGAGAGATCACATTTACCTTATGAACAAGTGGGTAAAAAATAAAAAAGATGAATCTAAGTTGGCTCTGAGGTTGTCGAGTTCGCCTTCCGATCAGTGGTTCTATGAGTCTGGGGTCGATTACTTAGTGGAAATTTTGACTTCCCAGCACTTTTACTAAGCGATTTATTTTGCAAGTTTCATCTTAACATTTTCTCATATGGACAGTATGCAACATGGTATATAAATCTTCGTGGCACCATTCCCTTAGCGATATATTTTGCGTATAACACAGCATTCCATCCATTTCTCCTTTCTCTGAAATCTCCATTCAAGGATATTTCAATGTTCACCACCACCTTTGGCTCTCCTCTCCTTTCACTGATCCACCTGGTGAACATGCCTACACCTTTTCTATCCTTAATGATCTAGAGCAGCTTGTACAGCACCCTACCCGTATCCCTGATCGCCTTGGAGAGAGTTCCAACATACTTAACCTCTTCCTTACAACTAATCCTTCTGCTTACACTGTTAATCTTTTCTCTCCTTTGGGCTCCTTCGATCACAACCTTATCACCTTAATCTGTCCTATCGCTTCGGTACGGCCTGCGGGCCCTCCAAAGAAACGTCGTCTGTGGCACTTTGGAGCTGCGGACTGGGAGGCCCTCAGGCAGTACTTCTTTGATTTTGCAGGGAATGATTATTGTTTCCGTGGCCGGGAGCCATCTGGGTATGCCTTGCGCATTACAGAGGTTATTCTTTCGGGCATGGAAGCATACATTCCTTTCTCATATCCTTTGGCTAATGCACGAAAGCCCTGGTTTAATCACGCTTGTTCTAATGTCTCTGCAACAAGGAGAGGGCCTACAAAAGGTACCGGAGCCAACCCAACCCTGAATCATATCTTTTATATGTTTCTGCCCGGAATCTTGCTAAGTCTGTTCTTCGCTCTGCTAAAAATAATTTCATCCGTACTAAGTGCTCTCAACTCTCTAACTCGAATTCTTCCCGCTCATTCTGGCACCTTGCCAAAAACCTTTCTAACAACTTTACCTCATCATCCTTCCCTCCTCTTTTCTACTCTGATGGCTCTGTAGCGCTTTCTTCTACTGATAAAGCAGATCTCTTCGCTCAGACTTTCTCCTCCAATTCCACCTTAGACGATTCCAGTGCTGTTCCTCCATCACTTCCCCCCTCTGACTTCTTCATGGCTGACATTAAAATTTCTTCAGCTGATGTATTTTCTGCTGTCACAGGCCTCAATACTAATAAGGCATATGGGCCTGATGGAGTCCCTCCTGTTGTTCTCAAGAACTGTGCTTCTGTGCTTACACCCTGCCTAGGCAAACTCTTTCGCCTTTGTCTGTCAACTTGTACCTTTCCTTCTTGCTGGAAGTTTGCTCTCATTCAGCCAGTCCCAAAGAAGGATGACCATTCCCAACCCTCTAACTATCGTCCAATTGCTTTAACATCCTGTATCTCAAAAGTTTTCGAGTCTGTTCTTAATAGAAAAATTTTAAAGCATCTTTCCTTTCACAACCTTCTTTCTGATCGTCAGTATGGGTTCCGTCAGGGACGCTCCACCGGCGATCTTCTCACCTACCTTTCAGACTCCTGGTCATCCTCCTTTCGGGACTCTGGCGAAAGCTTTGCCATTGCACTTGACATCTCTAAGGCTTTTGATCGAGTCTGTCATAAATCTTTAATTTCCAAACTGCCCTCTTACGGTTTCTATCCTTCTATCTGTGCCTTCATCTCTAGCTTCCTTTCTGGTCGTTCTATAGCCGCTGTTGTAGACGGCCATCGTTCTTCTAGATCTATTAACAGTGGTGTTCCTCAGGGCTCTGTCCTATCACCAACTCTCTTCCCTTTATTCATCAATGACCTTCTAAGCTGTACATCTAACCCTATCCACTCATATGCTGATGACTCCACCCTTCACCTTTCCATTCGATTCCCGCAAAGTCCATCTCAGCAGTTACTTCAACAAACAAGGGATGAGGCTATGGCACACCTAATGTCTGACTTGGCTCATATCTCTAACTGGGGTAAAAATAATCTTGTTGTTTTTAATGCATCAAAGACTCAGTTTTTGCACCTATCGACCCGACAAAATCTTCCACAGGTATACCCACTAATGTTTGATAATATTCAGCTTAATCCTGCATCATCCTTGAACATGCTTGGGGTTTCATTTACTCGGGACTTGTCTTGGAAAGATCATATTACATCACTTGTAAAATCTGCTTCCAAGAAATTGGGTGTGCTAAGCCGACTCCGTTCCTTCTTTACCCCTGCACAATTGTTGACTCTATACAGGGGTTTTATCCGCCCCTGTGTAGAGTACAACTCTCATGTGTGGGGAGGCTCCCCACATACAGCTCTTCTCAATAGTGTGGAGTCAAAGGCTTTTCGCCTCATTAACTCTCTTCCTCTTACTGACTCCCTTCAACCTTTGTCTCTTCGCCGCACTGTTGCATCTTTATCTCTTTTCTATCGCTACTTCAATGGTCATCGCTTCTCTGAACTGTCTACATGCATTCCTCCATCCCTACGACAGGCGCGTAGCACCCGTCTAGCAGCAAACTTTCATCCCTTTTCTCTCCAACTCTCTAATGCAAGAGTTGACCGCTACTCCCAGTCCTTCATTTATGCAACAGGTCAACTCTGGAACTGTCTCCCTCTGTCTGTATTTCCTACTTCCTATGATCTCCAGTTTTTCAAACGCAGTGTGTCCAGGCATCTGGAAATGATCGGATCTTGAATTTGGCTCTCTCTTATATTTTGTTTTTCTTGGAAGGAATAGTTTTGCAGGCTCGTTGCCTTTGGTTCATTCTTCCTCACATAAAAAAAAAAAATCTCCTGTGGCACTGAATGCATCGCAACACACCTCTCTAAGCGAGTTATTCACCATTAACCCTTGATATTCTGTTTTATGTTATCTACATTACTTCAGAACCGAAATAATTTGCCTTTGTAACACACGGGGGGACACAAGTATCTTACCAATGCCTGACGAATACATGGCGGAAAAATCGAAGCATCTGAAACACGCACTGGAAGAGATAGGGTTTTCACTGTACTGTATATCGCCAGTTGTAAATTTTCTTCAGACTGAATTGGGAAGATGGTTGTTTCTTTGACTTAACGAAAACGAGGGTCAAAAGTTGAAACACACATAATAAATGGTTTAAGGAGAGGAGTTACGAATTCCCTAGAGCCAAGCAAAATACGATCTGGGTTCGATTTCAGCCGTGGCAAACATAATCTCTTGCAGCTTGTGATGTTTTCTTCCTTTTCGTTTTTCTTTTTATTTACTTAATTCATGCTGCTTCCAGCCGCTTTCCTTAACCTTCCGATAGACATTATGCTTAAGTGGTGACATGTGGAGGTGAATGGTACGTAGAACTGTTGGGCCTAAAGGAAGGGACTCATAAGTCTATGCCCAGAGCTGTGATAAGATAAAACGAAAAAAGAAAAGAAAAACCCAATCATTCTAGTTTCAAAATTCCAAAGCTGAAGAAAGTCGTCTGGAGATAGCAGGAAAACAGCAGAAGAGAACATGGTAATTTAACTCTGGGTTAATGAAGGCTCTATTTAACCCCACCCGTAATGTAGGTGTATCTTAAGCTTAATTAAACATTGTCTGGGGAAAAGTTAGTATAATTTGCAGTGAACATTTATAGTGGATGGTGGTAGTAGCCTACTCGTAAGATTTACAATTTCCTGGTGAAGGCTGGGTTGAGCCATAACGTGAACAAGGTACAGCTTCGGGCCTCACAGTCTGAAGGTGCCTCTCAATCTATTTTTTGACCTTCATTTTTTAGTTATATAATTTAAGTATAAGATATATGTGAAAATTAATCTACTTTGCACAGACTTGTTATGCATGTTGGCGGCATTCTTCAGCTAATGCACAGCCTTGTTCTCAGTTAACCATTGCCAAATACCGCATCTACATCTTCTCCTTAGTTTTCTCCATCATTATGCCTAAATCCCACCCTGTTGCTAGCGTATGTTGGCAGCCACTGAGTTCATACCATTATATATTCAAACTATGACACAAATTTTAGAGTCGCACATTGTTGTATGTGTTTTATTATTATTATTATTATTATTATTAATTATTATTATAGTAGTAGTAGTAGTAGTAATAATAATAGTAATGGTTGTAGCAGTAGTAGTAATAATAATAGTAATGGTTGTAGCAGTAGTAGTTCTAATTTTATTATTAATAGCACAGCAGCAGTAGCAGCAGCAGCAACAGTAGTAGTAGTAGTAGTATTAATAATAGTGGTAGAAGATGAAAGCGTCCACCATTCATTCACAGGATGCAGCACTACATTCAGGTGACTCTACACCCAGTGACAAGCAAAATGTTTTCGGGTGTCCCTGGAAGCCATTAAATACGTCGGTTAATATTCAGGTAACAAACTGATGACCTATTTGTACAGTGGGTTATGGTGCTGCAATTGCCTTTATCCCATTAGGGTTTACGTCCGAGGTCTGGTTGGGGCTCACGCCTCACAATGCCGCTCAGGGTCGGGCAACCAGGCCCTATCCTCTCAGTGAGTTTTACAAATCCCGCAACACTATTTCAACTGCAATTTGTTCATCACATCGGGCAACCGGGCACTATAGTCTAACAGTGGGGTTTGCATATTCCATAACACCTCCTCCTCAGCGATTTATTCTTCATAATAATGTCGCTCAAGGTCAACCAGTCGGAAACTGTTGTCTTACAAGTGGCGTTTTCACATATCCTAACACTTTTTCTGAAGTGATTTATTCTCCACATAATGCCACTCAAGGAGACACAGTTACTGTCGTGTTAGAACCGGCGTTTGAACATTTCGTGATTTTTTGTCCTCAGCTATTTATTCTTTACAGTGCACCTCTATATCCCGATGTACGTTATGATGCAACCTAAGGCAATATAAACACCATGCAAGAATGACTGAGGTATTATACGCAGACTTATTCGCTAAAGAAGAGAAGCTACAAACTCATCAGTACGACTTACAATACGACCTTAAGTGTCTCACCTTGAAATAACCCCGTCTGTTATGTTCTAGAGTCGGGTGTATTGGTCGTAATCTAGCTTCGATCAAAATTTTGGAGATTTTACTCCCTGAACAATCTCCGAAGCCAACACTTCAATTTATATTTATGACTGAAAACTTAATGTTCAATTTTTCGTCCACTCTGACTCATAATAATTATTAATGGTTTTGATATGGGCTGTCTTATGATTAGGCCTATTGTTGTTGTTGTTATTATTATTATTGTTATTATTATTATTATTATTATTATTATTATTATTATTATTCCTTTCGCATTTTCTAACAATAACTTTTTTTGACCATCAGTAACAAAACCAGTTTCTGAAATGCAGTCGCCAATTGACAACTATCGTAAAATTAATGTTTGTGCATGGATGTGAAATCTGATATTCTTTTTATGCATTTCTAAATATTCTCTGATCATTTACTTGGCATAAACGAGACGAGCTTTAATCTTTACCCTAAATTATTATTATTATTATTATTATTATTATTATTATTATTGGTGAGGGTGGTGCGGGTATTATTATTATTATTATTATTGGTGGTGGTTGTGGTGGTGGTGTATTATTATTAATATTGGTGTAGGTATTATTATTATTATTATTATTATTATTATTAATGCTGTGGGTGTCATTATTATTATTATTATTACCTCTTTTATCATAACACGACAATGGTTTTATCGCACTTCTGATTGCGATAGCGATTCGAGCATTATGTTTCACCTGATGTGTGTGTGTGTGTGTGTGTGTGTGTGTGTGTGTGTGTGTGTGTGTGTGTGTGTGTGTGTGTGTGAACAAAAAAAAATGTTTTTATCCAAATTTAACCAAACCTGGCGAAAAGGTTTAATGTTAGGCAATACACCAATGAAAGTCAGCTTTAATAGTTTTGATCTGATTTAGACTAACCTTGGTAGAAGGGTTGAGGGTAAGGCAAGAACGAAGAGAGTCCAACTTGAAGAACTACAGGTCCGGTCACAGGGCAAGATCAAAGGTCGACTTGTGTGTGTTTGTAGGCAGGCAAAATGACTAAAGCAGTGCTGATCTGATCTGAGCCAAATTTAGTGGAAGGGTTGAAGGTCAGACAAAGGACTGACGCATTATTTTTAAGGTTAGAGGTTAAGATCATACAGCCAGGTCAAAATATAACGTTTTTAATCGGAATTAGACAAAAGGTTGATGTAAAGTTTTATGATAAGGATAAAGGGATTCAATTTTCCGAGAAATTAGACAGATTTCAAAGTCACAGGAAGAGATCAGAGCTCAAGATCAAATGATTTTAATAAAAATTTTGTTCCCTTTTAGTCCTTATTGTAGGACTGAGGGTAAGCCAAGAACGAAGGGGGTTGACTCTTAGAACAGTTTGTAAGAGGAGAAGGTTATACGTCATGACAACTCAGTTTTGATTCGATTTAGACTAAAGTTGGTAAAAGGATTCATTGTAAGACAAGAATGACTGATCAACTTAACAACAATTGGTATAAGATCAAGGTCACAGTTCAGAGGCAAATATTCTGTCCTTAGACCAATGGGGTTGTACTTTATGAGTGCTTATTGTTATTGTCATGACTGATTTTATTCAGCTTTAGAGACATTTTTCCAACTGAGGGGATTTGATATAGTAAACGCCCTTTACTACTATAAGGCGTTCTCCTGACACAATAAAGAAAAATAGAGAGAAAGGGGGAAAAATCACTGGTTGTAACAAGATAATATAAAAAAAAACGCCGCCCTTTTACATAGAGTTACGACTCCAAGACATTTCATTAATCATTTGGAATTTTGGTGGATGATGTGGAAGCTGTGCGTAGCTGTACTTGCACTGTTTTGGCTCTCTCTCTCTCTCTCTCTCTCTCTCTCTCTCTCTCTCTCTCTCTCTCTCATAATTCCACTGAATAGGAGGCACGTAAAAAAGGTTACCTGGACACACACACACACACACACACACACACACACACACACACTCACTCAATATAGAATGATGCCATATGAGCTCTACACTGAGTGACAAGCCAAATGGTTTCCTGTATCTAGGAAACCATTTACTACGCTGGGTGGTAACCATGTAACCGGGGTTTCTGGCAGGGTTGTGTCCCCCAGATTCCCCTATCCAAAATCACTTAATCATGGCAGTCGTTTCAGAGAGCCTTGGAAGGCCCAGTATCTGCCCAGGGCCCCAACCAAATGGGCAGACTCGCGTGGCCATGTGGAATGTGAGAGGTGTGAAAGAGGAGAGCAAGAGGGTGGAAGTGGTGAGTGTGTTCAAGAGTGCAAGGTATGCTGTGATGGCATAGTGTGAAACGAAGATGAAAGGGTGCGAAGTGGAGGAGTGGGAGGGTATGAAATGTGTAAGATCGGGAATAAGTGGGAGAGGAAGATGTAAGGAAGGAGTTGCTTTGTTGATGAATGTGTGGCAGAGTGGATTGAGAGACTACAAATGTGTCAGCTCGAGGTGTATGTATGTCAAGTTCAAGTTTGAGAAAGTGAAAGTGGCAGTGATTGTAGCATATGCACCGTGTGAGGACAGGAGTGAAAGAAAGACAGGTTTTGGGATGAGCTGGGTGAAGTAGTGGGAGAAATGCCCAGGAGCTATAAAGTGATCGTGATGGGGGATATGAATGGAAGAGTAGGCGCTGGTCCTAAGGATGACATAATGGATTGTTATCGAGTGCCAGAAGAAAATGATAATGGGAATCGACTAAAGGATATGTATCAGGAGAGGAGGTTGTGCATTTGTAATTCTTATTTCAAACACAAAGATGCACATAAATATACATGATATAGAGGAAACGGGGATCGTGTGGAAAGACTCCTGATTGATTACGTGCTCGTAGAGAGGTCGATGATGGGAATGGTTGCTGATACGAGGGCTGTGAGAAGACGATGTGGAGGTCTGTCAGATCATATGATCGTGGTATGCAAGATCAAGCTGAGAGGAGTGAGGTGGATCAAGAGAGAGAGGAGCAGTCAGGGAGAACTGAAAGTTGAGAAGCTGAGGATCAAAGAAATGGTAGATGATTACAGGACCAAAGTAGAGGACGAGTTAGAATCAGTGAACTGGAATGAATTGGATCTGGACAGCCTGTGGAATGCATATAGGGATTGCTTAGTTAGGAATGCTAAAGTGGTGTGTGATGTGGCAAGAGTATCAACAAAAAAGAAAGGTACTGCATGGTGGAATGAGGAGGTTGAGAGAGCAGTGGAGGAAAAGAGGAAGTGGCTAAAGTGGTTACAGGATAGGGGTTCAGTTGAAATAAGAACTGAGTATATCGAGAGCAAGAAGCACGTAAAGAGACTAGTGAAGAGGAAAAAGAAGGTAAATGATGATCTGGGAGGAAAAATGAATGCGAACTACTCTGAAAATAGGAAGTTATTCTGGAAAGAGGTGCGGAAATGTGGAAGTGAAAACGGAAAGAAATGTGATTGTGTGAAGGATGCAGGTGGTAGGTTACTAACCCATGGAGATGAAGTAAGGACCAGATGGAAAGAATATTTTGAAAGCCTGATGAATGGGAATAGAGACAGCAGAGCGGCTGTAAACATGACTGGTTTTGGCGGTGTGCAGAGAAGAAATGCAGTGCCAGGAGACGTGACACTCGCACAGGTGAAGAGCGCTGTGAAACGGCTGAACAATGGGAAAGCAGCTGGGGTTGATGAGGTGTAAGCAGAGATGCTTAAGTGTAGTGGAGAGAGTGGAATGAAGTGCTTGTTGGAGATATATAAGAAGGCGTGGATGAGTGAAACAGTGCCTGCAGAGTGGAAAAAGGGTGTGATTGTACCCCTGTACGGAAATAAAGGTGAGCGAAGTGAGTGCAAGAATTATCGTGGCATAAGTTTATTAAGTGTGGTGGGGAAGGTATATGGAAGAATTGTTGTAGAGAAAGGAAGAGAGATATCAGAAGTCCTAGTGAGCGATGAACAGGGTGGCTTTAGGAGTGGCAGAGGATGTGTGGATCAAGTTTTTGCAGTGAGACGGGTAGCAGAGAAGGCTTGTGAGAAGGACCATAAGGTGTTTATGGTATTCATGGATCTGGAAAAAGCATACGACAAAGTAGACAAAGAGGGATTGTGGAAAGGTTTGCGCATGTACGGTGTAGATGGTAAGCTGTTAGGTGCTGTCAAGAGTTTTTATGATGGTAGCGAAGCATGTGTAAGGGTTAATGGGCATCTAAGTTAGTGGTTCACGATCGTTGTGGGCTTGCGACAAGGTTGTGTGATGTCCCCTTGATTGTTCAATATATATATGGATTGACTCAGTCGGATACGCTGTGTGAAGCTGCAAAATGTGGTGAATGTTTTTGGCGTATCCTGTAGAGCCAGGATTCCCGGGGCTTGAATGATGAGTAAATGGAAGTGTTGTCTATTTAGATTGGGCAAGTTTGTGCTGTCTGGACATTGCTACTCCTCACCCTCCCCTTGGGTGGGAAAGGAGGTCCAGATGATGATGATATATATGTGATGAATATGTCAGACTGTCTCGCTGGAAATGGCTGGGCCACATATACAGAGAAGAAGGTAGTTTAATACAGGATGTGCCAGAGTGGACTGCTAGAGGAAGAAGAGGTAGAGGCAGGCCGAGGGAAACCTGGATGAGGACAATGAAAAGAGAAACAGGAGAGGAGTGTTGGTGGGACCTGAAGGAGATGGCAAGAGACAAATATTGGTGGAGAGAGTTCATCGAGGCCCTATGCATCCCGTGGGGTGCCACAGGAAATGATTTATTGATTGATTGATATAATACATGTTTGTTTGTGTGTGTGTGTGTGTGTGTGTGTGTGTGTGTGTGTGTGTGTGTGTGTGTGTGTGTGTGTGAAGTTTGTGCACTCTATGTACAGTATATATCGTTAATACTTGAATAAATCGTACCTACACTCGTGAGTATATTTTCTCCTGGAATACAGCAGGCACAACCCTAAAAAAAAAAAATAATAATAATAACAATCATGTAATAATAACAATACGCTTATTTCTTCCTTAATTCGTTCCGTTGCTTTGCATTATTTCATCTTTACCTCCATCTTTCATTTACTCATTCCTTCATATATTCCCTCTCTCTTTCACTTTCTGCCATTCCTGTCTATCTCCCTTCCTTCCCTCTTCCCTTTCTCCCTCCCTCCTCCTTCCATTCTGCCTTCTTTCTTCCTCGCACACTCTCTCCCACATTCTTACCTTCCTTCCATCGCTCTGCCTTGTTAATACTTTGTTTTATACGGACAACCTTTCCGATAGTGCCGGCTTGAGAGAGAGAGAGAGAGAGAGAGAGAGAGAGAGAGAGAGAATATATTACAAAGATTAGAGGAGGAAATGAAGCTGAAGGAACGGTGCTTAGATAGTTTAAAAGATAGATAGGTAGATGGATAGATAAGTAAGCAGACATGGAGAGAAAGAAGGAACAATGCTTAAGCAGATAAATAGACAGACAGGTAAACACTGAGAGAGAGAGAGAGAGAGAGAGAGAGAGAGAGAGAGAGAGAGAGAGAGAGAGGTAAAAATGAGTGTGGAACAATTATATTAAATAAATGTATAGATAAATAAATAAAATGAAAACTCGTGAGAGAAAACTTAGCTTGTGCAAAAATGAAAGGGAGACTGTGCCAGAGAAAAAGAGCTTGTGAAAGGAGGAGAGTGAAAATAAAAAGGTGTGAAAAAGAATGAGATAGTGAGTCAGTATGAATGAGAAAGGAGAACTGACAAGAGAAACAATGTGTACAGAAGGAACAAAAATTGAAGTGAAAAAAATAAACTAATTTATGTTTGAGAGAGAGAGAGAGAGAGAGAGAGAGAGAGAGAGAGAATATGAGAAATGGGAAAATGAAAGATTGATAATTTGAAAGGACAGGGGTTTTTGTTAAAAAAGGAAAGTGTGAGGAACACACACACACACACACACACACACACACACACACACACACACACAGAAAATGACTGCCTGAGAGAGAGAGAGAGAGAGAGAGAGAGAGAGAGAGAGAATATACAGTATATAAACTGCGAAAATAAGGGAAATTGGGAGATGTAAACAAGACTATGTGAATAAACTTGAAAATGAGAAAAAAGAAAAGAAAAACCGAAAAATATAGAGAATCCAAGCTGATGAAAAACATTGCGTTTTTCCCCTCCATATTTGCAGAAAAGGTTCCTCATAAAGGTTCCGACTAGAGAGAGAGAGAGAGAATATATATAACAAAGAGGAGGAACTAAAGCAGTAGGAACGGTGCTTATAATAGATATATGGATTTAAAGATAGGTACATAAGTGGACATACAAGTAAGCAGACAGACATGGAGAGAGAATGAATAATGCTTAAGTAGGTAAATAGACAGACAGGTAGACATAGAAAGAGAGAGAGAGAGAGGGGGGGGTAAAAATGAGTGTGGAACAAAAATTTTAAATAAATGTATAGATAAATAAATATAATGAAAACTCGTGAAAGAAAACTTAGTGCAAAAGTGAGAGGGAGACTGTGCCAGAAAAAAACAACAACAACAGATTTTGAAAGGAGAATGAAAATAAAAAGAAAGTGTGAAAAAGAATAAGATAGTGAGTGAGTATGACTGAGAAAGAAGAGAACTGACAGGCGAAAAAATGTGTACCGAAGGAACAAAAATTGAAGTGAAATAAATAAATGTTTGAGAGACAGACAGACAGACAGACAGACAAACAGACAGACAGAATATGGGAAATGTGAAATGAAAGTGATAATTTGAAAGGACAGAGGTAATGTTAAAAAAGGAAAGTGTGACACACACACACACACACACACACACACACACAGAAAATGATTGCCTGATTATATATATATATATATATATATATATATATATATATATATAAACTGCGAAAATAAGGGAAATTGGGTGACGTAAAAACAAGACTATGTGAAAAAAAATTGAAAATGAGATAAAAAAAAAAAACGAAAAATATAGAGAAACCAAGCTGACGAAAAACATTGCGTTTTTCCCCCTCCATATTTGCAGACAAGGTTCCTCATAAAGGTTCCGACGAGAGAGAGAGAGAGAGAGAGATCCTTTGTCATACCCTGTTCCTACGTAGAACTAAAATCGGTACCTGGATGTAAAACCGACGGTTGCGTGTCGTATTGCTGGGGAATGTGTGAGAGCTTACTTTCCTTGTCTGTTCACCATTCTTGTATGTTTGTGTTGTCGCCTGCCCAGATAAACTGTCCATGCATGTTGGGGTAAGCCCCAACGCCTATTCCTTCGACTAAATTTCACTTCCCCACCAACTGATTCTTCATGTCCCCTTCCTTCCTTCTGACTTGATGGTGGTAGCCCCAACATTTTGGGAGCTTACTTTCCTTGTCTGTTCACCATTCGAGAGAGAGAGAGAGAGAGAGAGAGAGAGAGAGAGAGAGAGAGAGAGAGAGAGAGAGAGAGAGGTGAACGATGGAAGGAGGGTGAAAAATAGATAAGGGAAATGTGTCGAAGAAAAATGAAAGAAGGAAGGATGGAGGATGAAAGGAAAAAAGAGGTAAGATAGAAAAGAAGCTAGGAAGGAGAAAAAAAGTAAAAAAAGAAGGAAGAAAGGAGGGGAGGAAGGAGGGAGGAATGGGTGAAGGAGGGGAACGAAATATTGAACGAAGGAGAGAAGGAAAGAGGGGGAGGGAAGAAAACAAGGAAAAAGTAAACACAGGAAGGAGATAACGGGGAAGAAAGCAAGGGTTAGGAAGAATATGAGGAAAAGGAATTAAAAAAAAAAAAAAAAACGGCAGGAATGAAAGGAGAGAGAGGGGGATGGGGAGGGAGTTAGTCCGTCTTTGCAGTTAATGACATAAAAATCGCCATTTATGGTGATGTTACAGAGTACATCGTACCTACAGCAGTGTGGTGGAGGGAGGTGTAATGATGATGATGATAATGATGAAGACAAAATTGTCCATGATGTTTAGAATGCATTTATTAGAGACAGAGATACAAAGGGAAAAATAATTAAATTAATTTAGACAAAGAACAAAAAGAATTGATCCAGTTCTTAATGCAAGCAATTTATTGTCACTTAATATAATACTAATAAATTTTTTTCTTTCCAGGTAAGAGAGGCAACGAAAGAGGAATTGGTTCATCAAGTAAAGATTTCAAGGTCTGTATAGTCTGTGTATCTGTATATGTAACTACAGTGGGAGGTAGGGTCAATTGGTTAGGGAAATTGTCTGCAGTCTGATAGAACCCGAGTCCGATCGTTGGCTGGGGCAGAGGACAGTTTGGTGAATAATATTACATTAAAACAGACTTCACTGATGCTCCACAAGACCCACCGACATGTCATAAAAACACCCCCGCTGATACCAACACACCAGCCCTGAATGAGACGTCTCGAGCATGTACTCAGTATGGACGGTGGGCATTAGTGCAGAAGTGGTGACATGTGAGGGTGTGTGGCACGTAGGAGGACTGCTGGGCCTCAGGGAACGGGCTATTAGAACTTTATCCTGAGTAGGTAACGTAAAAAGTCCATTTGAATCTCTCTTTCTTTCTCTCTCTCTCTCTCTCTCTCTCTCTCTCTCTCACACACACACACACACACACACACACACACACGCATTAACAACATCTATTTTTAGCTTTAACCATCAGATATGTATATCAAAATAACGCAGTATGCATGACTATAGAAATTTAATTATAGGCAATTACAAACCAAGACAGCAGTGAAAAACCAAAATAGTGACAATTGAAAACCAATTTGTAATCAGTAATGACATATATATATATATATATATATATATATATATATATATATATATATATATATATATATAGATTAGATCTTAATGTGAGGTAAGACATTGAGAGGAAAGTGAATTAGTGGTGAATAGTGATAGAGTGATGTTGGTGTGGTAGCATTTGTGGTAGTTGTGGTGCTGATAGATATGGTGGTGGTGTGGTGGTATAATTAGTGTTGGTGGTGGTAGTACTGTGTATCTGGTGGTGGTGTGGTGGTATAATTGGTGTTGGTTGTGGTAGTACTGTGTATCTGGTGGTGGTGTGGCCGTATAATTGGTGTTGGTGGTGGTAGTACTGTTTATCTGGTGGTGGTGTGGTGGTATAATTGGTGTTGGTGGTGGTAGTACTGTATATCTGGTGGTGGTGTGGTGGTATAATTGGTGCTAGTGGTGGTAGTACTGTGTATCTGGTGGTAGTGTGGTGGTATAATTGGTGTTGGTGGTGGTAGTACTGTATATCTGGTGGTGGTACTCTAATTGATGGTGGTAGATTTAGTGGTGATCTTGTATCTGGTGGTCGTGGTAGCTGTGTTGGTGGTGAGAGTGGTGATGTTTGTGGAGGTGATATTATGTGTGTGAAAGATAGTGTTAGCTGTTGTGGTGGTAGTGCTTGAGGTAGTGGTAGTCATGATAGTAGCTGTAGCTGAGGTAGTGATAGTATTGATAACATACTGCCAGTGCGACACACACACACACACACACACACACACACACACACACACACATACACACACACACACAAAATCATGCAATCAAATAAATACCATCACAGCCAAAAGGAAAGAATTTAAAAAAAATAACGATCAGGCACACTCCCTATTAATCTCTCAGGTTTTCAAGTTTTTCAGTAGCTTTTCTTTATTCAGTTCGTTTCCTCGTCAAAGAGCAGAGTTGTAAAAGCTTGAACGATTAATTAATGCTTTTCAGAAGGGTGTGTGTTGTACGTGGAGTTGGTGTGAAATATTTGGGATGAAATATTTTGCCGGCATTTCAGTGTAACCTAATCTCATCCATCCATCATCCAATCGTTTTGTGCCCCTTCAGTAGCGTAGGGTCCTGGGCAAGGCTACTCAGTCCCGACAGTAAGGGCAAAGGTGACCAGCCTCCCTCTTCCCTGAGTGGCATTACGAGAGCAAAACACCCTAACCATACCTCCGATCTGAAATCATAGCCGTGTGTCACGGAGTTTTTATGTATATGCAATATTAAAGATTATTATTCAGTAATACTTAAGAACAGGACGAAGAATTGACTTGTGAAAATCAAGCAATGATTACTTTATGCCGGCTTACTTCGCCGATTCTCCAAGGACGAGAATTTATAAACTTTCTCAACAGTACACAGCAGAGACTAATTATCCACACGTGCTGTTTAGTACTGTTGGCCTCTGGAGAAAGTGACTCTACCCCTGACAATCAATAACTAATGCTATTAATGATAAACAGGTTCTTGCTGGTACAATTAACTCCTAGATGGCACAACGGATTTGAGTTAACAAAAAAGACTAACCTAAGTACCAGTTGTGAATAATGCAAAGCGTTTATGCAAACTAGGAGCTGCAACTAGAATAAGCTTATGGACAAATAAAACACGAGTTTACATTACATCAAGCTCAAAGAAAAGAACTGAAAATTTATTGATTACAATGAAATAAATTTGTTACATTTCAAAATGAATTCAAAATAAGGAGATCGCACTCACTCACTCACTCAAAAGCTAACTCTTAAACCCAGGAAAAAATGAAAAGAAATACTGGTCAGAAAAGTGGACAAAGCGGATGACTGGGCGTCGTTGCTGAGGAAGGACACTGCACACGCTGAGTCTCTCACCAATCATTCTAGGTGGGAATTCAACGGCGGCGGCGGGAACAGGCGTCGTTGCTGAGGAAGGATGCTGCCACACACACTACCTGCTTCCATGGCATTCAAACCTTGACTGGTTCAAATTGTGGGAGAGAGACGAGTGTCGTGGCCGCACTTGCTAACGGCCAGAATGAGCGAAACACGCCCACAACAAATCACTCAGGCGGAGGAGCCAATGTCGCACAAAGACGATCACTTATGAAATAGTGAAAAATGTCCTGAAAAACACTTCCGATTGGGTGAATACGTGGCGGTTGACTGAGTGATAAATACTGGGATTCCACTAGAATTCACGGTTTCCCACCAAAGTTTAATGTTACGAGTTTATTCAAATATAGGACACACCGACTCGTGACATTACGCCCCATCAAAAATGAAATATTTTTCTCAGGAAAAAAATTTCAATATACACACATATAAATCCTAACTCAGTAACACAAGATTCACACTGTGGTGTGTTTGTGCTATCCTGCTACAGGAGAAAGTCACAGTCACCAGTGAGCAAAAAAAACTCGTAATTATGTTAATAGAAGCAAGCTTTAGGGAAAAACTCTGTGACGACGGTGAAAAATCCTGTACTCAGGTCAAACTGAGTGAAAAGTTCCCTACATTTACATTAACAACTAATTGTTATGTAGCGTGATGTATGTAATACACGGTGTAGGGGTGACAGTTGTGGTGTAACTGTACCTGTGTGTAAAATTACATAAAGCAAATCAATAATAAATGATGACAACAAGGCAGAAGAGAAGAGGCGGCAGCATGCGACAGGGACGATCAGCTGTTCTGCACAGCAATGCTGCACCCGCCAGCTGCACCTGCGGAAAGAATCAAGGTGGAGCATGAAAAGTGTCATTTCTCTCTCTCTGCCTAGCAATCAGTACGTATGTCATTATTAACCAGGAAACATAGTCTTAGGATTTACAAATCTCCAGGACCCTTGTATTTTACTTGTTAAAGCTTATTAACTAGGAAACATGCCAGTTCTTGAATTCACAAATTTCTTAGAACATGCGGTTTACTAGTTAACCTAACATTATTAACCAGGAAACGTGCCAGTTCTTGAATTAACAAATATCTTAGAACAAGCAGTTTACTGGTTAATCTAACACTACACTTACGATTAATGACAGGAAGCTGAGAATCCTTATGCAATCTCGGGCAGGTCACGTTTTAACACCAATCATGGGTGTGAACACTCATGTGGATAATGTGCATTCTCCGGGAATCCTGAGAGAGGCCCACAGCTCGGGACGTTCCACAAGGTAATTCATACACATCCTCGGACTGTCTCTGCGGGGTTCTCAAACTTCCCCCTTAACTTATGGTATACATGTATATACAGGTCCTGGACATAACGTGTCCTGTGGGACCAATGGGCAAGACGTCAGCAATTACCTGTACACTTTTAACTGGGAACCAGGCTGGTCCTTGGATTACTCAAAACTCTGAGAACGCCTGTCTTATGGAACCCAGTGTACAACAGCTGCCCGTGTTAGTCATCAGTTAGTAGGCGAGACATCGGGTCTGCACCCACATTACCACTGCCCTCTCTTTCAACTGACTCAGAGATTATTGGTGTGGTTTCGAACGGCACAGGAAGGACATGTCCCTGATTAGTGGTACATGGACATGCATTGCAGGAACGCACAAAACTATCTATCTCTCGTCACATCCCTGGCCAGAAAAAGTCAGCTCGGATACGGCCCTGGGTTTTCTTTTTGCCCAGGTAACCTCCAGACGCTGAACAATGACCCCATTCTAACACTGCTTGGCGATATTTAGCGGGAACAACAAACTGCAGTTGAACCTCGCCCTGGGGTGTTCGTGACTCACGGTACAGCCGTCCTTGTTTACAAAGGAACTTGGCTTGTCCTCCCCGTGAATACTTTATCACTCTACCCTTTTGTTTCTTTTGCACAGCAGCAAGTGTTGGGTCAGAGTGTTGTTCTTGAACAACAACTTTTCTACACATCAGATCTTGCGGCAATGCAGTGGTCACAGGGGCGACACAATTAGGAGCTTCAGCAATGGCTCGTGTTTCTGCAGCCGAAGTCTGAGTAGCGTCATCTTCAGAGCAACTATACTTGGCACCGGGGATATTGCCTATAATAAGGTCAAATAAAGGTTCTGGCATGACAACTGCAACTGTCATACCAATGTAAAATGGAGATGCCACCTTGATACGTGCCTCAGGGAACAATCTCACTGATCCATCAATAAGGTTAGCTTGGATCTGTCGACCTGTATACTCCTCAGGCCGAACTAGACTGCCTGACAGAGCAACCTGAGGAACCATTGGCTCTCAGGACCTTCATAGGAATGTCTCCCACAAACCCTGGCTGAACAAGGAAGGCACTGTCACCTTTGGGAGGGCCTGTGGAGGAAGCAGCTAGCCACTCATGAGGCTGCTGAATAAATGATGCGGCAAACATGGTGCCCTGTGAATTAGATACTTGAGGGGTTGTACTCACTGTCTGAGGAGATGGAGCATTGACCTCCTGTGGCAGAGTGTTCACTGTCGCTGTGGGACTAGAGAACTGTGGGGGAGTACCCGTACTACGAGGGACGACACCACCGTGCTGCTGCTGAGGAATGAAGGCTGTGTTCGCCTCCTGCCTCCAATACGCTGGGGCTGGTGCGGAAAAGGTTTGTCCCGACGGTCGATTGCTTGGCTGATACTGCTGCTGGTTAGGGTACTTGTACTGCTTCCACTCAAGGCTTCTGAGTGTTTTGCCCCTGGTCCTTCTTCTGCGGTTTTGGACATTGACCATTATTCTGAGAACGGCCTTGTTGCTGGGGTTCAGTCTGAGACGGTTTCCCAGATTTATCAGGTTTCCTGTTCCAGGTATGCTGCTTGCGAGTTTGATACCCGTATGCAGTGACGAATGCGTCAGCCTTCTCCACCATTTGACTGGCATCCTTTACCTGGCAGATCTTAAGCTGAGCCATCGGTTCAGTAGGCCACAACTTTTCTAGCTGCGTGCGCAGCATAAGGTCGATTATCCCCTCAAGCGTGGAAGGAGTTTCATCTTTCTCCATCCACTCACCTAAGTAAGCAGTAAGCCGGTCAAGAAACTGAACGGCAGTCTCTTTTTCCTGTAGACGTGCCCTCATGAACTGACTCTTGGCGTCGTCAACTGTGAGACTGTACGCTTTGACGAGTGTGGCCTTCATCATCTCATACATGAGATTGTCTCCACAAATTCTGTGGAGGATATCGAGGGCAGGGCCCTCAAACAGTCTAAGAAACTGAAGCCGCTTAGCTGCATCATCCAGCTGGCACAGTTGAGCCATGTCTTCAAAACGAGCTATGTTTGGCTCGATTAGCTCGCCTTCCTTGTATGGGGGAAGCTTGATGTGTGGGGTCGCCATAAAATGTGCAGGGATAGCGCTCGTGGAGCTTGGGCCAGCTGCACCAGATGTGTCTGAAGCCAAGGAATCTCGCTTGAGCTTCAACATTTCAAATTCATGTTTTTCGCGTGCTTCTCGCTCAGCACGTTCATATTCTCATTGTCTCTTTCGTTCCTCACGCTGTTCTGGCTCATGTTGTAACTCGAGTTTGCGTTGTTTTTGCTCGTGTTCACGCTGTTCTCGCTCGTATTCTAACTCGAGTTCGCGTTGTTTTTGATCGTGTTCGCGCTGTTCTCGCTTGTGTTCACATTGGATTCTATGCTGTTCACGAGCATCACTCGCGTTGCTGCTCGTGACTAAGCCGAGAGAGGACATAGTCCTTTAATTCAGTTGGGTCTGTAAGCCCCATATCTTTGGCTTCCTGTACATAGACGCTGATAGTCATGATGCTAACTCAATCTAAGTAAACTAGTGACTCAGTACCGATTGCAATTTTTGCAGAGAAAGATGCCAATAATCGAGAATAAAGAATATAGGCACAGGTTAGTGGTGACCAGTTGTATCTAATTAAACTGGTAAAGAAAGAAAATTATTCAAACAATTGACTGTGAAAACTATTATGTAAATTAATAGATCTGAATCAATAATCACCAGTAAGATAGTGCCTATAGACTTTAATGATAAATATCTAAGTATGAGTGAGTGAGTATTATCTCGTGAATAACTTTAGAGGTAGGAGTTAATATCCTGGAATGAGGTCGTTAATGTCATGGGGTTTTTAAGAATATGCAAAATTAAAGATTATTTAATAATACTTAAGATCAGGACAAAGAACTGACTTGTGAAAATCAAGCAATGATTACTTTATGCCGGCTTACTTCGCCGATTCTCTAAGGACGAGAATTTATAAACTTTCTCAACAGTACACAGCAGAGACTAATTATCCACACGTGCTGTTTGGTACTGTTGGCCTCTGGAGAAAGTGACTCCACCCCTGACAATCAATAACTAATGCTATAAATGATAAACAGGTTCTTCCTGGTACAATTAACTCCTAGATGGCACAACGGATTTGAGTTAATAAAAAAGACTAGCCTAAGTACCAGTTGTGAATAATGCAAAGCGTTTATGCAAACTAGGAGCTGCGCTAGAATAAGCTTATGGAGAAATAAAACACGAGTTTACATTACATTAAGCTCATTGATTACAATGATATAAATTTACGTTACATTTCAAAATGAATTCAAAATAAGTAGATCGCACTCACTCGCTCACTCAAAAGCTAACTCTTAAACCCAGGAAAAAATGAAAAGAAATACTGGTCAGAAAAGTGGACAAAGCGGATGACTGGGCGTCATTGCTGAGGAAGGACACTGCACAGGCTAAGTCTCGCCAATCACGCTAGGTGGGAATTCAACGGCGGCGGCGGGAACAGGCGTCGTTGCTGAGGAAGGACGCTGCCACACACACTACCTTCTTCCACGGCGCTCAAACCTTGACTGGTTCAAATTGTGGGAGAGAGACGAGTGTCGTGGCCACACTTGCTAACGGCTAGAATGAGCGAAACACGCCCACAACAAATCACTCAGGCGGAGGCGCCAACGTCGCACAAAGACGATCACTTATGAAATAGTGAAAAATGTCCTGAAAAACACTTCCGATCGGGTGAATACTTGGCGGTTGACTGAGTGATAAATACTGGGATTCCACTAGAATTCGCGGTTTCCCACGAAAGTTTAATGTTACGAGTTTATTCAAATACTGGACGCACCGACTCGTGACACCGTGTAGACCACCAAGTCTCGTATTCACATTGTTTAATGAAGCTTCCGAACACCTTCTCATTTCTTATTGATTTTTGGATATGGCTGATTTAAATCCTTTTGTGCGTTCTTTGTGGAGAATATGGCGATATTGGAAGGATTTATGTAACGCAGGAAAAGACAGTAAGGTGTAATAAACATAATAAATCGCTTAAGAAACGGTGTTAATGAACTTCCTAATCCGAGGAAAATAGGGGATGCAAGTGTCATTTGGCAATGTGGTTACCATCCAACGTAGTAAATGGTTTCCTGTATTTCAAGAAGACATTTGGCTTGTCACTCATTGTAGAGCATTACAATGAGTGAGTGGATGGTGAGTGTCCCACGTACCTAAATTAACATGGCAAAACTTGTTCAGCAATACCGAACCTGTCCTAGTGCTTTTGAATATGACCCAGGCCAACCTAAGTAAATAAATAAGCAAGTCATACCAAGTTTAAATGAATATACCTTAGTTCATTGTGATCAACATAATCAAACCTAACCAAACTTCTCTTAACGTAACCTAAATTTGCCTAATCTACTCTCAGTCTATCCTTATTTAACTAACTCGAACTAAGTTAACCTAATGTAACGTAATTAAAAGATGCGTAATCAAACCTAACCAAACTTAAAAGAAATGCAACTAAATGAGTCTAACTGTGTCTAATCGAGCTTAACAGAAAGAAACCGAATGAAATCTAGCCAATGCTAAATAAATTTAACTAAATTGATCTAAGTGAACTTAATCTACCGTAATAAAAAAGTAGCCGAAACAAAGCTAACCCTGGCTAACAACCCAACCTACATTAATCTGACATAACCTGACGCAATGCATTCACCTATCCGTTCATCACGGCGTCCTTCAAACCTTACTCATGACATCGCGAAGGTGGTTTGATATCTATAAGTATTTTATATTTATGTGGTCCAATTTTTTTATTTGTCAGTTTATTTCACGTAATTTATTGGAAAGAGAAGAAATACTGTGGCTATGCAGTTCCATTGCATAGCACTTCTTCGTGACTTGCATGTTACTCCAGTGCTACAGCTCGGCATTCAAGATGAAGAGATGGCAATTTTAGGCCAAGTTAGAGTGAAAAGGATGTAGTACAGGTAGTACACTTAAAGACACAAATTACATCACAATCTCGGCTATCTCAATCCGCTGGAAATCATTAGTTAATTTGGGTAAGAATTTATACATCTAATTCTACTTTATCCTTAAAAATACACCACTACCATGAGAGAGAGAGAGAGAGAGAGAGAGAGAGAGAGAGTTGAACAGTGATTTTTTATGCCTCTCTCTCTGTCGTTCCTCGTCCTCTTTCTCTATCCAGTTTCTCTCTTTCTTCCTCTTTTGCTTTCCCATCCATCTTTCTGCTATCGTTTTCTGTCCAACACTTTCCCAAAATGTCTCTCTGATTTTTCTCTCTTCTTTCTGCATCTTTTCCTCATTCTCTTTTAATATTTTCTCTATTTCTTCCCTAACGCAGTCTTCCTCTTTTTTTTCTCTATTTTCATTTAATTCTCACTCCCTTTTCCTGGTCTTTCTCCCTATCCTTTTTTCACTTTCATTCTCGGGTCTTTCATCTCATTTATATTGTCATTCTCCTTCTCTCTCCCCGTGCCCCCTTCAGTTTTCCCTCTTTCTCCCCACGTCTCCTTTTATCTTTATCCTATGTCTCTCTCACGCTTTCTCACTCTTTCAAAGATTTTCTCTCGCTCTCATGTAATGCCAGTCTGGTGATTCGCTGTCTACCCTGAGTCACCTTGCTACACTCTCTCTCTCTCTCTCTCTCTCTCTCTCTCTCTCTCTCTCTCTCTCTCATTTCTGATTTTCCTCTTAATGGTTACATTCTCTTTCCTTATCTTCCTCTTTTCGTCCCCTCTCCCATCGCCCTTGCATAATTGTTTGGTCTTGTTTTATTTATTTTCTTCTCTCTCTCTATGGTTCTGCCTGCGTGTGTGCGTATATAAGTACCTTTAACACTTTGTTGTTTTTATTACATTTTCTTTCCTTCTTTTTTTAGCCTGTTGTTTTAGGGTGCTCTTTTTTTTTTTTACCAGCAATTCTACAATATTTTTTTCAGTTTTCTTGAGCAGTATTCGTGTTTTTGTTTATGGTTCTTTTTTTTATCTGTTTTACATAAACCTCGTCCTCTTTTCAGACAAATCTGCTTAATACGCACGCTCACTGTCTACGCACAAAAGCACACACATGTAGCCTCACACACGTGTATTTACGGCTGCACAAGCACAAGCAAGAGAGAGAGAGAGAGAGAGAGAGAGAGAGACAGACAGACAGACAGAGAGGAAAAAAGAAATGTGAAGAAGAAAGACAGATTATTTGGAATGGTAAGAGTTAAAAACGAAAGACAAAGTGGGAGAACACACACACACACACACACACACACACACACACGATATCTATGTGTGAAAGGAATCAAATCAGTGTCACGTCTGAACCCTTTTCAGTTAAATAATGTATCATTCATTTTATTCATGCCATTTCCAGACGGTTTAGTTTAGCTTGAGAGAGACTTTTCAAACTCACGATATAGTTTTCAGAAACCTACTCATCACGAGAGGATTTTTGAGCTGAATAAAGTCGTCTGGATGTTGAAAGAAAGAAAGAAGAAAGGTTATCGCGGTGAAAGAGATGATGTGAAATATTTTTCGTTCTGGCGAAATCATGATTGTTGTTTACTATTTTGCATTTCTGTCCCTTCCTTCCTTCCCTCCTTTCTCTCTTTCGGCATTCTTTCCTCCCGTCCTTCCTTCCTTCAGTTATACTTTCTTCCTCCCTACATGCAACCACGACTTATTAGGTTGTTCAGGTTGTGGGAGTAATTCAGTTTTGTTAGATGAAAAGATGCAGGCTTTAATAACCAAGGAGACTTATTGCTGCCTGATAAGTAGAGCGCCTAAATATCATAAAACCGTGAGTTCCATTCTATAATCTTTTAACAAAACTTGGCCCAGATTTTCGTCATGATCTGGCTTGTTTTACGTGGCTCAGTAGTAGAAAAAGGCAGTACTATCGCTAAGCGTCCCTTCCATAGCTCTCCTTCGTGACTAGTATTATATTTTACCTGTATTGTTAATTTATTGCTACAACACAGAATTGGAGCAAGAGAAAAGACAAGGGAATGAGTTTTAGGCCACGTAGAAAAACAGAATAGTTACTCCTGAGCGCTATATAATTCCTCTTGACTCTTCAGTTATTTTGTATATATTGTATTGAAATCAGAAGCTTTTCAGTTAGGGTGAGAATGAATTAAAATTTTGAGGTTTTTTATAACAAATACAGCCCTATGTGATTGATATTAATGAATGAGGAAGTGATGATCTGCTCTTCTACTCCGGTAATTTTCCGTTATTATAGTATGTAGTTAATGCGAGGTGTCTGAGACAGTACTATGAGTGTTTGAGTCATAACCGTTTTATGATCAGGACAGGGATACCATCCTAACGCCAGACGATTCTATTCTGTTGAGCAACACACACACACACACACACACACACACAATGTCGTTGTCACTATTAACCATCTCATCGTTGGGAAGAGTACTTATGTACTTCTCCACCTAACGTCACATAAACCAACTAGGCTACTGAATCACAGAAGCCTGTGAGTTTAATAATAATAATAATAATAATAATAATATGACAGTTCTGTACAACTTATCCTATTTATTCCTTAACTCCTTCAGGGCAACGTCTATAGTTAATATCTCTCTCGTAAGCAATGAACCTCAATTTGTTAAAATATCCACAACACCAAAATCCACAGCTAAACCATTTTCATCTTTTTTGTTTTTCATTCCTGGTGCAGAGAAATTTGATTTTTTCGTAAATTTTTACTTAATCTAGAGAGAGAGACAGACAGACAGACAGACAGACAGAGATCGTGTCAGTGCGACTGTGTGCGACGTAATATGGTCGATGAAGTGTGTGTGTGTGTGTGCGTCAGATAGAAGTGGAGTGTTTGGGTGTGAATGTGTGCGACGCAGTTATGAGGGAAGAAGTGTGTGTGTGTGTGTGTGTGTGTGTGTGTGTGTGTGTGTGTCAGTCAGATATAGGTGGAGTGTTTGGGTGTAGATGTGTGCGACGCAATTGTGAGAGATGAAGTGTGTGTGTGTGTGTGTGTGTGTGTGTGTGAGAGAGAGAGAGAGCGGAAGGAATGGGAGTATTTTTGCGGGTGAGAATGTGTCGAAATATGAGAAATGTGTGTGTGTGTAATGTAGAGAGAGGGGGGAGAGTTCTTGTATAGGTTCGAATGTGTGACGTGATATGAGATGAAGTGTGTGTGTGTGTGTGTGTGTGTGTGTGAGAGAGAGAGAGAGACATGAAATGTTCGCGTGGGTGCGAATGTGTGCGACGTAATAATTATGACAAATGAAGTGTTTGAGACAGATGGTGTGAAGAGAGAGGAGGGATTAGGCGTGAGGCTGTGTTTGTTTCCTTGCTTGTGTACTATGTCTGTTATTTTCATGTTTTGTTACATATTTTTATTCTGCCTTTTGGGAGTTATTTTTGTTATTGTTTGTTATATTCTTTCTTTTCGTTTCTTTGTTTTGTTTGTCTTTTTCTCCCGTTTTTGGTACACGAGCTTTCCTGGAGTCATTATCGGGAAATAATGAGATATTGGAGTCGCTTACCGATAAAAGGTAATGGTCGTAGAGGGAGTGGTAGTTGTGGTGGTTGTCGTTGTATGAGAGAGAGAGAGAGAAGGGTTTAGCGCGATCGCTGTGGAAACGGATACGGTGTTATTGCCGTTATTATTATTATTATTTTTTTAATCGGTGTGCACCGATGGTGGTAGCGGTGTGTACTAGTGGTTGTGGTAGACGTAATGGTGGTGGTAATTGCTATAGCTAAGGAATGTTGAAATATATTCTCTCTCTGATTCTTTCCTTTCACGTGCAAAAAATTTGTGTGCCATTAGCATCAATATCAAATTGTTGCTATGATTCAGGTATATACTAACTTTGTTTCACAAAAATCATTCCCGAGCAAGTAGTTTTGGTGTGTTGATTCTCTTATGTATTCTGCAAGCTTCCTTTACATACACGATTACCTTGTTGATCGACATTCATTGAATGGGACTTCCATGGTCCAAATGCTCTCTCTCTCTCTCTCTCTCTCTCTCTCTCATTATTGTTTTCATTACTACTACTACTACTACTACTAGTAGTAGTAATGAAAGAAAAATATTCGGGGGCCGAATGCTAATCGTACGCCAGAATATGCTGTTGGACAAGTTACAAGCGCTACCCCGCTCGGGGGGCAGCCGGGGGTCGGCGCTCACCCAGGATAGGGCTGGGGTTTGGCCCCCTTGGGGGGTTGAAGGGCGGCGCCTCCACCCGGCTCCCCGCCTGTGTGACCCCCCCTGGGGGACTGGGGGGCTGCGCCACCTGAAGGGAGCCGGGGGACGGCGACCTCCCTCCCGAGGGGGGCAGCCCCTTATCCCCACCGGGGGCGGCTCCCCCCTGGGGTGGCGGAAGGCGACGCCCCCCCCATGGGGAGGCCGAACGTTTCTGGCCACATCTTGATACCATGAAGGATTGACGTTAAATGCTCAAGCCGTTCATGAGATATAATGGTGCTTAATGCGAGCAATAAGAACTAGTTGACCTTTGGCAGCCATTTTGGTGCCCTTGTCCTTGACCCCGACTGTCCAGTTTCGACCTCGTCCAAGATTTTAGCTCTATCCTTATACCCTGAAGGTTTCATGCTGATAGCTCAAGCCGTTCATGAGATATAATGGTGTTAAAGGCAGGCGATGGAAAGTAGTTGACCTTTGGCAGCCATTCTGGTGATCTTGACCTTAACCCCGACTGCCTATTTTCTAACACTCCAAAATTTTTGCCATATCTTGATACTCTGAGGGTTTCATGTTGATAGCTGAAGACGTTCATGAGATATTAGGGGACACACACACACACACACACACACACACACAGACTCAGGCAAAACATTATCGCTCCACCTTAGTAAAGGCGGACGATAATAATATTAATGATAATAAAATTTATTATTATTATTATTCCTCGCAAAAAAAAAAAATGACTAATTAGCTATCCCTTTCTCTTTCTAATAACATTTTTTTAAAATCTGAATTATCTCCGGTATATATCCATCTGTCGGACTGTATTCTGAGAGATAAGGAATATTCATGTTGGTAATGTCGCTCTTACCTGATGGAAGACTTGTTATCAGTTGTGGAGTTGGTGGTCATAGTGGTGATGTTTTTTGTGGTGGTTGTAGTAGTAGCAGTGATAATGGTAGTAATGGTTTTGATAAATGTAGTGGTAATGTACTTGTATGGAGACTAGTAGTTTTGGTAGTTGTGATAGAGGTGGTAGTGGTGGTAGATATGGTAGTGATGATAGTTGTGATTGTGGTCGTGGTGGAAGATTTCTGGTAATGGTAGTTGTAAATGAAGTGGTTGTTGTAGCTATTATTGTCATAGTGATAACAATTATGGTAGCTGTCTGTGTCGGTGGATGTGGTGGTTGTGGTAGTAGTTCTGCTTATGGTGGTGGTACTTGTGATAATGGTCGTGTTAAATGTGGTGGTCATCGGTGATGATCGTGTTGGTGATAGATGTTTTGAAGATGGTGAAGGTTATCATGATGAAAGTATGAATGATGTCAACAGGGCGGTGATGTTTTTAGATTGTCGTGGTGATGATTTTGATGATGATGGTCATGATGATGGTCATGATATTTATGATGAAGATAAACTGTGCATGCAAGAGTATTTGGTGGAAGATTGAATCTGGTGAATGCTGATGGTTGAGAGTGGAATCTGAAGCAGCTACTGTTTGCGATGATACTGCACTGGTGGCTAATTCAGAGGAGAGGTTGAGACAGTTGGTAGAGGAGTTTGGAAGGGGGTGTGAAAGGTGGAAATTGAGAGTAAATAAGAATAAGAGCAAAGTGGTGAAGTGTACGAGGTTGGTAGATGGTAGGAGGATGAATATAGTTTTGAACGGTGAGTTGCTTGAGGAGATAGTTTTAAGTATTTAGGGTCACATGTTGCTGTAGATAGAAGAATAGATGCAGAAGTGAAGTTTAGAATGAATGAAGTAGGAAAGGTGCTAGAAGGAATGAAAAAAAAAGTTTAGATGTCGTTCGCTTAGACTGGATGTAAAGCGAAGGCGTATGAGGGTGTTGTGGTACGACTCCATTATATGGGGCTGAAACATGGAATATGGGTGTAGCAAGAGGAAAAGTTTGAATGTAATGGAGTTGATGTTTCTGAGGAGTATGTGTGGAGTGAAGCGTATGGATCGAGTGAGAAGTGATGAAGTGCGAAGGAGAACTGGAGTTGTGCGGAAGATGGCTCACCGAGTTGAGCAGAGGGTGTTGCGATGGTTTGGGCATATGGAGAGAATGGATGATGAACGATTGGTGAAAAAGATTACTGGATCGGATGCGAGAGGTATAAGGCTGAGAGGCAGGCCACGAATAGAATGGATGGACAGCATGAAGTGTACGTTGGATGCGAGAGGGATGTCTGTTGGGCAAGCAAGAGTGGCTGTGCATGATAGAAATGGCTGGAGAAATTGTGAATGAATAAATGATGACACAGCCCAGAGGGGATATTCTCTCGCATTTGGTCTGATCCGCCGATCAGGTCAGGTGCGGGTAAAGGGATGGGTCCTTTATGATGATGCATGGGTAAACCAGCTCTGCTGTCGGGCCCTGCTGTGGATGTCACTGACTGCACTGCGCAGTTAACCCTCGTGTGGTGTGGTGCGGTGAGGATCTGTCCCTTCTCCCCTTGGGGTTCAGATGCGAATGAATGTGTTTGTGGATGAGTCAATTGGGAGTTTGTCGTCCTGTCTCGGCTACCTCCCTTTCTTTGGGGGAAGTATCCTGGGTATATAGATAGAGGTAAACTGTACTTCTTTCGGCTTTTTTTTTTTTTTCATTATATGCAAACAAGCGTTTCCAAGTTGAGGTTAAACTACTTCATAAAATAATCTCTTTTTCACATAGCTAGAAAACCCTTGGAGAGAGAGAGAGAGAGAGAGAGAGAGAGAGAGAATTTGCATCCACCACATGCCGTAAATAATTTCGTGATAAACACACACACACACACACACACACACACACACACACACTATATTTAATAATTTAATTTAAAAAAATGTTAACTTTAATGCATTTCGCCAGGTAGTTTTTACAGAATTCCTTGCAATTACTTCCTTGTCTTTGTCATCTCTGAAAGACCTGCTGCCCGTTGTAATAGTTGTTATTATTCTTCAAAACTGTCGGCTAAAATTTGAAATAAATGGTACGTATAATTAAAGGAATTTCTCGCCCCCTCTCTCCGTCCCTCCTTCTCTCTCTTTCTCTCTCTCTCTCTCTCTCTCTCTCTCTCTCTCTCTCTCTCTAGCATTCATGCTTGTTTTGTAAATTTTTCCCGCTGTAAAATCCTTGAGTTTGCTTACTTATGCTTTGAGAGAGAGAGAGAGAGAGAGAGAGAGGAATGAATGAATGAATGTGTGTGTGTGTGTGTGTGTGTGTGTGTGCTGAAACCGTCCAATGTCCGTAAATTCAAGATATATATATATATATATATATATATATATATATATATATATATATATATATATATATATATATATATTGTTACGAAACAGAGAAAGATAATGTACACTTTAAGTGAGAATACGAAGAGTCACCACTGTCCCGTAAAGTTCCAGGTTCAAAACAAAAGAGTTAGGTAAAATTACAAGTTAAAGTTTAATGCTTAAATTAACAACAAAACATTCAGGACTCATACGGATAATGTAATGGCAAAAACAGGTTAAATATATGGTTAACTGCAATAGCCTCTATTAACACGAAATTAGCAAGAGTAAATTTATCTAAGTCAGCCCTGATAAAATGAGATACCAGATAATACTCAGTGAATGCCAGATAAATAATTACAGATACAAACTATTATAAAAAATGACTGACATAAAGAACCCCACACGAATTACAAAAACTTCACTAGGCCTACAAATTAAACTTATGCTATACAGTACAAGAAAAAATGCAACAACAGTCATACTCAAATTACACACAGCTGCTAGATGGTTGGAGATTTCTTGAGCACTCACAATAATAATATCTGTACAGGGGAGGACAGAGATGTGAACAAAATGAGGAGCAGATCTAAGTGGCAATGATGCAGAGACTGAGCTCATTATATAGGGGCTGGCAGAGCTTGATACAACTTGTAAGAGGGACGCGCAAATGAAGCCATGGGGACAGAGAGCTGAAAATCCCGCAAAGTATAACAGAGAGAACGACTTACTCTACTATAACGGTAGAAGGGGGGACTGAGGCAGAACACGCTCGTGATCAAACATGCAGCAACTGTGCGTTAAAATTACACAAAGGATGATGAAATCATAGGCTATGTAACACCTCCCCACAAAGAAAAAGAAATTTACAAAGGAAATTTCTTATTACTCTAAAACAATCTGTCTAAAGTCTAGATAAGCAATCTGCAATAACATTTTCTTTCCCCTTGACATGTTGTATGTCTAATGAATACTCCTGAAGAAGTAGACTCCATCTTGTCAATCTCTGATTTTTATCTTTAAACTTACTAAGGAATTTCAGTGGGTTATGATCGGTATAAATGACTATGGGGTCAAAACCAGAACACAAATAAAATGAAAAATGCTGTAAACCCAAAATCAAGGCCAAAAGCTCTTTCTCAATAGTTGAGTAGTTCTTTTGAGGTGGAGTGAACTTCTTACTGTAATAAGATACAGGATGTTCAATACCCTGATCATCCTCTTGCAGCAAAACAGCCCCAGCTCCTGTATCACTTGCATCAACAGCCATCTTAAAAGGCTTAGCAAAATTTGGAGTAGCGAGCACTGGCTGACTTAATAGAATAGCTTTAAGTTTGTTGAAAGAGGATTCACAGTTATCGGTCCAGACAAATTCAACTCCCTTTTTCAGTAGGTCTGTAAGTGGTGATACAAGAATAGAAAAGTTAAGAACAAATCTCCTGTAATAACCTACCATTCCCAAAAATCTTTGTAGCTCTTTCCTACTTTTAGGTCTGGGAAGATCACTTATAACCTGAACCTTAGCTGCTGGTGGTGCAACATGTCCATCACCAATTACATACCCAAGGTACTGAACTTTAGCTTGACCAAACTCACACTTTGATAAATTAGCTACAAGATTAGCATGAACTAAACGGTCAAGAAATTTACTGACATGGCATAGGTGATCTTTCCAGTTGTCACTGAAGATTAATACATCATCAATATAAACAACACACCCTGCCAAACCCTCTGTTACAACATTCATGAGCTTCTGAAATGTGGCTGGTGCATTCTTCATACCATACGGCATTACTGAACATGCAAAAGCCTTTCCTAGTGTTACAAAACATGAGATCTCCCTAGCACGTTCAGTCATAGGTACTTGCCAGTATCCCTTTAACAAATCAAACTTACTTATGTACCTAGCCTTTCCGATCTTGTCTATGCAATCTTCCACACGAGGGAGGGGGTAAGTGTCTGTTTTGGTTATCTGATTAACACGTCTGTAGTCAATGCAAAGCCTCTGTGACCCACCTGGCTTAGGGACTAGAGTGACAGGAGAACTCCACTCGCTCTGACAGGGCTCAATCATCTTGTGGTCCAACAGGTAGCCAAGCTCCTTCTGGATGAGAGGAACTTTCACTGGGTTCACACGGTAAGGAGGCAATTTAATTGGCTTTGCGTCTCCAACATCGACATCATGCATCAACACAGTGGTTCTTCCTGGAGTGGCACGGAACACTTGCGGGTACTCCTGCAGTAATGCCGAAAACTCCTGCCTTTCCTTGGGTGGTAGATGAGAAAGCTTAGTCTGGAGATCATTCATGATATCAGGATTCTTCCCCAAACTATCACTCAGGCTCATACTGCATGGGAGAGCTTCACTTGCAGACTCGGGTGGAACAGCTACAGTGCAGACTGGATTATTTTCGTCCCGCCTGTGATATAACTTTAGCATGTTGATGTGACATAGTTGCTTGCTCTTTCTACGATCTGGTGTGGCGATGACATAGCTGACATCACTGAGTTTCTTCTCCACGAAATAAGGGCCACTAAACTTGGCTTGAAGAGGTTGCCCATGAACTGGTAGCAGAATCAAAACCTGATCTCCTGGCTGAAAGTGGCGTAACCTGGACTCCTTGTCATACCAAGTCTTCATCTTCTCCTGAGCAGCTCCTAAATTCTCTCTCACCAGCTGTAAAGCAGTGGACAGCCGTTCTTTGAAATTCATCACATACTCCAGCAGGTTGACGTCATCTTCCTCCGACAGCCAGCATTCCTTGAGTAGCTTAAGGGGTCCTCTTACTTCATGGCCAAACAGTAGTTCAAAAGGTGAGAAGCCCAGTGATTCATTTGGAGATTCTCTTGCAGCAACACAACGAATGGAAGACCTTTATCCCAGTCTTTCTGATGTTCCAAACAGTATTTCTTGAGCATCGATTTGAGTGTTTGATGATATCTCTCCAACGCTCCTTGGGTCTGGGGATGGTAAGCTGAAGACGTGATCTGGGTGATGCCCAACTCTTTCAGAGACTGTTTGAAAACGTTTGACATGAAATTACTTCCCCGGTCTGACTGTACCTCCTTGCCAAACTTTGTGAAGAACCCTAGCATTTCCTTAACCACGTTCTTTGCTGAGATATTTCTAAGTGGAATGGCTTCAGGATAACGAGTAGCCATATCAATCATGGTCAACACATAAGAAAATCCTGAAGAAGTCTTAGGAAGAGGACCCACAATATCCACCAACACACGGGTGAAAGGCGCCTCAAAAGGAGGAATGGGAACTAGAGGTGCAACCTTTTCGGTCTGATTACACTTCCCCACAACTTGACAGGTGTGACAAGACTTACAATACCAGGAAACATCCCTGAAGATACCTGGCCAGTAGAAGTGTTTCAAAATGCGTGCCACAGTCTTCCTCACTCCAAGGTGTCCTGCCAAACTGGAATCATGAGCCACTCTAATGATATCCTGCCTACAAACACGAGGGATGACAACTTGATGTACAACCTCCCATTCACAGTCGGCTGATGCTGTTGGGGGTCTCCACTTCCTCATAAGTACTCCTGACTTTACATAATAACAAGTAGAAGCACCAGCTGACTCTTCCTCACTGCAAGCAGAGTTAGCTAGACCTTTCAACTCAGGGTCAGCAACCTGCAACTCAACCAACTCTTGACGAGACAAATTATCAACACTACGGGGTACTGCCTCATCTGGTGAGTGGTCCAAATTAGCAAGAAAAGTGTCAGCTAGGATAACATCATCATCATCATTATCCTCTAAATCACCAGTAACTTTAGACTTAGCCCAAGTGACAGCACATGCAGGGAACACATCAGGGACATCACAATCATGGGACGCAGCCACTGGCTCACTAGACAACTGAGGAGCTGGACACACTTGACTTCCACCAATATCATTTCCAAGTAAGAAAGTTACACCTGACATTGGGAGTGTCTCAACCAACCCAACCATAACAGAACCATTAACAAAACCAGACTCTAAATTCACTCTGCACAGAGGAACAGAGAAGTAATTATTCCCTACACCTTGTAAGATTACAGTTTCATCAGAGGAATTAAAATTAGAGCCTAGAACACTGGTCAGCATAAGGGATTGGCAAGCACCTGTATCACGATATATTTTAACTGATTTCCTGTCATTACTGTCCAGAGGACTGACAAAACCATCAGACAGGAAATTAGCACATGAACTCTTGAGAGTGTCACCCACGTTACTGCTCAAAAGAGGAGCTTCATCATGAGAATTTAAATTACCCCTCAAAGCAGGTTCAGTTAACTCAGTTAAAGAATTCTGGGAACTCTCAAGGGTGGACACTAGACCAATTGACTGAATATTTAAAGACTCCTTTTTGTTCACATCACGCTGTCTCCTGAAACATCTCTCCGTAGTATGACCAAGCTTACTACAATAAGTACATTTACTTTTCTGAAATCTAGAGGTGAAGCTGGTATTTACTTCCTGAGAAACATCATCTTTATTCTCTTTCCTGTTACCTGTACTCTGAGTAGAGGCAACGTACTTACTCTCAGCTTTCCCTTTTTCTCTAGAATATCTCTTGTGAGTGAGAACATACTCATCAGCTAAAACTGCAGCATCAGACAAATTATCTATTCTTTTCTCATCAAAATATAGGCTTACATCTTTATAAATACACCTCTTGAAGTCCTCCAGCAAAATCATCTGCTTAAATTTACCAAAATCAGAATCCACATTCTTAGAATTTAACTACTGCTCTAACAAATCTTCTTTGATTTTTGCATACTCAACATGGGATTGCTTATCTTGCTTATAAGTTGTCCTAAATTTTACTCTATAGGCTTCAGGAACAAGCTCATAGGCCTTAAGAATCAAGCTCTTAACTACATCATAATTATCAGACTGATCCTGAGGCAAAGATGCATAAGTTACTTGAGCTTTACCGGTGAGAACAGTTTGAAGGAGTACTGGCCAATACTCCTTAGGCCAATTAAAACCTGTAGCTACCCTCTCAAACAACTGAAAATACTTTGTTAAATCAGATTCATTAAAAGGAGGGACAAGTTTAACATTTTTAGCCACATCAAAATCATCAGAGCAAGATGATCCAGTTCCACCTTGTTTCATGCGATACTCATGGTCTGCCTGAATCCTAGCAAGTTCAACTTGTGCGTGAAACTCAGCCTCCTTAGCCTATGCTTGAAATTCAGCTTCCTTCACACGAGACTCCGCCTCCTTAGCCTTAGCCTCCTGCAGGGCTAGCTGTAACTTAGCTAATTCAATCTGCGTTTGCTCATTTGGAGGAGTTACATTAAACAAGCTTTTATTAATCATGCCAACAATTTGATCTTTAGAATGATGAGAGTGAACTGCAATTCCCAATTGTTGAGCAACAAGCTTAAGTTCATTCTTTGTTCTGTTTTCTATATCACACACTGTTTGCACATTTGACAAAAAATCTTTGGCTTCATCAAGTGTAGAAATAGTAGCCATCATGAATATATCACAGTCACAAAATATCAAACAATATCCTTATGATAATATCCTGAATATCCTGATATGAGGTCGCCAAATTTATGTTACGAAACAGAGAAAGATAATGTACACTTTAAGTGAGAATACGAAGAGTCACCACTGTCCCGTAAAGTTCCAGGTTCAAAACAAAAGAGTTAGGTAAAATTACAAGTTAAAGTTTAATGCTTAAATTAACAACAAAACATTCAGGACTCATAAGGATAATGTAATGGCAAAAACAGGTTAAATATATGGTTAACTGCAATAGCCTCTATTAACACGAAATTAGCAAGAGTAAATTTATCTAAGTCAGCCCTGATAAAATGAGATACCAGATAATACTCAGTGAATGCCAGATAAATAATTACAGATACAAACTATTATAAAAAATGACTGACATAAAGAACCCCACACGAATTACAAAAACTTCACTAGGCCTACAAATTAAACTTATGCTATACAGTACAAGAAAAAATGCAACAACAGTTATACTCAAATTACACACAGCTGCTAGATGGTTGGAGATTTCTTGAGCACTCACAATAATAATATCTGTACAGGGGAGGACAGAGATGTGAACAAAATGAGGAGCAGATCTAAGTGGCAATGATGCAGAGACTGAGCTCATTATATAGGGGCTGGCAGAGCTTGATACAACTTGTAAGAGGGACGCGCAAATGAAGCCATGGGGACAGAGAGCTGAAAATCCCGCAAAGTATAACAGAGAGAACGACTTACTCTACTATAACGGTAGAAGGGGGGGACTGAGGCAGAACACGCTCGTGATCAAACATGCAGCAACTGTGCGTTAAAATTACACAAAGGATGATGAAATCATAGGCTATGTAACAATATATATATATATATATATATATATATATATATATATATTATCATCAGCCTTTTGAGTATCCAGTGCAGGACCGGCCTATCCCGACCGAAGTCGGGACGATATGGCCAATGCATCTCTACCAAGTGGCTTAGGCTGTCTAGTAAATTTTACAGTATGTAGGGTGAAAAGTGCTTCTAAGTGTAATTGTAGTGTTGGAGTGGCTTTGGATGTGTGATTAGTCTTTAAACCAAGTGTAATCGGCCCGCGCAAGCCGACTGGGTGCAAGCGTACTTTATAGTAAGCGACACTGGTTCAACCACAGCACCCCTTTTGTTCTTCAATGCAGTACGTGGCCGGGTGAACTCTCGCAAAGTTTATTACCCTAGCGGGGGCTCACCCTGGCTCACCCGTGTACGATATATATATATATATATATATATATATATATATATAAATATATATATATATATATCGGCTAATGTAACTAGTTTACCTTGATCATGAGACCATTAATGCAGAAAGAATCTAATAAAATCAACAATTACTAATCGTTTTGGCTGCGACTAACGAACTTTATATTTTACCGTAATTTACGGGACATACTTCATCAAATCTTCCGCAAAATATTAAGGAGGGGAGTTGGCAGTGGGAAATGGTTGCCTGATGTGATGTTGGTAGCGTGTTGGCATGTTTTCATCGTTAATGTCAAGATATCGACATATACTGTAAGTTATTCTCTCGGGCATGGAAGCATACATTCCTTTCTCATATCGTTTGACTAATGTACGAAAGCCTTGGTTTAATCACGCTTGTTCTAATGCTGTCCACAACAAGGAGAGGGCCTATAAAAGGTACCGGAGCCAATCCACCCCTGAATCACATCTTTTATACGTTTCTGCCCGGAATCGTGCTAAGTCTGTTCTTCGCTCTACTAAAAATAATTTCACCCGTACAAAATGCTCTCAACTCTCTAACTCGAATACTGCCCACTCCTTCTGGCACCTTGCCAAAAACCTTTCTAACAACTTTACATCATCATCCTTCCCTCCTCTTTTCTACTCTGATGGCTTTGTAACTATTTCTTCTACTGATAAAGCAGATCTCTTCGCTCAGACTTTCTCCTCCAGTTCCACCTTAGACGATTCCGGTGCTGTTTCTCCATCACTTCCCCCCTCTGACTTCCGCATGGCTAACATTAAAATTTCTTCAACTGATGTATTTTCTGCCATCACAGGCCTCAATACTAATAAGGCATATGGGCCTGATGGAGTCCCTCCTGTTGTTCTCAAGAACTGTGCTTCTATGCCTACACCCTGCCTAGGCAAACTCTTTCGCCTTTGTCTGTCAACTTGCATCTTCCCTTCTTGCTGGAAGGTTGCTCTCATTCAGCCAGTCCCAAAGAAGGGTGACCATTCCCAACCCTCTAACTATCGTCCAATTGCTTTAACATCCTGTATCTCAAAAGTTTTCGAGTCTATTCTTAATAGAAAATTTTTAAAGCATCTTTCTTATCACAACCTTCTTTCTGATCGTCAGTATGGATTCCGTCAGGGACGCTCCACAGGCGATCTTTTCACCTACATTTCAGACTCCTGGTCATCCTCCATTCGGGACTTTGGCGAAAGCTTTGCCATTGCACTTGCCACCTCAAAGGCTTTCGATCTAGTCTGGCATAAATCTTTAATTTCCAAACTGCCCTCTTACGGTTTCTATCCTTCTATATGTGCCTTCATCTCTAGCTTCCTTTCTGGTCGTTCTATAGCCGGTGTTGTAGACGGCCATTTTCTTCTCATAGATCTATTAACAGTGGTGTTCCTCAGTGCTTTGTCCTATCAACAATTCTCTTCCTTTTATTCATCAATGACCTTCTAAGCTGTACATCTAACCCTATCCACTCATACGCTGATGACTCCATCCTTCACCTTTCCATTCGATTCCCATAACGTTCATCTCAACAGTTACTTCAACAAACAAGGGATGAGGTTATGGCACACCTAATGTCTGACTTGGCTCGTATCTCTGACTGGGGTAAAAATAATCTGGTTGTTTTTAATGCATCAAAGAGTCAGTTTTTGCACCTATCAACCCGACAAAATCTTCAACAGGTATACCCACTAATGTTTAATAATATTCAGCTTAATCCTGCATCATCCTTGAACATGCTTGGGGTTTCATTTACTCGGGACTTATCTTGGAAAGATTATATTATATCGCTTGTAAAATCTGCTTCCAAAAGATTGGTTGTGCTAAGCCGACTCCGATCCTTCTTTACCCCTGCACAATTGTTGACTCTATACAGGGGTTTTATCCGCCCCTGTGTGGAGTACAACTCTCATGTGTGGGGAGGCTCCCCACATACAGCTCTTCTCAGTAGGGTGGAGTCAAAGGCGTTTCGTCTCATTAACTCTCTCCCTCTTACTGACTCCCTTCAACCTCTGTCTCTTCGCCGCACTGTTGCATCTTTATCTCTTTTCTCTCGCTGCTCCAATGGTCACTGCTCCCCTGAACTGTCTGCATGTACTCCTCCACCTCTACGACGGACGCGTAGCACCCGTCTAGCGGCTAACTCTCACCCTTTTTCTGTCCAACTCTATAATGCAAGAGTTAACCGTTACTCCCAGTCCTTCATTTATGCAACAGGTCAACTCTGGAACTGTCTCCCTCTGTCTATATTTCCTGCTTCCTGTGATCTCCAGTCTTTCAAATTCAGTGAGTCCAGGTATCTCGAAATGATCGGATCTTGAATTTGGCTCTCTCTTGTATTTTATTTTTCTCTTGGAAGGAACAGTTTTGCGGGCTCATTGCCTTTGGTTCCTTCTTCCTCACATTAAAAAAAAAAAAAACTCACTGCTACAAAAGAACGCTGTATGATGGGTGTGGTAACTATGACAATGATCATTTTTTTTTTTTATGCGAGGAAGAAGGAACCAAAGGCCAAGAGCCCGCAGTAACAGTTCCCTCCAAGAGAAAAACAAAATACAATAGAGAGCCAAATTCAAGATCCGATCATTTTGAGATGCCTGGACACACTGCGTTTGAAAGACTGGAGATCATAGGCAGCAGGAAATACAGACAGAGGGAGACAGTTCCAGAGCTGACCTGTTGCATAAATGAAAGACTGGGAGTAACGGTGAACTCTTGCATTAGAGAGTTGGACAGAAAAGGGATGAGAGTTTGCTGCCAGACGGGTGCTACGCGCCCGTCGTAGAGGTGGAGGAATGCAAGCAGACAGTTCAGAGGAGCAGTGACCATTAAAGTAGCGATAGAAAAGAGATAAAGATGCAACAGTGCGGCGAAGAGACAGAGGTTGAAGAGAGTCAGTAAGAGGAGGAGAGGTAATGAGACGAAAAGCCTTTGACTCCACCCTATTGAGAAGAGCTGTATGTGGGGAGCCTCCCCACACATGAGAGTTGTACTCCACGCAGGGGCAGATAAAACCTCTGTATAGAGTCAACAATTGAGCAGGGGTAAAGAAAGAGCGGAGTCGGCTTAGCACACCCAATCTCTTGGAAGCAGATTTTACAAGAGATGTAATATGATCTTTCCAAGATAAGTCCCGAGTAAATGAAACCCCAAGCATGTTCAAGGACGATGCAGGACTAAGCTGAATATTATTAAACATTAGTGGATATATCTGTGGAAGATTTTGTCGGGTTGATAGGTGTAAGAACTGAGTCTTAGATGCATTAAAGACAACCATATTATTTTTACCCCAGTCAGAAATACGAGCCAAGTCAGACATTAGGTGTGTCACAGCCTCATCCCTCGCTTGCTGAAGCAACTGCTGAGATGGGCGTTGCGGGAACCGAATGGAAAGGTGAAGGGTGGAGTCATCAGCGTATGAGTGGATAGGGTTAGATGTACAGCTTAGAAGATCATTGATGAATAAAAGGAAGAGAGTTGGTGATAGGACAGAGCCCTGAGGAACACCACTGTTGATAGATCTAGGAGAAGAACGATGGCCGTCTACAACAGCGGCTATAGAACGACCAGAAAGGAAGTTAGCTATGAAGGCACAGATAGAAGGATAGAAACCGTAGGAGGGCAGTTTGGAAATTAAAGATTTATGCCAGACTTGATCGAAAGCCTTTGAGATGTCAAGTGCAATGGCAAAGCTTTCGCCAAAGTCCCGAAAGGAGGATGACCAGGAGTCTGAAAGGTAGGTGAGAAGATCGCCAGTGGAGCGTCCCTGACGGAACCCATACTGACGATCGGAAAGAAGGTTGTGATAGGAAAGATGCCTTAAAATTTTTCTATTAAGAATTGACTCGAAAACTTTTGAAATACAGGCCGTTAAAGCAATTGGACGATAGTTGGAGGGTTGGGAGTGGTCACCCTTCTTTGGGACTGGCTGAATGAGAGCAAACTTCCAGCAAGAAGGAAAGGTACAAGTTGACAGACAAAGGCGAAAGAGTTTGCCTAGGCAGGGTGTAAGCACAGTAGCACAGTTCTTGAGAACAACAGGAGGGACCCCATCAGGCCCATATGCCTTGTTAGTACTGAGGCCAGTGATGGCAGAAAATACATCAACTGAAGAAATTTTAATGTCAGCCATGAGGAAGTCAGAGGGGGGAAGTGATGGAGGAACAGCACCGGAATCGTCTAAGGTGGAATTGGAGGAGAAAGTCTGTGCTTCAGGGGTGGGTTGGCTCCGGTACCTTTTGTAGGCCTTTTCCTTGTTGCGGACAGCATTAGAACAAGCGTGATTAAACCAAGGCTTTCTTGCGTTAGTCAAAGGATATGAGAAAGGAATGTATGCTTCCATGCCCGAGAGAATAACCTCCGTAATGCGCAAGGCACACTCAGATGGCTCACGGCCATGGAAGCAATAATCATTCCAGGGAAAATCAAAGAAGTACTGCCTGAGGGCCTCCCAGTCCACGGCTCCAAAATGCCACAGACGACGTTTCCCTGGAGGGTCCACAGGACGTACAGGAGTGATAGGACAGGTTAAGGTAATAAGGTTGTGATCGGAGGAGCCCAACGGAGAGAAAAGATTAACAGAGTAAGCAGAAGGATTAGTTGTGAGGAAGAGGTCAAGTATGTTGGAGCTCTCTCCAAGGCGGTCAGGGATACGGGTAGGGTGCTGTAGAAGCTGCTCTAGGTCATTAAGGGTAGAAAAGATGTAGGCTTGTTCACCAGGTGGATTCGTGAATGGAGAGGAGAGCCAAAGGTGGTGGTGAACATTGAAATCTCCAATAAATGGAGATTTCAGAGAAAGGAGAAATGGACAGAATGTGTTTCATCGTAGAAGTAAGATAGTCGAAGAATTTTTGATAGTCAGTAGAATTAGGGGATAAGTAAACTGCACAGATATATTTAGTCAGAGAATGACAGGGAAGTCGAAGCCAGAGTGTGGAGAATTCAGAAGAATCAAGTTCAGGAACACGAGAGCAAGATAAGTCGTTGCGTATGTATACACAACAGCCATCTTTGGCTTTGAAATGAGTATAGAGAAAGTAGGAGGATACCGAAAAGGGTTTGCTGTCAGTTGCCTCAGACAGCTGAGTCTCCGTTAGAAAAAGAAGGTGAGGTTTAGAGGAGGAGAGGTGGTGTTCAACAGAGCGAAAGTTAGATGAAAGGCCGCGAATGTTGCAGAAATGAAGAAGAGAGTTAGACAGTGGTTCCAGGCACCTCGAGTCGTCACCGGGAGAGGGGCAGATGGCGGGGGCATTTATGTTCCCCCCCCTGGGGGGGGACCATTATATCCTCAAAACCATTATATCCTCAAAACCTAAGCCCTCTCATTACCTAGCAAGATTACGTCCCATTTCAGTTACAGAATAAACTGATGTGGCTTCTTCCTCCAGCGGTGAAATAGGTTGAGGGTGAAGGGGAGGGGCAAGGACTGTCTTACCTTTTTTTTTTTTTTTTTTTTTTCATTCCCTGCTCTTCCTTTTTAGTCTTTCCTTCTTCCTCTCATCATCATCATCATCATTATCATCATCACTCTTGACATCATCTTTCCCCCATTTCTTCTCCTTCTCCTCCTCATCATACCCCTCCTCCTCCTCCTTTTCTTCATCAGCATCATCAGCTTTATCGTCTTTACGCATAAATTACTTTTACTGGCAGGAAAGTAATGCTCGCACAAAATATGTGGAATGATAGGTAGGTAGACAGGTAGACAGATAGACAGAGATAGATTTATAAAGAGATACGTAGAAATATTAAATCTTTTCTTGTGTCTTCTGTTATATAACATAACATATACAAAAAACATGAACAGAAAAAAAAATCCAATAAGGCATTACATTTCCAGTCGTCAATATATCCCAGGATGACCAAGGAAATGCGATCCGGATGAAGCGAAATGCTTCAACGTGGCGCGGTAATGAGAGTCTGAGGGGCCTTGACGGCAGACCGGATTAACGAATGAAGGTTTTTACTGCAGGGTGGACGAGTCAGCTTTTAAAATTATTTTTAGCCATTGTTCTTTTATTCGTTTTCACATCAAATGTGTAAAGGTTTATAAATTGCTAGGTATGCTTTGTTCCAGGATTATAACACCTTAAATTCTATTTTCTCAGTTATGTTGCTCTCTCTCTCTCTCTCTCTCTCTCTCTCTCTCTGTCTTCCTCCTCCCCTCCGCTCCTCTTCCTCTGTTCATCTCCTTTCATTCATTCCTCTCTCCTCCCTCCCTCCCTCCCGCCCTTCTCCATTCCTCGCCCCTCCCTCTCCTCGTCCTGATTTATTTTTATTCTTTAATCCTCCCTCTTCTTTCCCTTCCTCTCCCTTAACCCTCCTTTTCTGTCTTTCCTTCACCCTTTTTATTCCCTTTTTTCTTTCGGTACATTCTTCATATTTCTTCTTTCTTCCTTCCTCTCGTAATCTTTCTCATCATGTTACTTTCTTCCATCGGTCCATTAGCCTTCATTCCCTTTTTCCCTTCTATTCTCTCCTTTTCATTCTATCCTCCTTTTTTTGCCCCTTCTCTCCCCTTCCCTTCTCTTCCTTCCCCCCTCTCTCCTCTTCCTTCCACTGCCCTCTTTCTTCCTTCCCTCCTCTTCCTTCCCCCTCCCTTTTTCTTCCCTCCCTTCACCTGTATTTCGATGACTGCATCCCTCCCTCACCCTCCTTTCCTCCCTCACCCTCCTTCTATCCTCCTCTCCTTTCGTACCTTCCTCTGACCCTCATTTTCATTGATTTTCTCCTTTCTTCCTCTCCCTTCTCCTTCCCTTTCTTCCTCCCTCCATTCCACCCGATCCTTACCTCCCTCCCTTCATTTCTTCCTCCATTCTTTTCCATCCTTCACACTTTCCATCCCTCCTTCCATTCTTCCTCATCCTTACCTTCCTCCTTCCATTCATCACTCATTTCCTCCTACTCTTTCTCCCTCCTCCTTCCCCC
>NC_137012.1:6360416-6402916 GCF_032717465.1 Coenobita brevimanus
GTGTGTGTGTGTGTGTGTGTGCGTGTGTGTGTGTGTGTGTGTGTATGTGTGTGTGTGTGTGTGTGTGTGTGTGTGTGTGTGTGTGTGTGTGTGTGTGTGTGTGTGTCTGTTCCCACTGTATCTCATGAATGGCTTGAACTATCAACATGAAGCCTTCAAAGGTATCAAGATATGGCCAAATTCTTAGACGAGTTTGAAAATGGGCAGTCGGGGTCAAGGTCAAGGTCACCAAAATGACTGCCAAAAGTCAACTAGTTTTTATCAACCGCCTTTAGCACCATTATATCTCATGAACGGCTTCAACGATCAACATGAAACCTTCAGAGTGTCAAGATATGGCCAGAATCTTAGACTTGGACTACCAGCATATTCTGGCGGGCTCTTAGCATTCGGCTCCCGAATGTTTTTCTTTCATTATTAAAGGTTCACTTACTGTAGATGCAAACGCATCATTTTATGGGAGCGCTCCCTCCAGAATTTTATTTCTTTATTTATTTTATCTTTGTTATTTCTTTAATTTTTGCCAGAAGGAGGAAGGAGTGTCTGTGTCTGCGAGATGAGTGTGTGAGAAGTAAATTCTTAGAGAATGAGGGAGATGCCTTCGTGTGGTGACACAGGTCAGGGGAGAGGCAGGAGGGGAGTTGACGCTATCAGGGTCCTATAACTCTCTCCTATAATCGTTTGGGTAAGCTGGAATACTGAACTAGAGTTGATCCGACCATTGGAGGGTTTAGAGTTACAATATTAAGACTATCAGGCTTGTAATCCACTTAAATGAGAATAATCGTCTCACTCTGGCAGGTAACACGGCTATCATTCTTTCTTTTCTTCTTCCTTCTTTCCTTGCAGTCTCTTTACTTTCCTCTCCCTCTACTTAATTTGTCTTTTTTTCACTCTTTCCCCTTCCTTCCTTCCTTCTTTCCTCCTGTCCTCCTCTTCTCCCTCCCTCGCTTCCTTCTTTCCTCCCTCCCTCACTATCTTCCTTTTTCCTTTTCCCATTTTTCTCTTTGTCTCACTCCCTCTTTACTTCGTTGTTCCCTTTCTCCTTCCTTTGTTACTTTCATCTGTGCTTTTTTCCTTCATCTACTCCTTTCCATCCCTTCTTGCATCCTTCCTTCTTTCTTCATTCCATTTTTTTCTTCATCGACTACTTTAACATTCTTATTCCTTCTTTTCCTTCTACCTTCCGTCCATCCTTCCTATCTTCTTCCACCTGGTTCCTTGTTCCTTCACTTCATCTGATTTTTTCCTTCCATCCTTTTACCCTTCCAGTGTTCATCCTTTCCTTCAGTCTTTTTTCCTTCCTTACTCACATCCTAGTTTTTTCCATCTTCCTTATTTCCTCCCTCCATCCTTCCTTCCTTGATTTCTTCTTTCCATCCTTCCTCATTTCCTTCCTTTCTTCCTTCCTTCGTTCATTCACTCATTCCTCCTCCCTTCTTCCTTCCTCTCCTTATTGTTTTTCTCTCCTGTTTGTCACATCTTCATTCCCTCCTTTTTTCTACGCTACCTCCTTCTTTCCTTCCTTCCTTCCTTTCTTTACTCCGACAATGTGTTTGATGCTGTAATATAAACAAGTTGCTTCGCCATTTATTACTATAACTTACACCTTCCCACTCTACTGTCTCTGTCTCTGTCTGTCTGTCTGTCTCTGTCTCTGTCTCTGTCTGTCTGTCTGTCTGTCTGTCTGTCTGTCTGTTTGTCTGTCTGTCTGTCTGTCTGTCTCTCTCTCTCTCTCTCTCCCTCTGTCGTGCTGATGTATACAGGAAGTAAAACAGGCATTAGGACCGAAAAAAAAATAAATGGAAGGGAAAGTCTTTGAAGAGGTGTGTGGATATGTCTGAGAGAGAGAGAGGGGGGGGGGAGAATAAAGAGGAAAGAGGAAGAGTGAAATCAAGAGGAAAAAAAAAGGAAACTAGAAGAATCGTAAAGTAAGTAAAGTGGGAGAAATAGTGCAAGAAAAAGCAAGCAACAAGAGAAATGAACAAGAATAAAGAACGAGATTGAAGGAAGTGAGAAAGATGAAAATGTAACTGAGACAAAGGCTGAGGAGTGGAAGGATGGAAAAAAGGAAGAAAGAGAGAGAGAGAGAGAGAGAGAGAGAGAGAGAGAGGGGGGGGGGGAAGGATAAGGGTTGGTGGAGGTAAGACAGAGTGCAACCAGTGAAGTAAAAGTGAGCCAGGGAGAAAGAAGGGAGAGGGAAAGTGAGCGAGGGAAAGGAGAGAAAGAAAAAGTGTGAGAAGGAAGTACATGAAAACTGACAGCGTGATTGATGGCTTCTAGCCTTTCTTTGACCTGTAACCATTTTGTAGAACGAAGCCAACTCTCCTCCTCTCTCTCTTTCTCTCTCTCTCTTTCTTTGGTACTGATTTTGTTTTCACTGTTAACTTGGAAGAGAGAGAGAGAGAGAGAGAGAGAGAGAGAAGGTAGGTACTTTCGAGTAAAGAAATTCAATCTCTCAAGCACTTGCCGACTCAGACACTCACCATGCCTCATTTACTCGTTATCTCTCACTCACTCACTTATTGGCTGACTCACTTATTCATTTTCCCTCGCCCATTCACTGGTTTTCTCAGTATTGCTCAATGATTCATTCTTTCACTTTCTCACTTAATCATTCTCTCTCTCTCGCTCAAACTAGTGCCTTGTAACTCAAAATTTTTTCATTAGTTTAATCCTGTCATTTCATTGGCGTGGTCTGGAGAGACGCCTTCATGTGATGGCACCAATAAAACTGGATGGTGGAGCTGCCCAGTTATACATATTTCCCTCAACTCCCTCCCTGTCTGCCCGAAGTGAGGATAGTGGGCTGCAGGAAGAGGGCAACTTCATCCTGCAGATTTTCGTCATTTTGTAGTTTATTTTACGTAGCTCAGGAATAGAAAAAGGCAGTACTATGGCTGAGCGTCCTTTCCATAGCACTCCTTCGTGACTAGCATCATATTTAATTTTAAATTATTGCTACAAAGCAGAATTCGAGCAAGAGAAATGGTAAGAAAAATGAGCTTTATTCCACATTAGAGTAGAAACAGGATAGTTACTCCTCACATCAAAATAAGTCCCGTTGACGCTTCAGTTGTAATGTATATAAAATATTACCATCCAGTGTCACTGGGGTTCAACTACAAAATATGAAATTTTGAGATGATTATCTCAGGCAACAGGTATGAAGATTCGGATAGTATTGAAAGAAGTAGCGATTTATTCTTCTGCTTATGGGGCATTTCCATTATTTGTTGCTGAAAACGCCAGGTGTTTCATGCAGTACTATGAGTTTTAATTATTGCCTCAACCGTTTAATGATCAGGACATGTCTACCATCCAAACTAACGCCAGACAGTTCTATTCTGTTCAGCAACACACACACACACACACACACACACACACACACGTCATTGTTGTCACCATTAATCATCTCATCGTAGGGAAAATACTTAGGTTCTGTTCCACCTAACGTCACGTAAATCTACTGGGCTACTGAGTCACAGAAGCCTGTGAGTTTAATAATAATAATAATAATAAAAATAATAATAATAATATGACTGCAGTACAACTTCGTCCGATATATTCCTTAACTCCCTCACTGCAACATCTATACAGTTACTCTCTCTCAGCCACATAAGCAGTAAACCTCAATTAGATTAAAAAAAAAAAAAAAAAAAAAAAAACACGACAAAACCACTGCCACACAATTTTCACCTTTATTTTTGTCCTGTATTTTCATTTAGGGTGCAAAGAAATTTGATTTTTTATCATTTTTTGCTTAATTTAATGAGAGAGAGAGAGAGAGAGAGAGGGAGAGAGAGAGAGAGGTCGTCAGTGCGAATGTGTGCAACGTTATGAGATGTGTAATTCACCGGGTCGGTCAGGATCACTTTGATGGTCGTGATCGTCAGCTTTTACCCTCCCGGAAGGGAGCTGAGAGCTCATATAGTCCGATCTAAGGGCAAGGCTGTGACCTTCACACACGCACACACCCGTCCCCTTGCTCAAGGGGGACAGTAATCACCCACTTCGTCAGTGAAACTTTTCGCAACCTGAGCGAGGCGCGAACTCCCGTCCACCAGTTGGCAAGCGAGAGCGTCACTGCACCAGCGAGCGGCGTGTGTGTGTGTGTGTGTGTGACGTTGTATAAGAGATGGAGTGTGTGTGTGGGGGGGGGAAGTACTGGTGTACTCGTTTGCGTGACGTAATGAGATGTGTGTGTGTGTGTGTGTGAGAGAGAGAGAGAGATGGAATGTTCGCGTGGGTGCGAATGTGTGCGACGTAATAATAATGATAAATGAAATGTTTGAGACATGATGTGAAGAGAGGGGGGGATTAGGTGTGAAGCTGTGTTTTTTTGTTTCCTTGCTTGTTTACTTTGTTATTTTCATGTTTTGTTACATATTTTCATCCTGTCTTTTGGGCGTTACTTTTATTTTTGTTATTGTTTGTTTTCGTTCTTTCTTTTCGTTTCTTTTCTTTGATTTGTTTTTCTTTTTCTCCCGTATTTGGTACACGAGCTTTCCTGGAGTCATTATCGGGAAATAATGAGATATTGGAGTCGCTTACCGATAAAAGGTAATTAATGGTCGTAGAGGGAGTGGTAGTTGTGGTGGTAGTGGTAGTTATGGTGGTTGTCGTGGAATTAGAGAGAGAGAGAGAGAGAGAGAGAGAATGGTTGGGTGCGTTCGCTGTGGGAACGGATATGGAAGGTGTTATTGCCTTGATTTTTTTTTAATCGGTGTGCATTGATGGTGGTAGCGGTGGTACTTGTACTTGTGGTTGTGGTAGACGTAATGGTGGTGGTAATTGCGATAGCTAAGGTAGCTGTGGCAGCTGTGATTGTGGTACTTGCAATGAGTGTGGGGGTTGTGGTGGGACTGATGTTTGTGGTAGGATTGGTATTTGTGGTAGATGACAGTTGATGAACTGGTGATTGTGGTAGAAATGATGATGATGGTAGCTGTGGTAATTTTTAAGTGATTGTAGTTATACTGCTTTTAATGGTGGTAGTGGTAGTTGTGGTAGCCAGTATTTCGTAAGCTGGGTGGTGGTAGTTGTGGTACAATGATAGAGTAGTTGTTGTGGAGAAAATGATGGAGATGGTGATGTACACTCTGATGATTGTGGTAGTTGTGGTAAACTGTGTCGGTTGAGGTAGGAGTAGTGAAGGTTGTATTAATGGCAGTTGTAGTGGTGGTTGTGGTAGGTGTAGTGGTGGCTCAAGATAGTGGTAGTCACAGAAAATTGTGGTAGTTGTGGCAGATAATGGAAGCTTTGGTGTTAGTTAAATGCTGATAGTTGCTGACTGTAGGAGAAATTATCTTCTGGAATTCTCTCTCTCTCTCTCTCTCTCCTGAATTATTATTTTTTATGATGATAATCGCGGTGAAGTTGCTTAGATTAAACAGGATAAAGAGAAAATAAAGTTTAATTGTCATGTTTAAAATCCATCATGTTCTGGTTTGGGAAAGTAGAGTGTAACTGATATTTTACTAATATTTTCACAGCATCATTATTTGTCAACAATTTCCTGCTTTTCCAAATCGTTCACCTATTTTGAAATTAATAAATATTAAGTTAATGGTTCCCGTTTTCTTTCCCGTAATCCATGAATGAAACACACACATACCCAGACTTCATAAACCCAAATGGGGTGACCAGGAAAATCCATCAGTCACGCCGTCCTCCGCCATCAGGCTGACCCTCCACCAACTCAAATAATCTTCATTAGTATATCTTCCCACCCTATCCCACCACCTCATTACCGAAATCAAATTTCACCTCATTCACTCTCCTAGTCAGTCTCGTTTTCCATGATCTAAATACAGCCAAGGAAATATCCCCATAATAACCATCATTCACCAGAAACTCATCATTTAGGTAGTCAACATTCATCACCTTCACTACTACTCCTTCATGACGGTTCATTCATCATTCGTTCCTCTCCTGCCGTGCTGGTGACGGTGTTAGGCATTGCATGCACGATGCATGCACGCATTCTCTCTCTCTCTCTCTCTCTCTCTCTCTCGTATAAAAATGTGTGTGTGTGTGTGTGTGTGTGTGTGTGTGTGTGTGATATTCGATAGATATGTATCTATCAGCCAGTCTGTGTATTTATCTACGAGTTGCATAACATCAAGGATGGTTATTTTCAAAGACATACAAGTGTTGTTCTTACCTAGAGTATGCTATTGCTTGGAAACGACTGAAAACCTACTTCAAAGATCTAGATTGGTTGAAAAGAAGTTAGTAACAGAGACAGAGAGAGAGAGAGAGAGAGGAATCAGAGTGGCAGAGTACTGCATATAGCCTATCACCATGGAAACAACGAGAGAGAGAGAGAGAGAGAGAGAGAGAGAGAGAGAGAGAATGAGAGAAACACCACCTGATCAATAGGTTAGAGCCTGAAATATCAACACTCCCAGGCTCCTGTTAATCTATGTCAATGTCACCTTGGTGAAATGAACTCCAACTTCTTTGCGCCTGCAGTGTGTGCGTGTGTGTGAGTGTGTGTGTGTGTGTGTGTGTGTGTGTGTGTGTGTGTGTGTGTGTGTGAGAGAGAGAGAGAGAGAGAGAGAGAGAGAGAAAGAGATTTAACTGACATTTTATAAGCTCAGTGTTAGCGCAAAATCTGCTATAGCCAAGTGTTGTATACAGTAAGTCTGGTAGGCCTGATTATTGTATGATTTCTTGTATGTGTTCGTACCTTTGACTTCACTTATAGAGCTACTTAAGTGCTGATCTCTACAGAACACCACACATCACAACAAATATTTAAGTAAATTCAACTGAATACTCCGGCCAATACTGAACATTTAAGTGAACATTTAGAAGATAAAATGTACTGAACACAGTAGTGAACATTTAGTAACACTAAAAGATCTCTTGTGAACACCAAATAGACATCGGAGTCAAAACTGACATGAACATTCAAATGATCTTAACACTTCACATTACATCAAAGTGAACATTTAAGTGAACACTGTTCGACATTTCAGTTATATCACAGTGAAGTATGAAGTGATATCTTGTATTAGTTAAGTGGTGTGGACAATGTCTTTTATACAAATGCACCGACCCTTTCATAGGTTCGACTCCAAGACATCAACAAAGGAGGGAATGGGATAAATCTCTGTCGTGCAGTTGTTAATGGGCCAAAAATTTTATAACTGAAGTAATCTGGTTGCTAAGAGAGAGAGAGAGAGACAGACAGAATCAGGAAAATAGAAACCATAATTAACCTGCCCCGTCCCGTCGACGTATGGGTACGTTGCAACGTTTTGCATTTGCCAGTCCCGGTGACGTACCGGTACGTTGTGCAATTGCAAAGTGCATAATTTCCACAATTTTCAAATTTCACGCTTGATTTTTGGTACGTATCGTCACTTGACCTTCCCCTACCTGCCACCAGGCGGGGACACTCGGCGACCTGGTGCGACCCGCGCTCACCCGCAGCTTGTTGACTCACCTGTTAGCAATGGTCCTGCTCAGACATGGCGACAAGAGGTCTCTCAGAGGTCGAAATTCAAGCCGCCCTGGACGCCTTTACAGGCGACAGATTCCCCACTGGATGACGAGGTTGTTGACAAAGATTATGTGCAGCCAGAGGAGGAGGAAACCACCAGCAGTGATGAAGAAGTCCCGTCCCTCAAGAAGCAGCAGTACGTGACTTACCGTGCTGCTAGAGAGGGGCAGCCGGCCAAAAAACCACATACAACATCCTATGCCTAACCCCAACATGATGTGGAACCCAAATTTGATGACGAGGACAAGGACGAGGATGGAGCAGTGGAACGTGCTGCCATGTGGTATGGACATGAGGTGATTACTCATCGTGGCCCTGAGCACACACCACGTCGGACGAGCAGGTATGGGTCTAGTATTTTGTTTGGGGAGGTAGGGAGTGCCGTGGAGGGAGCGGGGAGTGAAAGGGAAAGTGCAAGGAGGAGTATGGAAAGTGAGAGTGGTGTGAGTGAGTCATCGCTCTCCCTAGATAGTGTGACGCGGCGGGGTGTATCATGTGGGCAAGTGCGGGTGCATTCTGTATCACGTGGGGTTGTGAAGGAGGGGGAAGGTGCGGAGGAACCACTCTCAAGCAAATCTTATACTCCCCAATATCCCCAAACATGTGGGCGAGTTAGGGTGCATGAAAAATCACGTGGTGTTGTGATGGAGGGGGAAGGTGGGGAGGAACCACTCCCCAGCACGTCTTATGCTCCCCAATATTCCCGAACTTCATCCCCACAGCCCCCTAATGTTCCTCAAGCCCGTAAGGGTAAGGGAAAGGGAAAGGGTAAAGGCAGAGGGAAGAGAGTGAGAGTGGGGAAGCCCTCCGCACTCCTTCTCCCCAAACTCCCCCACCAGCATCTCCTCCTCACCCAGACGAAGGCGGTGATGGGGATGATGGGGACGAGGGATTTGTGGGATGGAATTGGGAGGATGGGAGTGATTTTTCTCCCCTCATTCACCCCTTCACTGAGCAGGGGCACGCTGGCTGCATTGCTCCCGGAATTCACCGTAATTCCACCAGGATGGATTTTTTCCACCTGTTTTTTAGTGAGGCATTCGTGGAGCAGATTGTTGACCAAACCAACCGTTTTGCAAGCACCCAGCGCCGTGAGAGTGAAAGATTGGGAACAAGGAGCAGGCATTCTATCATATATGATTACCCTGTCTCCCTTTCAGAAATGTTCCTATTTTTTGCCCTGGTCCTTTTGATGGGTATTATATGAAAGAACAGAATTCTGGCTTACTGGACAAGGGACCCTGTTATGTTTACACCAATATTTGGGCAAGTCATGAGCCGTAATCGCTTTCAACAAATTCTAAGTTGCCTCCATTTCTATGATGCTGATGATCCTGCAAATGCAAATGACACAGATAAAATGAGGCGAATTAGGTTGGTGTTTGATCACTTGAGGCAAACCTTTCATTCGTCATTTATCCCTATAGAGACCTCGTCATAGACGAGATCTCGTGTTGTGGAGAGGTAATATTTCATTTAGGCAGTATATACCCGGCAAAAGGCACCTTTTGGGTTCAAGATCTTTGTTATGTGCGACTGTAGGACTGGATACATGCAAGACATAGTCTTGTACACCGGTGCACAGACAGACATAATAGAAGATCGGAGTATTGGACTGTCGGGAGCAATGGTAAAGACAATGATAGAAGACTACCTTTATCGTGGTCACGTCCTCTACCTGGACAACTGGTACACTAGCCCTCTTCTCGCTCGCTATCTACACATGCATGAAACGGGAATCTGTGGAACCGTGAAGGTGAACCAACGTCACATGGTCAAGGTAGGGTGGAAACTTGACAGGAATGAGGTTGTCTTCTTCAAAGCCAACAACATCCTTGCAACTGTGTGGAACCATAATAGAGAAGTAAGCCTCTTGTCAATGGTTCACCGCCCCTTGATGCACCGTACTGATTCCATTGATTACCGGAGCGAGAACAGGCATCACATTTGGAAACCAGAGTGTGTCATGGACTATAACATAAACATGCGCCTGGTGGACCAGTCAGACTCCATGATATCGACGGTAGAGTGTGCCAGGACCACGATGAAGTGGTATAAGAAACTGTTCTTTCACTTGCTAGACATCACTGCTCTGAATTGCCACCACCTTCACGCCATGACAACAGGAGTTCAGGAAACCTTTGAAGGGTTTGTGAGGGAGCTCACAAGAGAGATGTTTGCACGGTATGCTGTTGAAAGGCCCCAACATTGCACCCGCACTGCCCCTATTGCCCAAACTCCCCTGAGAATATACGGCCACCATTTCCCCACTCCTATCTCTCCTCAGCCAAACAGACCTAGGCCCCAACGCAAGTGTCACGTGTGTAGCAATTCCCGGGTGGGACTCACCACACAGAGGAAGGACACCCGCTATGAGTGCATCGAGTATGACGTGGGTCTCTGTATTCACCCATGTTTCAGCGAATATCACACCTTGATGCAATTCTGATATGGTGTGAATGCGATAGGACGCTGAAACTATGAAGTAAATGTGACAAACAGATGCTCAGTGAAATTATCAGTCACGTTGATCTGAAAATATTAGCATAAAGTGCATACGGGTAAAACATAAGTGCAAAAATTGTATTTAAGTGTATAAATATGCTGTAAGTGGAAACATACCTAGCGAGGGTTTTTTGATGTGATATTCTGTCGCTCAGTGCAATAAATAAGGCCCGTAAATATGTAGAGATTATTATTGGAAATGCAAACGGGTATAATATAAGTTCAAATTATTGTAAGTGCTAAAATATATTCTAAGTCAAAATATTCCTAGCGTGTGTATAGAGATGCGATATCCTGGCGCTCAGTGGAATGAATAAGGCCCATAATTATGAAAATAGAAGTCAACAAGTGGGAAAGTGTGTAATATATGTGAAGAATTTGTATGTAAGTGTTTGAGTATTATGTTGGTCAAAACATTCATTGCGAGGGTATTTTCATGCGATATTCTGATGCTCACTTGAATAAATAATGCCAGTAACTATGTATAGTTCAGTATAGGGGTGTAAACGTGTGTAATGTAAGTGGGAAAGTATAATTGGAGTGAAAAAATAAAGTAGAAGATGAAACACGAGTGTTTGAGATTGTGCTTGCTATGTGAATATGCGCTAGCATTTCGCTAAATGCCCTCGTAATGAATGTAAATAATTGAAAACATTTACAGTGGTGGAGGAAAGGTTCTATGTAAAGGAAAAAATAATAGGAAAGTGATAAAACAATTGGGTATGTCGAAATACGGCTTAGTAAGCCGATGTGCGCTATACTTATGCTGCATGTCATCGTAATGAATGAAAACATCTGAAAACATTTACAAACAGTAATATTAGGTAAAATGTCAATGAAACAGAAGTATACAAGTAGAAAAAATGATATGTTGACTGATATAAGAAACTTAGCACATAGCATGTTACCACTTGGACCTAACTCGCTATGCTCGCGTGAAGGTACAATGCTTATTTTTCATATATATGTGTTTGAAATTCATTATATTGCTACTCTTATTGTTTATTAGTTCAAATTCAATAAATGTAGAGGTTTTGTTTGTTGTTTCTCCCAATATTTCCTACCAAAGAAAACGTGAGCGCCTCATACGTCAATGATAGAATACGATACCTGGCACAGGGGACCGCACCTGTTCCAACCACTTATGGACCACGGTAAGCCCTTTCTTGGTGATTTTCCTTTGTTTCTCAACCAAAGCGGAAGTTTTAGCCAAAAAAATTTTTTGCCAAAATAGCTCGGGATTGGGGGATGTTGGAGGTGCGGAAAACCTCGGGACGTGACGGGTTAAGGATGTAGAAGAGGATATTAGGGAAAAGAAATGGAATACATAGAGGAACAGAAGAGACAGAGATGGAAGTGAGGGGAGAGAGGAAATAATATAACATGGTTTAGTGGTGCTTGAGAGAGAGAGAGAGAGAGAGAGAGAGAGAGAGAGGCAGGAGGGAGGGGATGAACAAGTTCTGAGTGGTGTGCGAAGGCGTGTGAGCAAGAGAGGAGAATCATAGCGAAGGTGAAATATGTAAGAGGAAACGTGGTGCTGAATTCTGCGAAAAATTTTTATCAATGTATAAACGAGAGAGAGAGAGAGAGAATGTAATGAGTGCTCGTTGGTATTAAACAGATTCTCATTAACAGGAATTAGTTTAGTACACTGTGTATTTATACTTCTCTCTTTCCAGCCTCGTAAGAAGTTAAGGGCAACAGAAATAATTACTATGCCTATTGCAACCTATCAAACGCTTGCTGTAAAGGAAGTGACTGTGTGCAAGCTTACCTTAACCCCTCCCGTCCGGCAGATGTCTTGAGCGTTCCCCCCAGCCGGGCATTCCCGACAGAAATCGGCAAAATCGTCTATCTTCAAAGCTTCATATCTCTTTTAATACTGGACCAATTGCAACAAATAAGGTTTCTTATTACTCATCAATCCTTCGACTTCAAGATGATGGCATTAGATGGTCCGTGAAGTGCAGATAGGGACAGTGAGTGGGAAATGAGGGCAATTTTTGGTGTTTTTTTGCCGGTGTCCGTATGGGTGGTGGTGGTTCGGCGACACAACAATGGCTTACGCGCACCCATCACATTGGTATCACTTCGATGACACTTCCAGGACACCAAAATCCACTACAAGCACTGTTTCCCTGAATAATTCTCCATAATCGGTCTTACTAGGTGAATGAAGGCCCGTCACAGTAGCAATGACCTTGAACTCACGCTGCTCGTCTTCCTCGTAACAGACAGACAGACAGACAGACACTCTCTCTCTCTCTCTCTCTCTCTCTCTCTCACACACACACACACACACACACACACACACACACGGAAATGTATGTTTGGCTCAGATTGATGCTTGATTCTTGCATTGCATTGTTGAGCGAGTAGAAGTCTGGGTATTGCAACTCCTAGAAATAATACTGTTACTAGAAGTAAAACTACCACTACAACAACTGTTTACTACTAATACTACAACTACCACTACTACAAATATTACAACAACTAGCACAACTACTACTATTACAACTACAATATCTACTACTTTTACTACCACACCTATAACACATACCACCACTGCTACTACCACTATAAGTACTAGTGCAAAAAAAAAGGAAATAAATAAATTTTAAAAAAATGTGAACCAAATACCAGTAGTCTTTTACGTAGTGCCCACAACCGGAAATACTTACCACTATGACTTTCTCTTTCCTCTTACTTATACTTTTTCATGAAGAAATATGTATACAGTAAACAAACTTTTTCCCAATAAAATAAGGCTCCGAGTTTATCATGAAACATTACTTTTCCCTCCATTATTCACATAAATGTACGGAGGGCAGTGAAATCATATTTTCTATTTCAACAAAAAACAACATACCGGTTAGGCTATGTACAAAACTAACTAATTCATAGTACGCAGACTCCTGCCACTCGGTCTTTGCGTGGAAATCAAAGTAACAGTCAGTACACAGTGCAACCTCATATTTAGCACACCACCACTTCGTTATACGGCGTTGCTATGGTCGGCGCGATGAATTGGCGCAAACATAGCAACGTCGGAAGGCTTCTTTGCCTGCGGGTGTGCGAGGTAATATATCCATGAAATGCCTGCTGAGGTAGTCCCTGCACTGCAGACGGTCTGGCAGTTGCTGAACACTGTGCCTACGTTTCACGGAAGGACTGACCTGTCCATACCTCTCCAGAAGGCCGTAAATCACATCCTTCTCGAACTGTCTGAGGGATGTGCAGGTCTGTGTCACATCTTTGTACAGAGTGAAGGCATTCAGTACACAGATGTCCAGTACATGTAGGAATGCCTTCTTGTACCACTTGCAGCACCTCCTCAGACAGTCGATTGTACCGATCTGCATATCTGATTTATCGACGAGTCGCATGTTCACATTATAATCCAGAACAGCATCAGGCTTGACAACTGCCTGCCTCGTTTTTCTGTCGACCTTGCCTGTGTCTATCAACTTACCCTCGTGGACCGTGGAGAGGACATTCACCTTTCTCTTGTTATGCCAGTGAATTGCCAGGAGTTTACCTGATTGCAAGGTCCTGCACTCCCCCTTCACGGTGCCTTTTGGAAAGGATGGCCAATGCTTCCTCTTTGCACGGACAGTGCCACACGATCCAATTTGGTGTTCTTGCAGGTACTTTGCAAGACTTGGTGCCGTGTAATAATTATCATTGTAAAGGATATGGTTGCCACCGAAGTACCTGTCCATTAGTTTCTTGACCACAGAGACAGAGATTCCATGGGAATCATCCTTCGACAACACCGCATCACACGCTGTACACACAATGAAATCAAGCACGTACCCAGTCTTGCAATCACACAAGACAAAGAACTTTATTCCAAAACGATGTCTCTTTGATGGAATGTATTAAATGAAGGCAAGACGACCCTTGAACAAAACAAGCTACTCGTTGATCACAACCTTCTGAAATGGCCTGAAAAATGATCGAAATTTCTCCTTCATCATGTCTAGACTCCAGCGAATTTTCCAAAGCCTATCGTTAGGATGTGGGCCCACATTGGTGGAAAAATGTAAATATCTCAAGATGTCAAGATATCGGTTCCTTGGCATATACTTACCAAATACTGGCGTCGCAACAACATCGTCTACGAGCCAGTAATCGCATATGTTATGTCCCCTAACATGAAACATCAGCACTGTCAGGACTAACCAAACATACATTTACCTAATACTTGTTGCAGTCCATTCCTTCATTTTCGCACTCTCACTGGTGCGAGGTTTCAGCCCAATTGCAGCAGAAATCCCTGAAACTGTTCACTTCTTTCGCAATGAACTCAATCACTGCTGTTGTGAAAAAAGCAATGAAGCAGTCCACTGCAGAAGAAGTTCTGTTGCAGGGAAATTCTGGCTTACACCTGCGTTTGTGTAATCAAACACAGGTATTTCAGGCTGAAACCCCATCCCTTCCTCCCACACAAAGGTTTCAGACCTACCAGTCCGTGGTTCCTGCCTTGCCTGCTGTGCATGTGACCTGCCCCCTGCCCTGCCACGGCCCCCTAGCATGGCGGGGGGGGGTGGCAATTCCGCCGACTCACCACTAGATCAGGCAGGTGATGATGCAGGTGACGGTGATCGTGGTGGTGATGGTGTTGGTGAAAGGCGTCGGCAGGCACGTGACTGCTGGCGAGCAACATAGCCAGATGGGCCAGGCTGTGGTGAAGTGGCACGTAGTGAGGCAGGTCGGTGTGGTGATGCAAGTGGTGAGGCAGGTCGGCGTGATGATGCACGTGGTGAGGCACTGAGTGATGTAGGTCAGCATGGTGATGCATGTGGTGAGGCAGGTCAGCGTGGTGATGTACATGGTGAGGCAGGTCAACGTAGTGAGGCCTGGATTGATGCAGGCCTGCGTGGTGATGCACGTGGTGAAGTAAAACGTGATGCAGGCCGTGTGGGTGAAGGTGGTGATGATAGTGTGTGGGTGGAAAATTCCACCATAGGCCGCTCTCGTGTCCCCTGGCTCTGCCTCCGGCTTTTTCTCCTCCCGCCAGCCTACTAGCTTCCTTCACTCTCTGCCTCCCCCGCCAGTTTCTCCACTGTGCGTATATCACCCTCAGCAGGATCATCAACATCATCTTATCCATCATCATCAGAAAAGGATGATGATCTTGCAGAGGGAAAATATCGCCACACAGAGGAGATTTCATGGTCACTCTCCTCCCCTGAAGCATTTTTCCATACTCAGCATTGCTAAATCTGGTTCATCAGAGGGGGAGTCACCTTCCCCATTCACAGTAGGCGATAATGGTATGTCAAACTCCCTTCCTATTGCACTTTCACTATGGCCTTTCCTCCGAGGGCCTTTTGGCTTCAAAGGAGTGGAAGTTGGTGGGCACGGGCGGTCGGCCGAGGGTCGGGACACAGGAATATCTATGCACGTAGGCCTATCCATCACGGAGGTACGCAGGCAACTGGAGCATGACTGAGATGCATGTGAAGCGTTGCCAACGGGTGCGGGTGGTAAAAATTATCGGCTGAGTATTCAAACAATGACCCCTGGATGGCCCCAGAAAGACATGTACACATGTCACCCGGGCGGGTGACATGTGTAGGAACAGACCTACAAATATCTATCAGTTTACCCCTCTCAGTACTCGGTAACAAACACCATTACTCAGCGTCAAACTATTGGCATGACTGATGTTAATTACTCCAGGAAATAAATCGACTCCATTCCCATGTAAACTATCTATCGTTCTTTATTGGAAAGGTTTGCATTAATAACCACCAATAGTACACCGAGTTGTAAAATGCCGTGTAAATCGCTAAGGAAGAGTTGTTACGGGATCGTCTAATCAACGTACAATACTACCAACTATTTCTCATAATAACCATCTTATTCTTTCTTATTTAAGAAACTGAGTTTCTTGCTTTCACAACCCTTTTTCTCACGTTTCACTTCCTTTTTCTCTTTTTACTTTTTCTTATATTTATTTGTCTCTCCCTCTTTTTTCTCATTTTCATCTTCCTTTCTCATTATTCTGAATGTTATCTTTTCTTTTCTTCTCACTAGTCTCTTCCTCTTTTTCTTACTTTTGTCTCCCTTTTTATCTTTTTCTCACTTTAATCTTCCTTTCTCTTTCTTTCTCACTTTCATCTTTCTCTCTCTTTTTTCCCAGTTCTATCTTATCGCTCCATCTTTCTTATTTTCATTTACCTTTTTTCTCACTTCTGCTTCCCTTTCACTTTTTTCTAACTTGTCTTCCCTTTTTTCTTCTCACTGTGACTTCTTTTCTCTCTTCTTCTTACTTTAACTTCTTTTCTCTCTTTTTTTCTCACTTCTGATCTTCCTAAACTTTTTTTTCTCACTTCTATCTTTCTTTCGTCCGACTGTCGTCCTTCTTTGATTTTCTCGCGCTTATTTTCCTGTCACATTTACTATTCTCTCTCTCTCTCTCTCTCTGACTTTCCTCTGTTATTATCATGTCCTTTGTAAAATCCTATTCTTTTCTTCACTTTCATTTATTCATGCTCAGCACCTTCTTTCCCCTTGTGCTTCATTTTCACACGTACCCTATCCATATTATATATATTTTCACATTTATTATCTTTATTTTTTCACTCATCCTTAACTCTATCTTGCTTTTCCACGCACTTCGCAATGCTGTCATTCTCTTTTCATCCTTACTTTCTCCAGTCTTACATTTTTCATCACCCCACTGTTTACGAATTTTACACCCTATCTCAGTTTCTCTCTCTCTCTCTCTCTAACCCCATTGACTTACGTCAAGTCAGAGAGGCTTACGTCCCTCGTCACTGCTCCCCCGTTGACGGTTTTCCTTCATTGGTGAGATGGGTAAGAGCTGCTAACTCCGTGTGTGTGTGTGTGTGTGTGTGTGTGTGTGCCTTTCTAATGTTCTCTCTCTCTTTCTTTATCTCTCTGCCAATCTTATGTACAATAAATGAAGTTTATTGTAACTACAGCAAAGAATGCAGTAGGAAACTATAAATTAAACCAGCGGCCCTCTTACAGTAATATATACATCGCGAAGTTCTTGTTTCGTCAACAAGTAAATGCATTATGTAACTGGTTTTATTTCTTGCATCATAATAAGTATTATCTTTGCGTTTACGTGTAATAATAATGTTTGCCTATCATTTCATTCAATATCAAATTGTCTGCTATTAAATTGGCTTATCATAATTTTATTTTGCAAAGTTCGTACATGACCAAGTAGTTATTGCGTGTTATTGTTACCACCCACGTTGGGAAGAGAGCAGAGTGGTTATGTTTATTACCCTCATTGCAAAGCAGTGGAGTGGTAATGTTTTCAGCTGTGAGGTTGGCTGGCCGGCATTATTTGTGTGTGGGTAAACAAGTTATCTCAAGAATGGCTTGAAATATCAACACGAAACTTTCAGTGTATCAAGATATGGCCAAAATCTTGGACGAATTCGAAAATGGGCTCGGGGTCAAGGTCACTAAAATATCCTCCTAAGGTCAACAAGTTGACTTTATGTGATCTTGATCTTGACCCCGAGTACCCATTTTCGAACTCGTTCAAGATTTTGGCCATATCTTGATACCCTGAAAGTTTCATGTTGATAGCTCAAGCCATTCATGAGATACCTTGTTTACCCACACACAAACAAAGCCAGCCAACCGACTTCACAACTGAAAACATTACCACTCTGCTTCCTTACCATCCGCGTTGCGAAGCGAGTCGAGTGATTATGTTTCTTTTGTGAGGTTGACTGGCTGATTTTGTGTGTTTTACATCTTGAATTTGCATCAAATCAGAAATGGAGGGGCAAAACTATGTACCGAGGAAAAGCTTTCCGGCTGCGTGGATGGTGAGAGCTCGTCGTAAGATGGCTGCTAGTATTATTATTATTTTTTTTTCAAGTTTCCATAACATAAATGATGACCTTGTTAACATTCATTGCATGGTACTTCCATGATCCCAGTGCCACGCTCTCTCTCTCTCTCTCTCTCATCGTCATTACAGTATTTTCTAATAAATTTTTCTATTCGACCCTCAATTTATAGTCTCATCTCATTATACCATTTATTTACCTGAATTATGTGTATATCTGCCGGGCTGTATTCTCGTAGATAAGGAATATTCCTGAAGGTAATGTCCTTTTTTTTTTTTTTTAAGGTAGAGAGGGGGAAGTAAGGAGGGGGGGAGGGAAGGAAATAATGAGAAAAGCAGAAGGAAAGTCAAAGAATAACGGTTGGTGGGCTGACCACCCTGCTGTCTGTAATGTCCCTCTTATCTGCCAAAGATTTATCAATTCTGGAGGCGGCGGTGATAATGGTGAGAGTTGTTGTACAGCTTGTGGCAGAAGCAGTGATAATGGTGGTAGTGGTTGTGATAAATGTAGTGGTGATGTGGTGGTTTGACGGGACTAGGAGTTATTGCAGCTGTGGTACACGTGGTAGTAATGGTAGATGTAGATTTGGTAGTAGTGATGTATGTGGTACTGATGGCAGTTGTGATTTTGGTGGTGGTGGTGGTGGTTGTGGTGGTTTGACACTGGAAGTGATAAATGAGGCAATTATTGTTGTATGTCATGGTGAGAGTGGTTATGGCAGGGTTGCCATACGTCCGTATTTCCCGGGAGGAATTTTAAAAATTCTCCAAACGTCCGGAATTTCAGCTTCCATCACTTTTTCTCGAAAAATTTAATATACTATTAAACTCTGTAATGACGAGAGAGAGAGAGAGAGAGAGAGAGAGAGAGAGAGAGAGAGAGAGACTTTGGTTGTTTTCGTCAGCTGGTAAGTGCGGCCAACTTGGCTGGTTTAGTGCTTGCAGCTAGCTAAAATGACCTGTCTTTTCCTCTTGTTCAGCCACTTTTTTTTTTTTCATGCTTAGTGCTGTTATAGCCATAAAACAAATGGTAACTGCACACAATTATTAGCTTAGTTTTCATTTTTACACTGAAGCATTTATTATTCTTATGATCTTATCCTGCATCTAAGGCGTTGTTGCATTAATAGTCATAATCTTGCCAATTCTGTACACTGCCTGTTTTCCAATGTACAGTATTGTACAAAGATTCAAGAAGGCGCTCCAATCAGATTGAGCCTGTGCAGGTTTATATCCAAGGGATGGTTGCCACTCAAGGATGAGTGACTGGTCACTCTCATCTTAAATGTCAGGATGATAGATGGTTGGATGGATGGATGGATGGATAAATGGGTGCAGTACAGTAGCAATTATATACTGTATACATACACACACACACACACGCATATATATATATATATATATATATATATATATATATACACACAATTACACACACACACACACACACACACACACACACACACAAGGGTTTCATAACGGCAAAAGCCCAAAGTTTGTGTTGGGGGGTGGGGAGCATGGGTTTCAGCGGAGGCGTCCGGTATATTGACTGTTCTGATATGGCAACACTAGTTATGGTAGCTCTGGCGGTGGATGCGGCGGTTGTGGTAGAACTTGTAATTATTGTAGAGGTACTTGTGATAATGGTCGTGTTAACTCTGGTTGTCGTCGGTGTTATGATCGTGTTGGTGATAGATATTTTGAAAAATAATGATGTAGGTTATCATAATGAAAGTATTAATGATGTCAAAAAGACAGTAATACTTTTCAGTGGTGGTAACGATGATGATGATTGTCATAATAATGATTTTTATTATGAAAGTAAATTGTACTTCTGGCTCTTTTTTTCCTTTATATGTAAGCAAGCCTCTCCAGTTTGAGGCTAAACTACTTCATATAATAATTATTTCACATAGCTAGAATACTCAGAGAGAGAGAGAGAGAGAGAGAGAGAGAGAGAGAGAGAGAGATTTTGCACACATAGGTAAACAAGCAAAAAATTCTGTAAAGACTCCTCTCTCTCTCTCTCTCTCTCTCTCTCTCTCCAGGCGGAATATATATGAGGCGTGTAGTGGCACAGGGGTTTACACGCCAATATGGCCGTTTTTGAGTTAGCTATGGCAACACATTCAGCAAGTCTTCCCCTATCACGTGGTACATCGTGTGAAAGGAAACTCGACCATCCAGCAGGGCTACAGAGGGTTGAGCGTGGTGCATTATGTGCTGTGAAACCTTCCCATCAACTCCAGACCTCAGTCCACACACGGGCTTAAGCGCGCGAGCCTACCGGCCAATGAGAGGCCGTCTTGCATCCGCCATTATTTTGATCCCGCTGCTAAACCAATCCTGTGCGTTCTACTGTCCCCGCCATGGCAGTCACACTTCCCCGTCACACGTACAACACTTTCCCAGGATTACTTTCTTATTTTAGTGTTTTTTTGGTGGATAATATTAATCAAAATAGACACCACTAGTTCTGAAAGTGAAGTGGATACACCCGAGCAGCCATTGAAATGACAAAGAAAGCCTGAGACATGGGCACAGAACATTGAAAAGAAAAAAAGAGAGTGGGCATTCCTACATTAGTAGAAATACCAAGCAACAGGTTCCTGCTCGTGTTTTTGGTTCCCCTTGCCAGTGTAGTGGAAAGTGTTTTGAGAAAGCTGGAAAAGAAACCTTTCATCATATCTTTAATAATTTCTGGGGCATGCAAAGCCATGATGTGCAGTCACACTACTGTATATTCATAGTATAGTGAAACTGAAGGAGGTAAAGCGTGGCGAGTGAAGGGGAGGGAAAGTAGAAGAAAGGCAACAAGAGAATATTCTGTGCTTGTGAATAATGTTCCCATTGTTGTCTGCAAGTAAGCTTTTTTGAACATGCATTCTCTTTCCGATAAGTGGGTTAGGAATGTCCTAAAGAAGGCAGCAGAGTCAGGAACAGGAACTCTAACACCTGACCATATGGTGAGACATACACCGAAACATAAGATAAGTGAGGAGGCAGAGAAACTTGTGACTGAAAACATTAATTTGCTACCTACATGCAGCTCTCACTATTCAAGAGCAAAGAGCCCAAGAAGAATGTACCTGCCCCCTGTTCACAGGTGTCTACGAGGCCTATGTGCAGGATCTCAAGTCTAAAAACATGGAAGACCTCATAGTGTCGTCGTTTAAGTTCAAGGATATGTTGCGTCTTTACAACATTGGTGTGGCACCCCCTAGGTCTGACACTTGTAATTACTGCAACGAGTTTAAAGTGAAGATGGATCAACTTGTACCTGGCAAAGACGACGAGGAGATAACTCGACTTAAGCTGAAAAGAGTCCCCCACATTGCCCATGCTAAGGCCTCTCATGCCATTATGAAGACTTACAAGAAGGACCAAAACCCAGCTGTTGCCGTCATTGCAATCGACCTGCAACAAACACTGGCCATGCCCCGACTGTCTTCAGGTGTACAGTACTACAAGCGAAAGATGTGGGCTTATAACTTTGGGGTGCATGATATCAAGAAACAGAAAGCTTATTTTATGTCTGGAATGAGGCAGAGGGAAAAAGAGGGTCGATTGAGGTGTGCAGTTGCCTTAAACATTACGTGGAAAACTATGTGCCAGAGAGTGTGGGTAAAATCATTATCTTCTCAGATAACTGTAGTGGTCAGAATAAAAATATTAATATAGTGCTCTCATACCTGAGCTGGGTTCATGGTGGTAGGTTCTCAGCAGTCGAACACTACTTTATGGAGCCAGGACATTCATACTTACCATGTGATCGGGATTTTGGAGACTTTGAAATAAAACTAAAGGGAAAAGAAATTTACACCACACCTCACTACATCACTTTCACGAAGGATTGCAGAAAAAATAACCCATTCAATGTGATTTCTATGACTCATGACTCCTTCTTTGACTTTAACATACTTCAGAACAGTGTAACAAAAGCTAGTTAGAAGGGTACTGGGTTCAAGAATGCCAAGAAGTTTGTGGTTAGTAATAATAACATGATGGGGATAGAGGTAGTGGCTGGGTATGGGAGTTATCATGCATCTGTCTTCATGAAACTGCAAAAGGGGCGCTCTTCAGTGTATGACCCCTTAAGATTCAACCTTCATGACGTCCAGCTCCCTCTAAAGTATCCAATTGGTGTGCATCTTGATGAGAATAAGCTTCAGGATGTGAAGGAATTAACCAAGTACATCCTTCAAACACACCTGGGATTCTACAATGACCTTTTTGCTGCACAAAACCACCTAGGGGTGGAGAATGTCAGCGGAGACACTGACACCGACGACGACATCCTCGACTATTAACTCCCCCCCCCCCTTCCCTCCAAGCACATCTTTTATCCTAGGACTATTCAATACAGTGATGAGGTTTATAAAAATAATCGTAATGTCTCATATTCTAGAAAAGAAGCATAAGGTAGTGAACCAATATTAATATTTACAATATTTACAATAATCATTATTTACAATAAGAATTCCAAAAATAGGAGTAGTCATCATGAAACTGTAACAGCTTCTTTACTTCTGTGTAATTGTTCTTTTGATTGGGTTACTTGTACTCCTATATGAGTGTTGAAAATGCACAAACAAATGGGAGGGAAGTTTTTGTGTTTTTATATATAATTTTGGGTTTTTATTTTCACCGGAATGAAAAATATATATATATACCATTAAAAAGGACTTTTTAAGAGCTTCATTTTCATATATTATTCATTGAGTTTATCGTAAAAACAATGCAGTGACCATTGAGCAACTTTAACCTTTAATTACTGAAAACTAATTGCGTGGCGCGTAAGCCCCTGTGCCAATACACGCCTCATATCATTTCCATTGCATTTCAACTAGTGCAACAAGTTTATCATGATCAATAGACAACTAATGCTGAAATAATGTAATGAAATCGCCAATTACTAATCGTTTTGGCTGCAACTAAAGCACTTTGTGTTTTACTGTAACTTACGAGACATGCCCCATCATACCTTAGGACAAATATTTAGGTTGGGAATTGGCAGTGAGAGACGTTGCCTGATATATTGGTAAAGTGTTGGCATATTTTATCTTTAATGCCACCATATGTACAAGTGTTGTTCTGTATGTGCTCAGTACTGCAAAAGTACACTGCACTTCACTGCACAGCTACACATTACAATGCTGCATTATTTTACCCTACATTGCCCTATATTACACTACACTATACTACATTTCCCTACACTACACAGTACTACATTACACTGCACCACGCTTCACAACTCAATCCAACACTTCCTTATGCTTCAGAACACTCCAGTATTGTACAGTGCACTAAGCTACACTTCAGTGCAGTGCACTATACTACACCACATCACATCTCACTACACTGCACAACGCACTAGCACCCTTACAACCACACCACACCACACCAAACCACCCTACATTACTACACTACCGTACACACACTACACTGCATTACACTACACTACACCACACCACACAGTACGACACAGAACGACACGACACCACACCACACCACACCACACCACACCACGTCCCACTACACCATTCTGCACTACACCACATCACATTACACTTCACCACACCACACCACACCACATTATACTGTACATTCAGCTTCCCACTCTCTGCTACATGTTTAATCAATAGTTGGCAAGTAGAGGTATGATTATTGAGTCTCTCTCTCTCTCTCTCTCTCTCTCTCTCTCTCTCTCTCTCTCTTTCTCTCTCGTGTGTGTGTGTGTGTGTGTGTGTGTGTGTGTGTGTGTGTGTGTGTGTGTGTAACAGACTAAGCTGAATACATGCTAATTTTTGTGTGTATGCTTGTATATGTGTACGAATATGTTTGTGTGTGTTAGGGAGGCTGTAAGAACGTGTGTGAGTATGTGGGCGTATATGTGTGTGAGATAGACAAAGACAAGTGTGTTTGATTCCTGTAAATTAATGGCATGTGTGTGTAAATGGGAAATGAGCATGAAAGTGAAAAAGTTACTATGTGACAATATTGTGATACCAACTCTAACGTATGGTAGTGAAGCTTGGACCTTGTTAAGTCAAGAGTAGTGCAGTGGAAATGAGTTATTTGAGAGGAGCCTGTGGAGTCACATGGAGAGACAGACTGACAAATGAGGAAGTGAACGAGCATTGTGGTGTGGATGTGATAGGAAGCGTTAGGAGAAACACACTGAAGTGGTTTGGCCATGTGGGTAGGATGGAGAGTGAGAGACTGACGAGGAGAGTGTATGTGAGTGAGGTGGAGGAGGGAAGAGGTTGGGGGAGGCCAAGGATGAGATGGAGGGAATCGGGATAGAGTGGAGAGGTATATGAGAGAGGGGTGTGTGAGCTGGGAGCAGGGCAATGAAATGGCGGGGGACAAGGCGACATGGAGGCGATTTGTTTGTGGCAACCCATTACGGGATTAAGGCGTCTGGCAATAGATGGATAGATAGACGGTGTGTTAATGGAGAGAGAGAGAGAGAGAGAGAGAGAGAGAGAGAGAGAGAGAGAGAACATTTACCATACTTGTGAGAAATTAGGTAAAAAAAAAAAAAAAGATGAATATTAGTTGGCTCTGAGGTTATCGAGTTCACCTTTCGGTCAGGGGTGCTATGAGTCTTGGGTCGATTTCTTAGCAGAAGTTTTCACTTCCTAGCACTTTTACTAACGAATTATATTTTGCGTGTTCCACCATAGCATTTTCTGTAATGGGCAGTATGCAACGCGGTAAATAAGTCTTCGTGGCACCTTTTCCTTAGTGACATATTTTGCGTACAGCGCCATAGCATTCTCTTCTGTGGCACTGAAGGCATCGCAACACATCTCTGAGCCTGTTATTCACTACTGAACCTTGATTTTCTGTTTTATGTTGCTTACACTATTTTAGAACCGAAATAATTTGCCTTTGTAACGCACAGGGGGACACAAGTATCTTACAAATGCTTGACCAACACATCGTGAAAAAAATCGAAGCATCTGAAACATGCACTAGGAGATAGGGTTTTCACTGTATATCGCCAGTTGTAAAATTTCTTCAGACGGAAATGGGAATATGGTTGTTTCTTTGACTTTATCGTACACGACGGGCAAAAGTTGAAACGCACATAATAAATGGTTAAAGAAGAAGAGTTACAAATTCTCCAAAACCAAGCAAAATACGATCTGGGTTCGATTTCAGCCGTGGAGGTGCATGGTACATAGAATGCCGGGCGTAAGGGAACAGACTCTAAGTCCATGCCCAGGGTCGTGCAAGAAAAAAATGAAAACAAAGACATGTCCAACCCTTGTAGTTCCAAAATTCCAAAGCTGAAGAAAATCGTCTGGAGATAGCAGGAAAACAGCAAAGTCGTTGTCGAACAGAACGGGGTAAATTAACTCAAGATAGACATTTTCTATTGAGAGGGTTAATGAAGGCCCTGTCTAACACCACCAGTTAAGTAGGTGCATCTTATGCTTAATTAAACATTGTCTGGGGAAAAGTTAGTATGATGAACAGGTATAGTGGATGGTGGTAGTTCTCTTATGTCTTCTCACTTGCTTGTGAAGGTTGGCGTTAGGCATAAGGTAAAGAAGGTACAGCTTAGGGCCTCACAGTCTGAAGGTGCCTCTCAATCATTTTTGTCCTTCATTTTTTACAGTTTTATTATAATTTAAGTAAAAGTTATGATACATGGAAATTAATCCACTTTACACAGACTTGTTATACATGTTGGCGGCATCCTTCAGCTGTTACACAGACTTGTTCTCAGTTAACCATTGTCAGATACCGCATCTGCATCTTAACTTTCCCCATCACTATGCCTTATTCCACCCTGTTGTTAGCTTATGTTGGCAGTCACTGAGTTCATACCATTATATATATAAACTGACTAATCTTGGACTCCCACATCGCCGTCGGTGTTTTATTATTATTATTATTATTATTATTATTATAATAGAAGCAGCAGTAGCAGCAGCAGCAGCAGCAGCAGCAGCAGTAGTAGTAGTAGTAGTAGTTGTTGTTGTTGTTGTTGTAGCTGTCTTAGTTTCATCATTATTAGTACAGCAGGAGCAGCAGCAGCAGTAGTAGGAGTAGTAGTAGTAGTAGTAGTAGCATACATATGAAAGCGTCCACCATTCATTCACAAGATGCAACACTACATTCAGGTGACTCTGCACCGATTGACAAGCAAAATGTTTCTCTGTGTCCCTGGAAGCCATTAAATACGTCGGTTAATATTCAGATAACAAACTGATGACCTATGTATATACTGGGCTATGGTGCTGCAATTACCTTTATCCCCTTAGGGTTTACGTCCTAAGTGTGGTTGGGACTCACGCCTCACATAATGCCGCTCAGGGTAGGGCAACCAGGCACTTTCTTCTTAGTGAGTTTTATACATCCTGTAACACCATTTCATTAGCGATTTATTCTTCTCATCGGGCAACCGGGCACTGTCGTCTAATAGTGGGATTTGCATATTCGATAACACCCTCTTCTCAGCGATTTATTCTTCATAAAATGTCGCTCAAGGTCAACCAATCGGTCACTGTCGTCTTTCAAGTGGCGTTTTCACATACCCCAACACCTTTTCCGAAGTGAATTTTTCTCCAAATAATGCCGCTCAGAAACGGACAACCAGATACTATCGTGATAACAACGGCGTTTGAACATTTCGTGATTCTTTTTCCTCAGCGATGCTTTTTGCAGTGCACCTCTATGTCCCGATGTATGTTGTGATGCAACCTAAGGCAATATGAACACCATGCAAAATGGCTGAGGTATAATACGCAGACTAATTCGCTGAGGAACAGAAGCTACGACCTCTTCAGTTTGACTTACAATACGGCCATTAATGTCTGGTCTTACCTTAACCCTATCTTTTGTGATTTCACTAGATTCATATTTGACCGAATTGAGCAAATTAACCCACAGAGCCCGGGGATATCTTTTTCATTTTATTCTTGCTATCCCATGGTGATTTTACTCAACTTAGGATAGACTTTTCAAACTGAATATGTCCTAAGTAACTTCTCCAATATGGAAGGTCCTTCCTAGGTTGAATAAATCATCAGGTAGTACCATGAATAAGCTTAAATGAATGTTAGGAAAATACCTTGTGAGGATAAGCCGTTATTGATTTTGTACAATGTTTTGCTTCACTTAGCTTTGTTGAATACTTTACTAACAGACATCCTCAGTGTACAAGCTTATACATCACAGCACAGTGATGGTTGGACTGATTGAGACCGGATGTCACCTGGATTCATGGGGTTAAAACCAAAATTTTGATCTCGTAATTTTTTGTCTAATTGCAAAAAGCAGACACTACTATTTATATAATTTGACTGATTACCTAATGGTTAGTTATTCGTTTACTCAATCGTCATTATTAGTGGTTTTGGTATGAGTCGTAATATTATTATTATTATTATTACTATTATTATTATTATTACATTTTCTAACAACTTTTTTTTTAACATCAGTAAGAAAACCAGTCAGTCTAGCGCAGTCGCCAATTGACAACTATCGTAAAGTTAATGTTTGTGCATGGATGTGAATTCTGACACTCTATTTTATGTATTTCTAAAAATTCTCTTAACAATTACTTAGCATATACGAGAGCCGAGCTTTAATCTTTAATAATACTAATACTAATACTAATAATAATAATAATAATTATTATTATTATTATTATTGATGGTGTTGCGGTTATTATTATTATTATTATTATATGACAGAGGAGCTAGTTGGAGAAGAACAAGGGGGATTTAGGAAGTAAAAAGGGTTTGTAGATCAGATATTTGTTCTAAGATGTTTAGTGGAGAAGTATTTAGAGAAGGGAATGAAAGTGTATGCTGCCTTCATGGACTTGGAGAAAGCTTATGACAGAATAGATAGGCAAGGTATGTGGAAGGTATTAAGCATATATGGAGTGGAGGGGAAATTGTTGGGTGCTGTGAAGAGTATGTACGAAGGAGCTAGGGCTACGATGCGAGTGAATGGTGAGCTGAGTGAGTTCTTTGATCTCAGTGTGGGACTGAAACAGGGTTGTGTGATGTCTCCATGGCTGTTTAATATATACATGGACGGGGTTGTAAAGGAGGTGCAAGGCAGGGCAGTGGATGTGGGGATGGCTCTAATGAATGAGGGTGAGATTTGGAAGATTCCGGTGTTGCTGTTTGCTGATGATACAGTATTGTTGAGTGAAGATGAATGGGAGTTGCAAGGTTTGGTGAATGAATTTGGGACAGTGTGTAAGAGGAGGAAGCTGAAAGTTAATCTAAACAAAAGTAAAGTTATGGTGTTTGAGAGGAATGAAGTCACAGAATGTACAGTGATGCTGGATGGCGAGGATATGGAGAATGTGTGTGCATTCAAGTACTTGGGTAGTGTGATGAGTAAGGATGGAACTTTGGGGGATGAAGTGCGTGAAAGGGTACAGCAGGGTAGGAAGGTTGTTGGTTCACTGAAAGCAGTGATGAGAAATAGGGAGGTGAGTATGGAAGTTAAGAAGTCACTGCATGAGAGTATTGTGATCCCTACCCTGACATATTGAAGCGAGGCGTGGACCTTGCAAGAGGGGAACAAGTTAAGAGTGAGAGCAGTGGAAATGAGTTTCTTGAGAGGAGCATGTGGAGTGACATGGAGGGACAGGTTGACGAATGAAGAAGTGAAGGAACGTTGTGGGGTGGATGTGGATGTGGTTGAGAAGATTAGGAGAAATACACTGAGGTGGTTTGGACATGTGGAGAGAATGGAGAATGAAAGACTGACTAAGAGGCTGTATGTAGGTGAGGTGGAGGGAGGGAGAGGGAGGGGTAGACCGAGGATGAGGTGGAGGGATGGAGTTGAGAGGTATATGAGGGAGGGGGGGTGAGTTGGGGGGAGGGTAGTCAAATTGTGGGTGACAGAGTGACTTGGAGGCGTTTTGTCTGCGGCTACCCTTTGCGGGATTAGGGCGTCGTGCTATAGATAGATAGATAGATTATTATATTATTATTATTATTATTATTATTATTAATACCAACAATTCCACCACCACCATCCATCCATCATCCAATTCTACGTTACCCCATGAGAAGCGTAGGAGCCCGGGGCTAGGCAAATTGGTCCTGACATTTAAGATGAGAGTGATTCACCACCACCAGTAATGATAATAATCTATCTATCTATCTACAGCCCGACGCCCTAAACCCGCAAAGGGTGGCCGCAGACAAAACGCCTCCAAGTCGCTCTGTCACCCACCATTTGACTACCCTCCCCCCAATTCACCCCCCCTCCCTCATATACCTCTCAACTCCATCCCTCCACCTCATCCTCGGTCTACCCCTCCCTCTCCCTCCCTCCACCTCACCTACATACAGCCTCTTAGTCAGTCTTTCATTCTCCATTCTCTCCACATGTCCAAACCACCTCAGTGTATTTCTCCTAATCTTCTCAACCACATCCACATCCACCCCACAACGTTCCTTCACTTCTTCATTCGTCAACCTGTCCCTCCACGTCACTCCACATGCTCCTCTCAAGTAACTCATTTCCACTGCTCTCACTCTTGACTTGTTCCCCTCTTGCAAGGTCCACGCCTCGCTTCCATACGTCAGGGTAGGGATCACAATACTATCATGCAGTGACTTCTTAACTTCCATACTCACCTCCCTATTTCTCATCACTGCTTTCAGTGTGCCAACAACCTTCCTTCCCTGCTGTACCCTTTCACGCACTTCATCCCCCAAAGTTCCATCCTTACTCATCACACTAGCCAATTACTTGAATGCACTCACATTCTCCATATCCTCACCATCCAACCTCACTGCACACTCTGTGACTTCATTCCTCTCAAACACCATAACTTTACTTTTGTTTACATTAACTTTCAGATTCCTCCTCCTACACACTGTCCCAAATTCATTCACCAAATAATAATAATAGTAATAATAATACCATCATTAATAATTATACCAACAACCTTTGAAGATAATAATAATAATAATAATAATAATAATTCATCCATCCATCTATCCATCCACCCGTCATCCAATCTAATGTCGCCCCAGAAGGAGCGTAGGAACCCTGGGCTAGGCAAGTTGGTCCTGACATTTAAGATGACAATGACCAGCCTCACTCATCCCTGAGTGGCATTACGTGAGCAACAAACCCCCAACCATCCCTTGGATATAAACCTAAACAGGTTCAATCCGATTGGAGCACCTAAATTACCCACTAAACCACCAGGTGCCATAATTTGGTTATATGGTTACCACCCAGCATTGTAAATGGTTTCCTATACACCAGGAAACCATTTATTATGCCTAGCGGTAGCAATGGTATAATATAATGTACGTTATGGGATGCAGGGGGTTAACGCATTGTAATTAGATTCATACGGAACTGACGGTAGTGTGTGTGTGTGTGTGTGTGTGTGTGTGTGTGTGTGTGTGTGTGTGTGTGTGTGTGTGTGTTTAACAATGGTCCTCCATGATTGAAACTCAATTTCATAAAATCGTGTCATGTTGACTTGAATGGAAACTAGAGCTGTCTGGACCATGAGAGAGACATTATCAGGGTTCCATGACTCACTCACATCTGAATGGAATGGTCTGGCGTTGGCTGCAATAGACCGCATTGTGCCACTCTTGAGGGGAATTTCTCTCGCCATTCACTTCTACCTGTTGCTACCTCTCATTCGTTCTCTTACAGGATAAGTAGATATTTAACAGAATGTTTACAAATTATCTTCACGTTACCTCTGATATGCATGAGATATCTTATCTGACCGATAAGTTAAAGTTATCCTTATTCTCTCCCTCGATTTATCATTTTATTATTTCTTTTCTTTTCGCCTAATCAGCTAGGTAGAGACCAAGGGTTGGAATTTCTCTCTCTCTCTCTCTCTCTCTCTCTCTCTCTCTCTCTCTCTCTCTCACACACACACACACACACACACACACACACACACACACACACACACGCAGAACAAAGATGTGTGTGCTTTATTGGAAGTCGTACGTGTGTGTGTGTGGGGGGGGGAGGCGGTAGTTCAATCGGTAGAGAGGAGGCCTGCAGTCTACCGGACCCAGCTTCAAATCCCCGCTGGGGCAGGGAACAGTTTAAGGATTTGAATTTCATATAATCAGTCTTCACTGGTCTACCAGAAGACCCGCCGACATGTAAAAATACCCCCGCTAATACCAATACACCAGTCCTGTATGAGACAGCCCTAGCATGTATTCAATCTGGACGGTGGGTGTTAGCGCCGAAGTTATGACATGTAGAGAGGTGTATGGTATGTAGGACAACTGGGCCTTGAGAGCAGGCTGTGAAGCCTATGCCCAGAGTCGGACACACAAAAGAAAAAAAAAATAGTCACGTTCGCATGTGCACAGGTGTGAGTGCTTGTTAGTGTGATCATATATATATATATATATATATATATATATATATATATATATATATATATATATATATATATATATATATATATATATATATATGTGTGTGTGTGTGTGTGTGTGTGTGTGTGTTTTGGTCACGTTCGCGTGTTCCTGGATATGAGTTCCTATGAGTGTGATTATGTATGTATCATAATGTGTGTGTGTGTGTGTGTGTAGTTCGCCTGGTCGGTCAGGATAACGAGAAGGTTGTGATCATCAGCATTTTACTCTCCCGGAAGAAAGCTGAGAGCTCATATAGTCCGATCTAAGGGCAAAGCCTTTACCCTCACACACAAACGCACCCATCCTCATGCTCACGGAGGACATTGACCTCCCCCTTCGTCAGTGAAACTTCGCACCCTTAGCAAGTCGCGAACCCTCGTCTTAGCAGATGCTAGGCGAGAGCGTTACCACTGAGCCGGCGAGCTGTGTGTGTGTGTGTGTGTGTGTGTGTGTGTGTGTGTGTGTGTGTGTGTGTGTGTGTGATTTTATGGCTAATGCATAGTATGATTGTAGTGTTTGTGCATTTTTTTTAAATGGAATGTGTGTGTATTTGTATGCAAGTTCTAATATGTGAGGTTTGATTGTCTATGTGTTTGTGTATGTATTTTTAGTGTGTAACTGATGTAGCTGCTTTGTGTGTGTGTGTGTGTGTGTGTGTGTGTGTTCATTAGCAGAGAGAGAGAGAGAGAGAGAGAGAAGTTTTAACGTTCAATACAGCCCTCCTAAATTATTCTTCAGTCTCACATGACTGCATACTTAACGGTAATAAACGATCGGACAAAGACCCGAGGCTGCCTTGGCCAAACCTTTGTTACGGGGTGGATGTAGTCGCTTTGTTTTCACCTCTTGGAACTGTGCGAGTCCTATAGTTGGAGTTCTATGTCATTTGCATGATTTTCAATGGGTTTTATTTGAGGTAAGAATAAGTCTCCTTGGTATCGAATCAAATCAACCCTCGAATCTGACTACAGTACAAGTGAACGGGGTCGGGATCCTTGTTAGTTCAAAGTGAGTGTGCTTAAGACATGAGGGGAAACAAAGGTGACCAACTCTCGCCATTTTCGTTCCTTATAATATCTTTTTCTCCCAACTTTGCCTAACCTAACGTAACCTAAACTAGCCTATCCTAACCCAACCTAACCTCATCGTCAAAATCATAGCTTCCTCTGACCTAATCACAAACCCACACCTTTCTCCTAACGTTGCCTAACCTAACCTGATCGTCAAAATCATTTCAAAATCATGTCTTTCTTTGCCTAGTTAACCAACTGCTTTCCCTACGATTTGTCTTACCTAACTTAACCTAATTGTGCAAACAACTCTTATCCAAATTTAGCTTAACCTTGTTTAACCTACTCAAAAGGCACATCTTTTTTCTTCTGACTGGTTCTAACCTTTTCTTGGAACCACTTTTATCCTCGTAGTTTTGTCTAATCTAATCTAATCGAGCCATGAAAACCACTTGTCTCTTTCCTTTCTCAATTACTAGTATTTAACCTAATCCAGCTTCTTATAACCTGACGTAATTTATCTTAATCTTGATCTAATCTAACCTTACTGCGAAGGATAATCCTTCGTTCCTCACAATATAAAGTAACCCAACATAACAATAACACAGCAGAACAGCTCTTTTACATACGTTGAACAGACGGAGAAACAAATAAAACTATTCCATACACCAGATTACAGGTGTCCTCCATTCATGAAAAATCTGTAATAGTTGGACTTGAATTGCTGCAGACTGAAGTTTAGGGGAAGCTAATCTGGAGATGCGAGTTCCCAAGAGAAGCAGTTCGCGGGAGCATAGCGGCACATGATGACACGGCATTACAGAACATTCAGTAACGTAAAATAACAGAGCATAATATAACACAGGACACTGACATATATCGGTCTTTGTGACATCTTCCCTGTGTATTACTGTCCAGTTTCAAGGCTATATACCCCTGGAGTCAGGACCTAGCAATACTTATACCGATGCAGTTCGTACATCACTTCATTACGACTTTATACAATCTATGCACTACCTAGTTGTCCTACAGGTACGTGCCTCGTTGCCGCAAGGTTCGCCGTCACTACAAATCTCTCTAAAACCAACAAAACTCTTCACTAAAGCACAAACGTAACATAAGTCATCTTAAGAGAGCTATCACACTAAGTCTTACATATATACCCAACATGATAATAACAGCTGAATATCACAGAAATTTCACCTGTGCCAGAGTACATTTCCCAGACATTGTTGTGAGCGGCGGCGGGCAGAAGGACTGTGACGTCACAGCGAGATGCATGTTTCGCGCGAGGTACGATAACCTCCGACTTTGCCATTTTTTTATTTCTTAAATATTAAATCGGAGAGAAAAATGAATGATATTCTGATGATTACGAGTGACCATTTCATTACTTTATGTAACTTGTACACGACCGTCAACCAGTCCATTCAAGAGAATCCTTGGAATTGAGAGGGGATTGGATATAGGCTTCATTAACCCCGTCACTGCTGTTTGGTGTCTTAAAGTGATTGGAGAGAGAGAGAGAGAGAGAGAGAGAGAGAGAGAGAGAGAGAGAGAGAGAATTCTATATACTTTTAGCCTTGAATGTTACAATAATAAAACTTGAGAGACAGACAGACAGAATGTGTATAATTCTATACTTTTAGCCTTGAATATTACAATAAATCGAGAGAGAGAGAGAGAGAGAGAGAGAGAGAGAGAGAGAGAGAGAGAGAGAGAGAGAGAGAGAAATTATAATTCTATACTTGTAGTCTTGAATAGTACAACAATAAGAGAGAGAGAGAAAGAGAGAGAGAGAGAGAATTGGGGAAGGGCAGAGGGATGAAGGATTTAGGATGGAAAAGAAGGAAGAAGCCAGGATAAAGTTAGAAAAGAAGGGAAGAAGAAGAAAAGAAAGAAAAGGAGGAAGGAACGAAGACAAAGGAAGGCAGAAAGGAAAGATGGATGAGAGTATGGGCAGGAGGGAAGGAAAGAATGACTGAATGAAGAAGGGAAGGAAAGAATGAATGAATGAAGCAGAGAAGGATGAAAAAAAGGTTTGGAAGGAGAGAAGGAAAGGAGAGGTGAAAAGACAAGACGGAAAAAAATAAAACGAAGGAAGGAGTTAATGGGGAAGAAAGCAATGGTGAGGAAGAACATGAGAGGAAATCAAAAGAGAGAGAAAGAAAGACCGGAATGAAAGGAGAGAGAGAGAGAGAGAGAGAGAGAGAGAGAGAGAGAGAGAGATGGGGGAGTCAGTCCGTCTTTCCAGTTAATAATACAACAAAAGCTATGTATGGAAAGGCTGCTGAGTACATTATGCATAGTGTGGTGGAGGGAGGTGTAGTAATGATGATGATAATGATGATTATGGAATTGCCCGTGATATTCAGGATGCATTTATTTGAGGGACAGACAGACAGAAAAGTAAAGAACTTAACTTTGACAAAGGATAAAAATAACTGATCGAGTTGTTAATCCAAGCAACTTTTTATCACTTAATATGATACTAATATAATTTTCTTTCCTTCCAGGTAAGAGAAGCAACGAAAGTTGAATTGGTTCATCAAGTAAAGATTTCAAGGTCTGTATAGTCTGTGTATCTGTATATGTAACTACAGTGGCAGGTAGGGTCAATTGGTTAGGGAAATTGTCTGCAGTCTGATAGAACCCGAGTCCGATCGTTGGCTGGGGCAGAGGACAGTTTGGTGAATAATATTACATTAAAACAGATTTCACTGATGCTCCACAAGACCCACCGACATGTCATAAAAACACCCCCGCTGATACCAACACACCAGCCCTGAATGAGACGTCTCGAGCATGTACTCAGTATAGACGGTGGGCATTAGTGCAGAAGTGGTGACATGTATGGGTGTGTGGCACGTAGGAGGACTGCTGGGCCTCAGGGAACGTGCTATTATATCTTTACCCTGAGTAGGTGACGTAAAAATATCCTTTTTAATTCTCTCTCTCTCTCTCTCTCTCTCTCTCTCTCTCTCTCTCTCTCTCTCTCTCTCTCATTTTCTCCCTCAACCCTCTCTCTCCCTGGTCACTCTCCCCATCCTTTTTTCACTTTCAATCTCGACTTTTTCCTCTTCATTCTATTGTCTCTCTCCTTTTCTTCTCCCCACTCATTTTTTCCCCTGTATCTCACCATGTTTCCTTTAATCTTTATTCTCTCTCTCTCTCTCTCTCTCTCTCTCTCTCTCTCTCTCTCTCTCTCTCTCTCTCTCCTTTGAAGCCAGTCTGGTGATTCACTGTCTACTCTGAGTCTTATTGCTCCCCCCCCCCTCTCTCTCTCATTTCTGATTTTCCTCTCTGTAGCTTCATTCTTTTTCCATATCTTCCTCTTTCCGTGCCCTTTCCCATCGTCCTTGCATAATTGTTTATACTCTTTTTTTTTCTCTCCCTCTATGGTTGTGTGTGCGTGTGTGTGCATATATCTACCAGTATAGTGCGTTTTGTGAGCGTGTGACAAGGAACCGAGCGCCATGCTATCAGTTTCCCTCTGATATATTTCTTTATGATGGTGGCTGAACAATGAAAAATAAACTGGAACGAAAAGTACTCTCTCTCTCTCTCTCTCTCTCTCTCTCTCTCTCTCTCTCTCTCTCAAACACACACAGACACACAGGCACACACACACACACACACACACACACACACACACACGTCAAAGTAGTGGCTACAATATAGCTCAAAGATTCTTTAAGCAACATAGGCTCCAACGGTAAGCGAGTGGTGGTGTAAAGTGAGGCGCCGTAGCAGTCATCACACGCGCAATGTTAAATTCTACAATCTGCCAACTTTTCATGTCACCGATACTGAAACGATAAAGACTTGGTAAATGATGAGATGATTGCAGCCAGAAATGGGACTTTTCCCTGGGTGATTTCACCATCAAAATATAGTAATAAATTTAATATAAAATATAGGTGGAATGTGTGATATTTATTTGCTAAAGCTGATGCCAAAAAAGGCAGTAATACGACGAAAAATCTTTTTTAATTTTAATTCGTTAATTGAGGTGTTCACAGATTAGAGCCGAACACTCACTAGAAATACTCAAGTTCCCAAGGAGTACCTACTCCTTTATGGGTAAGTTTTTAGATTATGGCAAAATTTAATGAGTGAATGTATCTCATGTAGAAAGAATTTCAACAGTGCTTCAGATAGGAGTAAAGTTATTAGCTTCTGCTTAGCGTGATGGTCGGGTCGGGCCGGACATTACCAGACTGAACTGAGAGTAAACATCGCTCGCTTGCTGGTAACCATTAACGCTGTGTTTCTTTATTCTTATTACATTTCCTTTCCTTATTTTGCTTTTCCTGTTAGGATGCTACTGTATTTTTTTAACTGCAGTTTTACATTGCCTTTTCGTGATCAAAGCTTGTGTGTTTCAACATTTTTTTTCTTTGTCTGTTTTACATATACTTCAGCCTCTCTTTCTATAGACACATCCACTTAGTGCACACACGTATTGTCTACACACATAAGCATACCACATACAATCACACACACACCCGCACTTACATCTACACACATACGCACACACACACACACACACAAGCAAGACAGAGAGAGGGAGAGAGAGAGAGAGAGAGAGAGAGAGAGAGATGGGAAAAAGTGAAAAAGACAGAGTATTTGGAACGACATGAGTTATTGTTAAAGAAAAGAAAAGATAAAATAGGAGAAACACACACACACACACACACACACACACACACACACACACACACACACAGTTCTTTGGAATTAATCATTTTATTATGACTTCTTATTGCCTTCGATCAAATAATATAATCTTTATTTAATTCTTGCCATTTTCAGACGGTTTTATTCAGCCTGGGAGAGACTTTTTGATCTTCCCCACCTCAAGAGGATTTTTATGAGCTGAATAAAATCGTTTTGATGTTGCAAGAAAGTAAGAGAAAAGGTTAGCACAGTGAAGACGTTTATGTGAAATATTTTCCTTTGTGGCAAATCTGTGGTTGTTATTTACTCCTTTTCATCTCTCTTCTTTCCTTCCTTCCTTCTTTCCGTCGTCCTTCGTTGCTTCCATGTTTCCTTCTTTTCTCTTTCCTTCCTTCCTCTCCCTGCTCTCCATTCTTTCCTTCCTCCCTCCTTCATCTCTTTCTCCCTGTGTCGCTTACATTCTTCATTCCTTTCATTTATCATCTCTTCCTTTTTTTCTAATTTTCTTAGCACTTCTTCCTTTAAAATCTTTCCAGTCTCTAACTCCAACTTTTGCTTTCCTAATTCTCTTTCATTCTCTCTCTCTCTCTCTCTCTCTCTCTCTCTCTCTCTGAACATTTTTTTGTTTCATTTTCTTTCTTGGTAATTAAATAGGTTTGCGTCCTATGCACCTCTCTCTGTACCTACGTTAAAAGAGAGAGAGAGAGAGAGAGAGAGAGAGAGAGAGAGAGAGAATGCGAATATGTTGAAAGCCACTAAGGTGCCTGAAACAGAATAAGTTTAAGAGATAAACATTCTGATTGGTAGTTATATTGGCAGAAAATATATATAGTTACTGATGGGAAGGGAGCTGGAGAAACAACCCAGTATAAACTAACACAGAGATACGAAAAAAAAAAAGAAAAAAGAAAAGGGACGTAAGAAAAATAAAACTGAAGAAAAAAATTTAGAAACATAATAAAAAAAAATGTCTAGGAGAAAAGGCAGGCATGGCATTCAAAGGAGAGGACATCATTATCAACACTCGAGCCTGAAGGGAGACGGAGACAAAAGGGAGGAAGAGGCGTGTAGAGGGAAGAAGAGAAGGTATAGAATAAAGAGAGGGGGGATCTTTTGGGGTGTATATAGAGAATTTTATTTATTTATTCTCTTACTTATTTTATTCAGTATTGCTACCTCCATATAACGTTCTTTCAGGTCCGGATTCGTTCATCGTGCGGTTTGTGATGCCTGCAATTAACATTCCCTGTTTCGAAGAATCTCATGTAGACTTAAAACATCGTCTGGAGAAAAAGAGAAGCAAGCTAAGAAAATAAAGAATATCTAACTGCAAGCCGTCACCAAGCAGGGAAAAACAATGGAAGGTATTGAAACACAAAGGTCTGGAAATAATTGTCTACAATCTTGGTCATGTAGGAATTGGGTCGTTTATATAAAATCGTGTGTAATTAGTCCACATATACAGGCTGGTCCATATATAACGCTCCTCTGCCACTCCACCGGGCGATTTCTTGTGTGTTGCGGGGACGGCTACCTGTTATTAGTGTCTATCCTTCGATATTTATTTGTTTCCTGTTGTCACTGGCACACACACACACACACACACACACACACACACACACACACACACACACACACACACACACGCACAGCGGTGGGGTATTCTCTACCTTTCCTTTAGGTTTCTCGACAGTCTGGTCGAAAATCCTGCCTGTTTGTGTTTCGTTTTGAGTTCTAAAGGGAGTTGCTGCTTTGGTATTAACGTATTCTCTCTCATTCTTAGCCACTGAATTGGTCTATTTACTCTCTCTCTCTCTCTCTCTCTCTCTCTCCTGGCTAACTTAGTTTAAACCCTTATGTTACCTGCCTACCCGGCGACTTAGGTATCAACCCACGTACCTAACTACGTATCTACCTACCTACATACTATCTACTACCTACCTATCAGCCTACTTACCTATCTATCTACCTACCTACTTACTTATCAGTCTACGTGCCTACCCCTTTGTTTACCTGACAACCCATTTGCCAGCTTACCTACTTTCCCCATCTCCTTTTCCTCATTCCCACCTACCTGCCTTAGTGTATAATCCTACTACCTCCCTTCATTTCATCGTGCCTAATATTGTGTGCTGTATCTATAGGTATTTCTGTTTGAGTTTATATTTATTTGCATATCTATATATCTACCCATCTATATCTATCTATCTGTCTGTCTATCTGTCTATATATCTGTCTGTCTTTATCCTGCCATACAATCATCCATACATCATTATCTTTATCTGCTTATCTGTTTATCTATCTATCTATTTATATCTATCTGTTAATCTATAGCTATCTGCCTGTGGTTGTGTCCTTTATAGATACATATCAATTTATCTTTATCTGTTTATGTTTACTTATACAACTCCCTGCCAACTATCCCTCCTATCTTTCCCTTCTATTTTTCCCTCCCTGCCTGCTTCCCTCCCTCCCTTCCTCCCCCCCCTCTCTCTCTCTCTCTCTCTCTCTCTCTCTCTCTCTCTTTCTAATCCATCCATCTTTCCCTTCCATTCGCTTCCTACCGTCGAAATTCCGTCTCCAGCTACCCCTTCACTTCCTTCTCTCTCCCCTTTCTCCTCTCCTTATTCTCTCTTCCTTTCCTCTTGCTTCTGTAGTTCTTTTTCCATGAACCCCTCTCCCTTTCCCACCAATTGTCTCTTTCTTTATCTCCTCTTTCCCTCCCTCTCCGTCTCCTCTCCTCCTTCGTTTCCATGCATACCACCTCTTCTTCTTCCCTCACCCCCCCTCTCTTTGTTTTCATTCTCTCTCTTCTTTTTCCTTTATTATTCTTTTCCCTTCTCCTCTCATTATTCTTCTCTTTCTTTCCCTTTCCCCTCCTTTGCCAAGTTTTCTCCTTCCCCCCCTCTCTCTCCCTCTGTCCTTCTCCTCCCCTGCCCCTCCACGCCTCTCCCACTGTTCATCTCCTTCTTGTTATTCCTCTCCCCTCCCTCTCCTCATCACTGTTTTCTTTTTCCTCTTCCTTAATCCGCCCCCCTCCTTCCCTTCCTACTCCTTAATTCTCCTTTTTTCCCTTTGCCTCCCCCCTTTATATTCCCTTTTTCCTCTTTTCCACCTTTTCCTTGCGCTACATTCTTACTATTTCTTCTTTCTTCCTTCCTCTCCCAATCTGTCTTTTCTCTTCATATTCCTTTCTTCCCTCCCTCATTTAGTCTTCAGTCCATTTCTCCCTCCTGTTCTCTTCTTTTCATAATATATAATATATATTTTTTCCCTATTCTCTCCTCTCCCCACCTCTTCTCTCCCCCTCCCTCTTTCTTCCCTCCCTCCTCCCTTTCACCTATATTTCGATGCCTGTTTCCCTCCCTATTCCTCCTTTTCTCCCCTCCCTCCCCATATCCTCCCTTCCTTCCTTACCTTCTTCCAACACTCGTCCTTCATTGATTCCCTTCTTCCTTCCTCTTCTCCCATCTTCCCTTCTTCCATCCTTCCTTCCATCTCTCCCCGTCTTTACTTCCCTCCTTTCATTCCTCGCTCCATTCCTCCTCTATTTCTTTCCCTCCTCCTTCCCCCTCCTTCTATCCTTCCTTTCTCCCTCCCTACTTCTCTCCCTACATCATTCCCCCCTCTCCTCCCCCGCTCGGAAATTCCTACCATAAGACAGCTCATCCTCTCTCTCCCTCTCTCTTTTTCAGAAGAAAAAAGAGGCTGCTCGCCATGATGATATTTTTCCTCTTGTTTAGAGAGAGAGAGAGAGAGAGAGAGCTATGATGACTAAGCATTATCTCTAGTATTCTTTGAGACTGTTGAGTATATTTCAGTACTCTCTCTCTCTCTCTCTCTCTCTCTCTCTCTCTCTCTCTCTCTCTCTCTCTCTCTCATCTTATTCCTTGTTCCCTTTTCACTTAACTCTAAATAAATGGCACACACACACACACACACACACACATATATATATATATATATATATATATATATATATATATATATATATATATATATATATATATATATATATATATAACTCATATATCTCTTCCTACTCTTTGTCTTCTCTCGCATTTTTCATCCCTTCTTTCATTTTCCATTGTCACTCTTCCTTCGTTTATCTTCCATTATTTCTTGTCCTTACTATATTTCTCTTTGTCTCTTCCATTTTACTAGTTTTGAGAATTCCTAATTTTTTATTGTTTTTCCTTCCTGTTTTTTTCTGCTTTCTCTCTCTCTCTCAGAGAGCAGCAGAGATCAATAGTTTGCCCTTGAGCAGAGAGAGAGAGAGAGAGAGAGAGAAGTAAAGAGTATCCAAAAGAATTAAAGCGAATCAGAAATATAAAAAATAAACTGGAGAAAAAGATACAGTGGAATGATATACAAAAATATGGACAAGAGAGTAAAAGAGAGAAAGAATGAATAAAAGAAAACTGAGAGGGGAATAAAGTAGGTTAGTGATAGAAGAGTGTCTGATTAATAGAGAGAGAGAGAGAGAGAGAGAGAGAGAGAGAGAATGCAGTTCCAGCAAATGTCTGAAACTTCGATCCCCCAATCTCTCTCTCTCTCTCTCTCTCTCTCTCTCTCTCTCTCTCTCTCAAACCGATCCTTGAAATGAATCATCATCATCATCACCATCGCAGTTATATTCACCACCACCACCACCGTCATCTTGATCATCAGCATGCTTTTTTTTTTTTTTTTCATTAGTAACATCACCATCATCATCTTCATCACTGTTTTCCACGCTCATGCTAACAATATAGCAGCAACATTTCGTATATTTTATTCTTGCGCTTTAATCAGTGAAATGACTCCGACATCTCTATTCTCCATCATTCTCCCCTCTCGTAATACAGACAGACAGAGGGACAGAGGGATGAGATTTCGTTTCTTTGTCTTTCATTCTTTTGCTGCGGTGTTGTTGCTGTTGTTCATTTTCTTCGTGTTTGTCGTGGTTGGTTCTGTTTAGGATGTGATTGTGTGTTTTTCTGTTTTATTGTTGTGGTTGTTTTTCTCCTGGTGTTAGTGTTACATGTTTGTTATTCTTGTTCTGTATGTTGTTGATGTTGGTTTTCAAGTGATTTTTGGCTTTTTTCGTGTTTCCTTCCTTGTTCTGGTTCTTCTTAACCCCTAAGAGGTGTATGGTATGTAGGAGGACTGCTGGGTCTTGATAGCAGGCTGTGAAGCCTATGCCCAGAGTCGGACACATAAAAAAAAAAAAAAAAAAAAAGACGGGTGTCCACATATGCTGTCCGAGGGTACTAGGGCCAAAAAAGACGGGTGTCCTCACATGTGGTCACGCCCCCCGCCCCTCCTCCCCTACCACCATCCCCCAAACCAACTACCACCCCCCTACCCCCACCCCCCTACTCCCCCCCGCCACCCACACCCCAACAGCCCCCCCAACACCCCTCACCGCAGCCCCTAATCCCCTCGCCCCTCACCACCACCCCACCATCCACCACACCCATTACCCCCACCCCTACCCTCCACAACCCCCCACCCCCACCCCCCCAAATTTCCCCCCCCCCATCCCCACACAA
>NC_137012.1:6407916-6410416 GCF_032717465.1 Coenobita brevimanus
ATGACTCTCTCTCTCTCTCTCTCTCTCTCTCTCTCAACCACATAATCACTAAACCTCAATTAAAGAAACCAAAACAACAACAAAACAGCTAAACCATTTACATTTTTATTGTTTTGTTTTTTCATTCAGGGTGCAGAGAAATGTGATTTTTTGTAAATTTTTAATAGAGAGAGAGAGAGAGAGAGAGTGTGTGTGTGTGTGTGTGTGTGTGTGTGTTTGTGTGTGTGTGTGTGTGATAGGGAGGGGAAGCTGTGCCTCAAGAATTGCACTAGTTATTAGTATCCCTAGTTATATACATATAAAAAATGAATAAATATTGACCAGTAAAATATTACATTTTTTAGTATGGCATAATTATGTATGTGAAAGGATCCTCCCCTCCTCCTCTTTCTCTCTGTAATGTTGACGTAAAAAGGAGGTAAAAACAGACATTAGGATCCAAAGGAAAATGAATGGAAAGGGAAGTCACTGAAAAGCTCTGTTGAACTGTCTGAGAGAGAGAGAGAGAGAGAGAGAGAGAGCGAGAGAGAGAGAGGAGGGGAAAGATTGTAACTAATGGAGGTAATACAAAGTGCGAGCAGTGAAGTATAAAAAATTGAGCAAGGGAGAGGAGAGGCAAAGTAAACAAAGGACAGGAGAGGAAGAAGAGTGAGTGAGGAAGGTAAATAAAAAATACGAAGTGATTGATGGCTTAAAACCTTTCTTTGACCTGGAACCATTCTGTAAAACGAAGCCCAACCCTTCCCACCCCCCTTTCTCTCTCTCTCTTGTAATGGTTTTGTCATCTCTGTTCAGCGGAGAGAGAGAGAGAGAGAGAGAGAGAGAGAATAACAAGGTAGGTATTTTCGAGTGAAGAAATTCAGTGATTCATTCACTCTCTCATTAACTCATATACCCACCGTATCCCATTCACTCTTTATCCCTGTCATTAACTCCTGCATTGGCTGACTCACATACTCATTTTCTTTCACCCGTTCGCTCACTTCTCAGTACTGCTTGTTTAGTCATTCTTTCACTATTTCACCCAGGTTACTCACACACTCTATGTCTCTCTCACGCTGAAACTAGTACCTTGCAACTCAAATTTTTCTCATCAATTTTATTCTCTCAGACCATTGGCGCGGTCTGACGGGACACCTTCATGTGGTGGCACCAATATAACTAGATGGAGGAGCTAGCTGCCCAGGTATACCAATTTCACCCAAATCCATTCTGTCTCCACAATAGGAGGATGGTGGGCTGCGGGAAGGTGGCAACTTCATTCTGCAGTCCATCGGGTTCACAGTGAGATGAGCCTGGAGTTACAACAACTACTACTACTACTACTACTACTTTTTCTCTTTCTTATTTTACTCTCCCCTATAAAATGTCTGTCCCTGTGGAGTGGATGTGGAGAAGTTACACTAAAGCAACTAGACAAAATTCAGAACAAAGCTGTTAGAATTATCAATAACCCTGCTCTTACAAATAAACTATCTCCCCTACAGGTAAGGAGGAATGTTGCCTCCCTTTCATTATTTGACAGATAGTTTTCTGGCAAATGATCAGATGAGGTTGCATCCATTGTGCTACCTCTCAATACCTTTCCCTGTGCTACATGGGCATCGGGTAGAGCTCATGATTGGAATGTCACTGCCATATTGAAGAACTTCCGTCTATCAGAAATCTTTTACTCCCTGAATTGCATCTCTTTGGAACTCGCTTCCCCGGAGTTGTTTCTCCATAAACTTCAATCTACAGCTGTTCAAGTCCAACTGTTACAGATTTTGTATGAACTGAGGACACCAGTAATCTGGTGTATGGATTATTTTTTTATTCATTGTTTTTCCTTCATCTGTTCTGTTATTAAAAAAAAAAAAAAATCTGCTTGGTGTTCCTTCTGACATTTTTCCTGTTTTCTTCGGCTGGAGGTTTGTAGGGCGGGGAAGAGCCTTCTTTGCTATCCTTATCTCATTCTAATAGCTCAGTTACTCTTCTAGGAGCTGCCTAGCATGGGCCAATCGGCCTACTGCAGTTATCTTCTACTCTTATGTTCTTTTATTTTTACTACCATTACAACTACCACTATTACTATTACTACGACAACTACCACTATCACTACTATTACTTCAAGTACTAATACAAAACATTTTGTGTTGATCATCATCAGCATTAGTAGTAGTAGTAGTAGTAGTACCAGCAGCAGCAGTAGTAGTTGGCCTAGCATTAGTAACAGCATCCTAGTCTTATTTGAATGCAAACCTGGTGCACTGCATGCCGAACTTACTCTTCTGTAGCTTACCACCCTCCTTTCGGGGAATAGGGCGGGAATTGAGACACGTCCGTATAACCAGGCAGTTCCACCTCCCAGTTATGTCGGTGCCACCTAGTGAAGGCTTCCCTCCCTAGCACCCGTGTGGTGACATCAAAAGCGAAGTAAATATTGCTCCTTTAGATTGACTAGATGATTTTTTAAAAAGTCTATATGAATTCATCTGACAGAACTGGACAACTACCGGAA
>NC_137012.1:6415416-6477916 GCF_032717465.1 Coenobita brevimanus
CTCACCGACTTCGATATCTCTCATCCTCACTCACTCATCCACAATAACCCCCCCTTCTCCTTGGCCTAACTCGCCTCCTGCCTCCTTCAGATTCGCTCAGATATACCTTTTTACCACTCTGTTGTCATCCATTCTTTCCACATGACCATACCATCTCAGTACACTCATTTCGATTCTGGTGTCCACAGACTTACTCACTCCACATCTTTCACTGATCACATTATTTCGTATCCTATTTACCCTTTGTACTCCACATACATTCCTCAGCATTCCCATCTCCACTGCTCTCACTCTTGACTTTTCATTTTCCTGCCACACCATAGTCTTACATCCGTATGTTAATACAAAAGTGGGGACATGGGAAGGCGTGTGCCACACTGGGCTGACGGTCCTTCGGGAACTGACTGTTTAGCGTCTGTCCAGAGTCGGACAGTAAGTATATAAATAAGCAAATAAATAGAGTAAAAATGCACTTAGTCTAGGTAGCCATCATTTAGTGATTTCTAAGTCATTTCTGCCACCCCTAAAACACACTAAAGAAATAAGAAAAACTTCGTAAGTCCTTATTAGTAAAGACAATGGACACGTTAAAAGAGAGGGAAGAATGATGAGGAAGAAAACTAATAATATTCCTATTACTACTACTACTACTACAACTACTACTACTAGTAGTAGTAGTAATAATGGTAATGATAATAATAATAATAATAATAATAATAATGTTAATAATCAAATAATGACAGAGAGAGAGAGAATAAGATTAGCAGTAAACTGAAAGAAAGACATTATGTAATGAGAGAAACCTGTACTGTACACAGGAAAAATCATCCAAAATATTTCCAATATGCCGGGAATCAAACCCGGGACTCTCAGATGAGAGCCAGGCAACATACAACTACACCACGACCAGGTTAAAAGTTATCTCACAATGTAACAATCTTGTAACCAATGTCCCTCCGCCCCCACTGTGGGCCTGAAAAAGATGAGATAACCCCCTGGCACTCGGGCAAGCAGATGCTTTTTATCTATGCCAAGCACTTACGGCAAGTCTGAATGAAGAGAGAAACCTGTACTGTACACAGGGGACATCATCCAATATATTTCCAATTTGCTGGGAATCGAACCTGGGACCCTAAGGCGAGAGCAAGGAGGCATACCACTACACCACGACCAGGTAAAAATCTGATTTGCCTTAAGTGCTTGGGATAGATTAAAAGCATGTACATGCTCGAGTGACAGGGGGTTATCTCATCCTCTTAGGCCCACAGTGGGGGCGGAGGGACATTGATTACAAGATTGTGACACTGTAAATTAACTTTTACCTGATCGTGGTGTAGTGGTATGCTGCCTGGCTCTCACCTGAGAGTCCCGGGTTCGATGCCAGGCATGTTGTTGATATATTGGGTGGAGGAATCGCACATTCATGTCGGTATTATTATTATTATCATTATCATCGACAGTATTATTATTATTATTATTGTTGTTGTTGTTGTTGTTGTGGTAGGCGGGGGCGCCCATCATCCACCCACTCAATATAGGGATGCCTTATGGTCTCTACACTGAGTGACAAGCCAAATGATTTCCTGTACCCAGGAAACCATTTACTACGCTGGGTGGTAACCAGATAACTGGGATTTTTGGCCAGGTTAAGTGCCCCCCAGATTCCTCTATCCAAAATCACTTAATCACGGCAGACGTTTCGGAGAACCTAGCAGGGCCCAGTACCTGCCCAGGGCCCCAACCAAATGGGCAGATTCGTATGGCCATGTAGAATGTGAGAGGTGTGAATGAGGAGAGCAAGAGGGTGGAAGTGAAGAATGTGTTCAAGAGTGCGGGATATGCCATGATGGCCCTGTGTGAAACAAATATGAAATGGTGTGAGGTGGAGGAGTGGGAGGGTGTGAAATGTGTAAGATCAGTCACGAATAGGGGAGGAAGATGCAAGGAAGGAGTTGCTTTGTTGATGAATGAGGTGTGGCAGAATGCAATGAGAGATTACAAATGTGTCAGCTCGAGATGTATATATGTCAAGTTCAAGTTTGAGAAGGTGAAAGTGGGAGTGATAGTAGCGTATGCACCATGTGATGACACGAGTGAGAGAGAAACGCAGGTATGGGGATGGGCTGGATGAAGCAGTGAGAGAAATGCCCAGGAGCTATAAAGTGACCATAAGGGGCGATATGAATGGAAGAGTAGGCACTGGTCCTGGGGATGACATACTGTAAAGGGTTGCAATGGAGTACCAGGAGAAAATGACAATGCGAAGCGACTGAAGGATACGTGTCCGGAAAGGAGGTTGTGCATTTGTAACTCCTATTTCAAACACAAAGATGCACATTAATACAGATGGTAAATAGGGAACGGGGATCGTGTTGAAAGAAGCCTGATCGAATACGTGCTCGTAGAGAGGTCGATTCTGGGAATGGCTGCTGATACGAGGGCCGTGAGTGGACAATGTGGAGGTCTGCCAAATCATAAGATTGTGGTAGGCAAGATCAAACTGAGAGGAGTGAGGTGGACCAGAAGACAGAGGGACAGTCAGGGAGAAAGACTGAAAGTCGAGGTGCTGAGAATTAAAGAAATGACAGATGAATACAAGACCAAAGTGGATGAGGAGTTGGAATCAGTGAATTGGAATGAAATGGATCTGGACACCCTGTGAAATGCATATAGGGATTGCTTAGATAGGAATGCTAAAACGGTTTGCGGTGTGGCAAGAGTAACAACAAAGTAGAAAGGTACGACATGGTGGGATAAAGAGGTTGAAACGGCAGTGGAGGAAAAGAGGAAGAAGTTGCTAGAGTGGTTACAGAACAGGGGTTTAGTTGAAATAAGAGCTGAATATAATGAAATCAAGAAACACGTAAAGAGACTAGTGGAGAGGAAAAAGGAGGAGGTAAATGATGATCAGGGAAGGAATATGAATGAAATCTACTCTGCAAACATTAAGTTATTCTGCAAAGAGGTGCCAAAATGTAGAAGCGACAGCGAAAAGAAATGTGAATGTGTGAAGAATGTAAGTGGTAGATTATTAACCCACAGAGATGAAATAAAGACTATATGGAAAGAATATTTAGAAAGCCCGATGAATGGGAATAGAGATAGCTGTAAACATGATTGGTTTGGGGTGTGTGCAGAGAAGGAATGCAGTGCCAGGAAACATGACACTGGCACAGGTGAAGAACGCCTTGAATCGGCTGAAAAATGGGAAAGCATCTGGGTTTGATGAGGTGTATGCAGAACTGAGAAAGTGTAGTGGAGAGAGGGGAATGAAATTCTGGTTGGAGATATGTAAGGAGACATGGATGAGTGAAATTGTGCAAGCAGAGTGGAAAAAGGCTGTGACTGTACCCCTTTCAAAAATAAAGGTGAGCGAAGTGAATGCAAGAATTATCGTGGGAAGTTTATTGAGTGTTGTATGGAAGGTGTATGGAAGAATTATTATAGAGAGAGTAAGAAAGACATCAGAAGTCCTAGTGAGTGATGAACAGGGTGGCTTTAGGAGGGTCAGAGGTTGTGTGGCTCAAATATTTCCAGTGAGGCAGGTAGTGGAGCAGGCTTGTGAGAAGGATTATCAGGTGTTTATTACCCCTGCACAATTGTTGACTCTATACAGGGTTTTTTTCCGCCCCTGCATGGAGTACAACTCTCATGTGTGGGGAGGCTCTCCTCATACAGCTCTTCTCAATAGGGTGGAGTCAAAGGCTTTTCGCCTTATTAACTCTCCTCCTCTTACTGACTCCCTTCAACCTCTGTCTCTTCGCCGCACTGTTGCATCTTTATCTCTTTTCTATCGCTACATCAATGATCCTTGCTCCTCTGAACTGTCTGCATGCATTCCTCCACCTCTATGACGGGCGCGTAGCACCCGTCTAGCGGCAAACTCTCGTCCCTTTTCTGTCCAGCTCTCTAATGCAAGAGTTAACCGTTACTCCCAGTCCTTCATTTATGCAACAGGTCAGCTCTGGAACTGTCTCCCTCTGTCTGTATTTCCTGCTTCCTATGATCTCCAGTCTTTCAAACGCACTGTGTCCAGGCATCTCGAAATGATCGGATCTTGAATTTGGCTCTCTCTTGTATTTTGTTTTTCTCTTGGAAGGAACAGTTTTGTGGGCTTGTTCCCTTTGGTTCCTTCTTCCTCACATAAAAAAAAAAAAATCGTGGATCTGGAAAACGCATGCGACAAAGTAGACAGAGAAAGATGGTGTAAGGTTTCGCACATGTACGGTGTAGATGGTAAGCTGCTAGATGCTGTCAAGTGTTTTTATGATGGTAGTAAGGCATGCATAAGGGTAAATGGACATCTAAGTGAATGGTTCACGATTAACCCCTACACCGTGGGGATGTTGGAGCCGCTCCTTGTGTGTCCCGAGTGGTTATTCGCGCTCCGACTGACTTTTTAAAAATATTTGACAAAAATCAGTTATTAGTCCTAGAATATTATAATTAAATACGCATATGGCACATACCTCCAGCTTTCTCCTGGGATGTTTGATGAGCCTTCGTCGACAACCGTAGGACTTGTGGAGACTTCTGAAGTTGGGTAACGAAGTCTCCATTTTACACTTCCCGACATCCCGTAATATGATAACCACAGCCTGATATTATCATTAGAAACATTATTCTATGATTTTCAAGTAGTTTGGAATTCATACTCAAAAAAAAAAAAAAAAAAAACACTGTGAAAGCAATGTAAATTATGAGTGCATACGAGCTTCCCACCTGTGCTCGTTCCTCGCTGGTATTCTGTCATTTATTATTCATAAACACACTCACACTTTATATTCCTATTGCTTTATTACACTTATATATATCTACAGTATTTATCCATAAGTTTCCTTCAGTAACAGTAGTTTATTTTCACTCCAGGCAATCACTTTCTCGTTCAGTAAACTACATAATGTATTTTCAATATTTACATTTCTATTTTATTTACACTATGTTATGCACTGTCATTTGCAGTAACTTATAAAACTGTTTTCCACTGTTCAGTCATATTTACATCCATTGCTTTCACTTGCTATTTACACATTATTTACATTTCCACTTGCACTGTTTTAGAGTCACCAGAAAGATCGTAGTCACTGTCCATCATTATCATTGATGTAAGCCAGCTCACGTTCCACAGCAGAGTCACTTAGCCCTTTACCCCTTCCCACACGAGGTTTAGAAGGGGTAGAGGTTACAGAGCCCTGTGCAGAGGGCTAAGGACAGGCGCGAATCGGACGTGGTTTCACCTTGAAAGACGACAGTAAACTGAAAGATGTGGCCTAGTAGCAGGGAGGGGTTGACAATGTCAATGTGGTGACAGCTGCTAAGTTATATGCTATGAAATGAATGGCAGGAAATCTAGACAATACATAATAAATTAGGTATTTCTGGGTGAATGTAAATATCACTTAGGCTTCTCCCTTCCTTTCTTATGTATATTTTTGTTACGAGAACAGGTCATACTGCACATTTCAAGGGTAAATAAACGGAAAATTAGCGAACGAGTGCACATGGGGTATTGCCAGGTGATGATTAGCCCATTCCAGATGTATGGCAGTATCAATTACCTTTTCTCTTTCTTTTATATATTATTATGTATAAGAATAGGGCATAGGACACATTTCAATGGATAAAATGAGTGGAAGAATCCATCCAGAATTTGTGTAGCGCAGCGCCAATGGACAGGCGGGAGGAGAGGGTAATGGAGGGGAGGTAAGGAGGGGAGTTGAGGACATAGGAAAAATAGCTAAATGGTCGACAGTGGATGGGAATACAGATGACATTAGCAGAACTGTGTATAGCTGGACACTCGTAGTACTGATAGATGATACAAGTCACCACTTGAAAGCCCGGGCGAATTCAAAATAACACAGAATCACAAAAGTGATGCCCCACAGTATGATCCCTTGCTCCCAAGCATCACAAAAATGACGCCCCGTGGTTAAGGGGGTTTGTGGGCGTTGACAAGGTTGTGTAATGTCCCCATAGTTGTTCAATGTATATATGGATGTGGTGATGAGAGAACTAAAAACACGAGCACTGGAGAAATGGATGGCGTTGGTAATGAAAGATGATGGATAAAATATCTCAAATTTATCGTATGGTGATGATGCAGTGCTACTTGCAAATACCAGACAAGAGCTTGGTAGATTAGCGCAGAGTTTTGCTGATCTCTGTGAGCGTCGTGCTTTGGGAGTAAATGTAGAAAAGAGTAAAGTGATGGTAATCGAGAGCGAAGATGACTCCCAGTGTGATGTTACAATGAACAGAGAGACTGGAATTGGTAAGACAGTTCAAATGCCTGGGTACAGTGATAGAAAAGAGGGAGAACTGTGCAAAAGTGGTGGAAAGCAGAGTGACACAAGGAAGGAAGGTAGCTGGTGGTATGAAGACCTTATTAAAAAACAGAGGCTTGAGTGTTGCTGCTGCACGAGGCTTACATGAAGTAGTCTTAGTGCCAACTTTAACATACGGATGCGAGACTATGGAGTGGCATAAAAATGAAAAGTCAGGAGTGAGAGCAGTGGAGATAGGACTGCTAAGGAATGTATGTGGAGTACAGAGGGTGAATAGGATACGAAATAATGTGATTCGTGAAAGGTGTGGAGTGAGGAAGTCGGTGGACACCAGAATCGAAAAGATTGTACTGAGATGGTATTGTCATGTGGAGAGAACGGATAACAGCAGCGTGGCGAAAAACGTATATCAGAGAGAATTTGAAGGAGGGAGGAGGCGAAGTAGGTCAAGGAGAAGGTGGAGGGATATGGTAGATGAGTGTGTATGGAAGAGAGGTATGGAAGTCGGTGAGGCTAGGGTTCTGACAAGAGATCGAGCTGACTGGATGAATGTTGAGAGAATGCATGATCAGGGATTTGGCACCCCTTTTTTAACGTGACAAGTGTTCGGACTGACTCTATCGGATACGTCTGTGTGAAGCTGCAGAATGTGGTGAAAGTTTTTGGTGTATCAGATAGAGTCAATATTCCGGGGGAGTGAATGGAAAGGTGGCCCATTGCAGTGGGCAAACTTGGTTTATCTGGACATGCTACTCCTCATCCTGCCGTAGGGTGGGAAAGGAGGTCCGGATGATGATGATGATGATGATGATGATTATTATTATTACTTATTATTATTATTATTATTACTTATTATTATTATTATTATTACTATTATCTGTGGTAGGTGGGGTCGCTCACCATCCACTCACTCAGTGTAGTGCTGCTCACGGAAGTTTGCCCTGTCCTCTCCTCCATCCTTCTTTCCTTCCATCTTCTGTCTTTCTTTCCTTCATTCTTTCCTCTTCTTTCTGCCTGCGGGTGACTTTACATTCCCTCTTCTGTCTTTCATTCCTTCATTCTTTCCTCCTCCTTCTGCCTGTGGGTGACTCTACACTAAGTGACAAGCCAAATGGCTTCCTGTACACCAGGAAACCATTTACTACGCTGGGTGGTAACCATATAACCAAATTTTGGCGCCTGGTAGTTTAGTGGGTAATTATTGTGCTCCAATCGGATTGACCCGGTGAAAGTTTATATCCAAGGGGTGATTGGGGTTTATTGCTCATGTAATGCTACTCAGGGATGAGTGAGACTGGTCACTCAACTTAAATGTCAGGACCAACTGCCTAGCCCCGGGCTTCTACGCTCCTCATGGGGAAACGTAGGATTGGGTGATGGATGGATGGATGGATTATTATCATCATTATTATTACTATTGTTATTTATTCTATTATGATTTATTATTGTTAATAGTGGCAGTCCCAGTAGTAGAAGTAATAGATGTAGTGGTAGTAGTAGCGGTAGATGAAGGCACCCACCGTTCACTCACAGGATGCAGCACTACCTTTAGGTGACAACACCGAGTAACAACCAAAATGTTTTCTTGTGTCCCTGGAAGCCATTAAATACGTCGGTTAATATTCAGATAACAAACTGATGACCTATTTGTACAGTGGGCTATGGTGCTGCAATTGCCTTTATCCCATTAGGGTTTACGTCCAAGGTCTGGTTGGGACTCAAACCTCACATAATGCCGTTCAGCGTCAGGCAACCGGGCACTGTCCTCCTAGTGGAGTTTACACATCCTGTAACATCCTCTCCTCAGCGATTTCTTTTTCACATAATGCCGCTCAGGTTCGGGCAACTTGACACGTCGTCTTAGGAGTGGCATTTGCACATTCCGTAGCACCCTCTCTCAGCGATTTATTCTTCACATAATGTCGCTGAAGGTAAGCCAATCATTGTCGTCTTACAAGTGGCGTTTGTACATACCCTAACACCTTTTCTTCAGTGATTTATTCTCTACATAATGCTAATCAGGGTCAGACAACCAAGCACTCGTTTCTTACAGGTGGCGTTTGCACATTTCCTAATATCTTTTCCTCGGTGATTTATTTTTCACGTAATGACTCCCAGGCTAAGGCAACTGGATACTTTCGTGTTAGAAGCGACGTTTGCACAATTCGTAATTCTTTTTCCTCAGCGATTTATATTTAACTGTACATGGCAGTATCCCGATGTATGTTAATGATTAAACCTAAGGCAATAAATGCCTTGCAAGAGACTGCTGAGGTAAATACGCAGACTAATTCGCTAAAGAAGAGAGGCTACGAACTCTACAGTACAGTAGGACTTATAAATGCCTTAAATGTCTGGTTTTGGCGTAACCTTATCTTATGTATTCTTGACAGGGAAATGATTATTGGAATTAGAGAAAGTTTAACAGAATTTTTCCGTTTACTAGAGTTGGTATTTATTAATTAAAAAAAAAATACTATCTATATATTGTGACTGATAACTAAAGCTCAAATATTCGCTTACCCATTCATTCATTCATTCATTATACCCCTATTTATTGGTGATGGTGGTTGGGGTCGTCGGTTAAGATTAGCATTAGTATTATTCCTTTCGGATTTTCTAACAGTAAATTATTATTATTATTATTTTTTTTTTTACCGACAGCAATTACAAAACCAGTGTCCCAAGCGCAGCCGCGAACTGACAATGTATTACAAGCGACCGAGCGATGTTTACTCCTAGTTAAGTTTGGAAATTGGTGACCAAGCAGAAGCTAATTACTGTACTGCTACGCAGAGTTGAAATTCCTTCTGCATGTGATACATTCATTCAATAAATTTTGTATCAAATAAAAACTCACCCATAAAGGCGTAGGGGCCCCTTGGAATCTCGAGTTTTTCAAGGGAGTGTTCGGCTCTTATCGGTTCTTTCTTTCCTTCATTCTCTATTACTTCCTTTTCTTCATGCATTCACTTATCCTTCCGTCTTTCGATGGTACCTTCCTTCGTTCCCTCCTTCCTTCTTTCTTATCCCCTTTCCCTCCTTCTTTCCGTTTCTCGTCATTTGTTTTATTTCTTATCAGTTCTGTTCTTTATTAGTTCACATCTTTCTTTCCTTCCATAACTCTCTCTCTGACAACAGCAGGGATCAATAGTTTGCTTGTAAGCGGAAAAGACGGAGAGAAAAAGGAGAAAAAGAAGGTAAAAACGCAGAGAGAGAGAGAGAGAATGCAGCACCAGCAGGTGCAAGAAACTCTGCATGCCTCATCCCGTAATCTCGCTCTCTCTCTGATCCTTGAAACGTAAGGCCATCATCTTCATGCATATATTCATTACCATCTCTACCGCTCCCCCTCCCCAGCACCACCGCCATCATCATCACTCTGTTCCCCACGCTCATGCAATCAAAATTTTTTTTTTTTTTTTTTTTTTTTTTGCCTATCGACCATTGAGGCCGGAGCCTCTGGTCATTAAGGCAAATATATATATATATATATATATATATATATATATTGACACATATATACATATACAGTATATACAAACATATATATATACATACGTACATACATACATACACATATCCATGCATATGAACATACACACTTTCATGCACACGTACATATATATATAATAATTTTTATTTTATTATTTTTTTGTAGTTTTATTTTTATTTTTATTTATTTTTTATATTTTTAACCTTATATTACTTATAATCAAAAATACCTAATCTAAAGACCCTAAAACGAACCACCTAGCAGACAAATCACTCACCTATACTAAGTCTTAAGAGACAAATAACTAGACCTACACTAATATTCAAAAAGCCTCGACCAAGAAAACACCATCGACTGCAGATATGTAATGCCTTTCTACATGACATACCTGCACTCATCACCTGGTGACTGTCAGTCGAGGGACAACCTAATATAGGGGACATCAATATATGAAAGCGAACCAGACGAGTCAGGAACATTTCCATATACGTCAGCTGTCGTCCCTAATTAGAATAACTTAAGCAAGATAGTATAATGTATTAACATAATTTGTACAAAAAGTGAACAACCTCGCCCAGCAGACCACCATCGACTGCAAGTGCCCAATACCTTCCTATATTGCACACTTGCACTCATCAGCTGGTGACTGTCAGGCGAGGAACTTGGCTTAATGTAGGGGACATCTATATTAGAAATAGATCGGTGGGAGGAGGAACTATTTAAAATATGTCAACTGTCAACCCTAATTAATATTACAATATATACATATTTACTGTTCATAAAAACCATAACCACACAGTAAAAAAGTCACATCACTCTGATCAGTCCGGTCTCTCTCAAGAAAGCCATCAATTTATCAGTCATAACAATGTCCCCATCACCCAGGATGGTGGAAAGGGTGAAGGGGACGTCTATCGCGCCGTAGTAATTTATAAGTGAAGCACGTTCACTAATAAATCGCCGACAGCGCAGGATGATATGACTGATAGATAACACCGCATTACAGATGTCACAGTGCGGTGGGAAGCGTCTTTCCATATATGGTTTAATGTGGGTTAAAATGGTGGCATTGAGCCGTAACCGTGCCAACACTTTTTCTTCTAGGGGACTGGGACGGTTGGCAGTGTCCCAGTCGCCCAAGTACGGCTTACAAGTTGGAATATTTAGTCTGGTCCACTGACCTTGCCACAGAAGATTTATTGATTTCTTTCCGAGAGAGAGACTCGACCGTAGATCACGAGGAACGTCCCAAGTCTCCTCGAGCTCTACAGCCGACTTTGCAAGTAAGTCAGCCTGCTCATTGCCGTAGATACGACAATGACCAGGCACCCAGATCAGTGTGAATGACTTGTTGCATGAATGCAACTTATTAACGATGCGGCCCTGGATCTCGTGAGAGTCCGTAGTGCAAGATGCAATTGCCTGAAGGGCTGATTTTGAATCTGAAAATATGACAAATGAGTCATGCCTAGAATTGAGAGCATAGTCTATGGCTTTGTCAATAGCAAAAAGTTCTGAAGTAAACACAGATGTATGAGTCGGCAACCGATACCTGAGGGCACATTCAGTCGACCACACACTTGCACCCACACATTCACTCGACTTGGAGCCGTCGGTGTACAATTGATGGGACCCCAAGTGACGAACAATGATGTTACGAAACAAGTGGTGGACCTCCGCCTCCGGCGCCTTGGCCTTTGGTGCTGGGAGCCATGATACATCCACTGTAAAACTGGGTGGCTCCCAAGGCGCTATATTTTTTAGCACCAACTTGTCACAGTCACTGGGGTCCACACCAAGCTCCTGAGTCAGTAAGTGGAGGCGAGTGGCAAGTGGCCAACGCACCCCCCGCAGAAGGTGGTGGTATTGACGCAGGGGGGTACAGGCCACATTGCCGATATTACTTTTCCTAAACGTCCTTACGCCGTAGGACAAGGCCAGGTGGTCACGGCGAATACGGAGGGGAGGCACATTCGCCTCCACTTCCATACGAGCCACACGGGTACACCGGACGGCTCCAAGACACATTCGCAAACATTTATTCTGTAACACATCCAATCCTTTCAACGTGGCATCGGATGCCGAGCTATACACCTGTGCGCCATAGTCTAGCTTCGATCGAATAAGGGACTTATACACCATTAATAAAGATTTTCTGTCGGCACCCCAGGTAGTACCCGCTAGGTACTTGAGGACATTTAACGGTTTATCACAATGAGCAAGCAAAATATTAATGTGAAGTTTAAAATTCATTCTATGATCAAAATGTAATCCTAAAAATTTTACAGAATTTTGAAAAGGTACCTCCTGATTATCCAAAGTTAAGCACAAATTAGGTATGTTACCTTTAGTGAAGACTATAGCGGCACACTTACATACGGAAAACTTAAATTCCCACTGCAAGGCCCATTGGTGGACGGAGTCAAGGGCTGCTTGAATCCGCCCAGCCGAAAACTGTGCATTACGGGAAGAGTGCCATATTGCACAATCGTCAGCGTAGAGCGAGTATTTAAGATTCCTCGGGATGGGAGCTGATGACAGAATATCATTGATCATAATACTAAATAAAGTAGGACTAAGCACACTTCCCTGTGGCACCCCATTTTCCTGGATAAATATATCCGATGTTACGTTAGGGGGCAATTTGACAGAGAAAGTTCTGTCCCTTAAGAAATTTGAAATAAAAACTAGCAAATTTCCTCTTAAACCATAAGCATAGAGCTTCATTAGTATACCGTGTCGCCATGTCATGTCATAGGCTTTATGGATGTCCAAGAACACCCCTATCATGAATTCTTTATTGGCAAATGCCTCTGCAATACAATGCTCCAAATTCATTACATGATCTAGTGAACTTCTGTATTTACGGAAGCCACATTGTTGATCATTTAACAAATTCTTCGACTCTAAAACAAAAAGAAGCCTATTGTTAACCATACGTTCCATGACCTTACATAGACAAGAAGTCAACACAATAGGACGAAATGAAGTGGGATTCATAAGACAACCAGCCTCTTTGGGTATCGGTATGACGTGCGCAAAGTGCCATGAGTTTGGGAACGTTCAAGACGCCCAAATCTCATTGTACAGTGCTAACATATTAATCAGGTTGTCCTGATGAAGATGCTGGACCATACCGTACGTGATGGTGTCTGGTCCAGGGCTGGTGTCTTTACAGGATTTAAGGGCAAGGAGCAGTTCATCTAGTGTAAACTCTTGGTTGTACGGGGAGTCTACGTCTTCTGTGGCAAAGTCTAATATCTGTAGCTCAGCCATGCGTTTATGATGTTGAAAACGCGGATCATAATTGGCTGAGCTACTTACATGAGAAAAACTCCTGGCGAGGATGTTAGCAACGTCCACGGGCTCGTCATAGATGTTATTATTAACCTGAAGGGTGGTGATTGGAAAATATGGGCCTTTATTATTTAATATTCTTATAGTGGACCAGACTTTACGTAATGGTGTTGTACGAGTCACCGTGGACACAAAGGACCGCCAGGAGTCACGTTTGGCCCTTCTTATTATTTTCCTTGCCTCAGCCCATGCCTGTTTGTATGCAATAAAGTTTTCCTCAGTGGGCTGACTATCAAAAATCCTGTATCTCCTATTGCGTTTTCTTAATGCTTGTCGGCAATCCGGCGTCCACCAATGTGCTCTATGCTTCGCATGAACTGTAGAAGTCTTGGGAATAGCAGCCTCAGCTGCGTGTAATATGGAAGTAGTTATATTTGCGACCTTAACATCTATGGTCTCCCCAGATATATCTAAATTGGCAATCCTTGAGAAGGATCCCCAATCTGCTTTCTTATAGTTAAATTTTGGAAGTGGAGGGTCCGAAACAATGTCGCATGTATAAGAAAGACAGATGGGTAACTGATCACTTCCCAAAGTGTCGTCGTAAGGGTCCCATGAGAGATCTTGATGTATACCAGGGGAGGCCAAAGATAAGTCAATGGCCGAAAAGTTACCAGTACGATCATCTACACGAGTCGCTCTACCATCGTTCAGAAGACAGAGGTTGGACTGTAGTATTAGGTCGGCTACTTGCTCCCCACGACCATCAATCCTCAAGCTACCCCATTGATAGTGATAGGCGTTAAAGTCGCCCAACACTAACTTATTTCCAGGCAGATGTTCAACTAGTGAATTTAAAGCATCACTATCAATGGGGCCGTGTGAAGGACAGTACAGAGAGCAAATAGACAGATACGTGTTATTAAATTTTACTCTGCACGCAACAGCTTCCAGAGTAGAATTTAGAATCACTTCCGTTTGTGGGTGTATATATGGCAACTCCGTGACCTTCATATCTTCTATACGAGTGATAGTGTTTGAACTGTGGAGGATCAGGGTGATCCTCCAGGCGCGTCTCCTGTAAACAAACAACGTCTGGCCTGTGTATTGACAGCAGGATTGCTATATTGTGTAACTTATTCCCGACACCTCTACAATTCCACTGTAGTATAGTGAATGTGGCGGTTTAAGATTTTCGAGGGTGGCCAGTGTGCTTAGTTTTTTTATGCCCCCCGCAACCAGGCGAGTGGCTACCAGGGGACCTTTCCCGGTTCTTACTCATGGAAACCTCCATATTCTCATCAATTATAAGGCTCCCAGACTCCACCGAGGAAGAGCTATTCTTTCTCTCCCTCGCTGGACCAGGAGCGGGAAGGACATGAGGACATGACTGTTTAGTGAGGGTGGTCAAATTAATCTTGTCAGACTTGTCTGGCTTCGATTTTGACCGCACTGACTGCAAAGGAGCAGCGGCAGCCTGGGAGTAGGAAGTCGCAACAGGGATGTCCATCAGAGAGTTGGAGCGTACAGGAGGCTTAGACTGAGAGGTAGGGCGTGGGGCATGTGGAGCGAATGTTAGGTCAGTCTGTGTCTCAATGGTGCACATCACGGGTCGGGACACAACCGCCGATGCATAGGAGATATTAGGCTTGGGGGTTGCATGCAACTCCTTCACCTTCTTCCTAGCATCGTAGAAGGAAATGCCCTGTGTTGCTTTTACTGTGCAGACCTCCTTCTCCTCCTTCCACTTGGGACAAGCCCTCGAGGAAGTGGAGTGAGCATCTTTGCAGTGAAAGCAGCACTCGGTCTCGGATGTACAGTTGTCAGCAGAGTGACCTACAGTCGCGCACTTGCCACACACGATGTTGGAAGCCCGACAAGCCTTTTCGTGGTGTCCATAGAGCTGACATTTTGAACAACGAAGGGGGTTCGGGATGTATGGTCTAACATTTACAATTTCGTATCCAACCTTCACATTGGCTGGAAGAGATACTTTGCCGAAAGTGAGAACAACTGTTGCGGTCTTCGTCCTTATGCCTTCCGTGAATCTGGTAATGAACCTCGCCTCTATGACATTTTGCTGAGAAAGTTCCTGTACAGTTTCTTCTTCCTTCATAAGCACAAGATCCCTGCAGGTGATAACACCCTTGCAGGAATTCATGGAGTTAGGGATCGTTGTTTGGACATCGTGACAATGGAACTTCCTCAGTTTAAGCAAATCCTTGACCTGAGCTGAATTCTTGGTTTTTACGAGGAGGTCTCCACTCGCAAGTTTTTTCACTTGTTCCACCTCTCCTGCACACCCATCAATCACTTCTTGATGATGAAGGGATTGAGGCTGGACAGGGGAGTGGAACCAACCGCATGAATCAAAACAAACTCGGCATTATTTACATGAATGTCAAGGTGGGTACGTGTCTGGGGCCGTTCAGTCTGGGGCAGTCCGTCCGTGCAGCAGTCGGGGGTCGGTCAGGACTACCTCCCCCCCTGAAGGGAGGGGGGGAGGCAGTTGTGGCGTCCGCCATAGTTACCACTTCCCCCTCACGGGGGAAGTGGGAAGAGAGAGAAAAACGACCAAGGGTCAAAGTACCTGGGGAAGACCCACCTATGCTGAGATTACCCTCTCAAACCACTCTCGGGAGGACGCGCCTGTGTGTGACTCACACCCCAGAGCGATCAGTGGAGGGTACACTCCAGAGGTGAGTAAGCAAAGGCAATCTCAGTAATTAGATATACTGTAGACACCTACTATATCTACTAAGGCCAGGGAGGAAAATGAGGTCTAGCTAACCTAGCTTTATTGAAAAACGCCCTAGTGGCGAGCAAAAGAAAAAAGCTAAAGCCGGTGAGGCAACCCTACAGCTAGAGGAGAGATCAGCACACGTCCTCTCTCTCCGCAACCATCCATCCAAGTCCATCTCAAAACAGTGGCAACGTTTTATACTGTATATTTCACTCCTGCATCCTAATCAGTGGAGCGACTCGCAGCTCTCCTCTATTCTCTATCATTCTCTTTTCCCGTAATACAAAGACAGACAGACATATAGACAGGCAGAATGGGGGATCAGATTTCCTTTCGTTTTCATTCTTCCTTTCGTGGTGGTAATGTTGCAGTTGTTGGTTTCTCTTGTGCTTGTTGTGGTGCGTTCTTTTATACGTGTTTGTTTGTGCTTTTTTCTGTTTGTTGTTGTTGTTTTTTTTAATGTCATTTTGTTTTGTTGTTGTTCGTGGTCTTCTTGTTCTTGCTTTTGTTGATGTTTTTGCTATTATTATTTGGCTGTTTTTCCTCTTTCCTTTAATGTTCTGGTAGTTATTGTTGCAATTACTGCTTTTTTATCTTAGTATTTTGGTTCTGTTTTCAATTGTGTTTGTTTTTATTTTTGTTAACATTGCTGCTGGCTCGCACAAACGCAAGCACAATGGACTTCAGAAATGAGTCCACGTAAAGCGAGCGCCCCCGAAGAACTTTCTTTTCTGATTTATTTCGTTTTTATCTATTTATTCTGCTATAAGAAGGAAGGAGTTTGAGATTATGAATAGAGTGTGCGAGTTCATTCTATAGGGATGCCTTCGTGTGGTGGCACCGGTCAGAGGAGAGGCAAGAGGGGAATTGATGCTATCAGGGTCCTGTTACTCCTATAATCGTTTGGGGTAAGCTGGAATACAGAACTAGAGTTGATCCGACCATTGGAGGGTTTAAGGAGAAGTATTAAAACGCTCAGGCTTCTACTGTATATCCACTTAACTGAGAATACGCGTCTCAGGCTGGCAGGTAACACGGCCATCTTTCTTCCTTCTTTTCTTCTTTCGTTCCTTCCCTCCTTCCAAACTCTTTACTCTCCTCTCCCTATCATTCATTTTTTCCCTTCATTCTCTGCAGCCTCTTTAGTGTCCTCTCCCTTTGATTCATTTTTCTCTCTTCGTTCTTCTCTTCCTGCCTCCCTTCTTTCCTTCCTTTTTTTCATTCAATCCTCCCTTCTTCCCTCCCTAACTTCCTTCTTTCCTTCCTTCTTTCATTTCTTCTTCCTTCTTGTCTAATACCCTCCTGTATTTCTTTGTTTACATTCTCAAACCTTCGTTCTTTCCTTCTTTGCTTGTTCCTTCACCTACTCCTTCTTTCCATCTCCTCTTGCTTCCTTCCTTCTTTCATCATTCCATTTTATTTCTTCCTCTACATCTTAATCATCCTTATTCCTTCTTTTCCTTCTGCCTTCCGAACTTCCTTCCTATTTTCTTCCTCCTACTGCTTCCTTCCTCCTTCATTTCATCTGACATTTCTTCCTTCCAGCATTTTATCAGTCCAACCTTCATCTTTTCCTTCAGCCCTTTTTCCTTTCTCACTAACTTTCTAGTTCTTTTCATCCACCTTATTCCCTCCATTCCTCCTCCCTTCCATCCTTGGTTCCTTCCATCTTTCCCTTCTTCCTTCCTTCATTCATTCATTCATTCCTAATTCCTTTCTTCTTTTCATCCGTCCTCCTTCCTCTGCTTATTTTTTCTCTCTTTTCTCTTAGATCTTTTTCTTTCCCTCTTCGTCTCTCCTTACTTCTCTCTCTCCTTCTTTCGTTCGTTCCTTCCTTAACACCAGCCATATGTACACTGCTGTAATATAGATAAAGTGAGTCATTGTTTATTACCATAACTTTCTCCTAATTCCACCCCCCTCTCTCTCTCTCTTTCACACACACACACACACACACACACACACACACACACACACATTAGTAATAAGGTTCTCTAATGGTACCAAATACAGAGTAGCTAGATTTTCCCTGCCATGAAACAGATAGCAAAACCACTGAACGGACGTCTATTTTTATTACCTTCGCCAAGGAGGTTATGTTTTACCCCGCTGCGTTTTGTTTGTGTGTTAGTTTCTGTTACCAAAATTACTCAAAAAATTCTGAACTGCTTTTGATGAAGCTTTGTGGAAGGGTGGGCCATGGTCCAAGGAAGAAGTGATTATATTTTGGTCCGGATCCGGGTCCAGATCCGGATCCTGAGTATTCCGTACAGTATCTCCAAAAGTTCTAATTTAATTTCAAGAAAGATTAGTGGAAAGGTGGGCCATGGACCAAGAAGTATTTTATTAAATTTGGGGGCCGATCCGGATTCGGATCAGGATCCTATATCCACGGATCCGGAACCTGGATGACTCAAAACGTTGTGAACGGATTTTGATGAAATGTTGTTTCTGGGTGGGCCTAGTGCCAATAAAGAAATTAAATTTCGGGGCGGATCCGGATTCGGATCCGGAGTATCCCCAACAATATCTTCAAAAGTTCTGTTATTTTCAATGAAATTTTATGGAATGGTGGGCCATGGACCAAGAAAGAATTGATTAATTATAATACAAGACTATGGATGGATAGAAAAATACTCGAAGATAAAGAGATAAATAAACTTTTAAATAGATAGACAGACAGACTGACCTTGAGAGAGAGAGAGAGAGAGAGAGAGAGAGAGAGAGAGAGAGAGAGAACAGCAAAAGGAAAAACAAAATGAAAAGTAAAAGAAGTGAAAGATGAAAAAAATAAATGGGAGGTGATGAGCCATTCAGAAGGTGTGTGGATGTTTCAGAGAGAGAGAGAGAGAAAAAAAAACAAGATAGTGGAAATAAATGGTGATTGATGGAGGCAAAGCAGAATGCAACACTGAAATACGAAAAAGTGTGATAGGGGGAGGGGAGAAAGAAAAATTTAGTTAGGGAAGTAAGTAAAAAAATTCCCGAGTGACTGATAGCTTTTTAGCCTTTCTTTGACCTATAGCCATTTTGTGAAACGAATCCCCCCTCCTCTTGACCCTCCCTCCCTCTCTGGTAGCCTATTGATTTTGCCTTCTCTGTTAACCGGAGAGAGAGAGAGAGAGAGAGAGAGAGAGAGAGAGAGAGAGAGAGAGAGAATAAGTAGGTATGCAGGAAGACTGGGGGTATTATAATAGAATTTGGCGTTTAACGGAATTAGAGAGAGAGAGAGAGAGAGAGAGAGAGAGAGAGTTAAGTACTCTTAAGTGAAGATATTGTCTCACTCACTCACATACTCACCATGTCATATTCAGTCATTATCTCTGTCATTCAGTCATTCATTGGCTAACTCACTCATTTTCTTTCGCCCATTCACTCACTTTCTTAGTATTGCTCGCACTGTCATTCTTACACTTTCTCACTCAGATTAGTCACTCTCACTCGCTCGAAGTGGAGCCTTGCAACTTAAAATTTTCTTATAAGTTTAATCCTTTCAGATCACTGGTGCAGTCTGGTGAGACGCCTTCATGTTGTGGCACCAATAAAACTGGGTGGTAGAGCTGCCCAGTTATACCAATAACCCCTTGACTCCCTCCCTGTCTGCTGGAAGGTGGCAACTTTATCCTGCAGTCCACCAGGTTCACGTTCAGATGAGCCTGGGGTTGCAACTACTACTGCAACTACTACTACTGCTACTACTACTTTTACTAAAACTACTATTACTACTACTACCACTACCACTACTGCTACTACCACTACTATTACTTCACTTTTCGTGTAGTTCATTATCATCATCATCATCATCATCATCATCATTAGTAGTATCAATAGTAGTAGTACCAGTAGTAGTAACTGCATCCCAGTCTCATTTGAATGCAAACTTGGTGCACTGCATGCCAAACTTACTCTTCTGTAGCTTACCACCCTCCTTTCGGGGAATAGGGCGGGAATGGAGACACGTTCGTATAACCAGGCAGTTCCACCTCCCGGCTATGTCGGTGCCACCTAGTGAAGGCTTTCCTCTTTAGCACCCGTTTGGTGACATCAAAAGCAAAGTAAATTTTGCTCCTTTGGATTGACGAAATGATTAAAAGAAAAAAAAAAGTCGATTTCAGTTCATCTGACAGAATTGGACAACTACCACAACTTGAATACTAAGTCGTGGTTGCATGATATTCAAGGACCATTAGTTATAAGGTAGAAATGAGTCTCCTTGGTAATCAGTCAAATCAATCCTCCAATCTAACTACACCTGGCCACCAACTGAGCTGTAAGAAATTAGGGATCTTTGTTAGGTTTGAGTAAACGCGCTATAGATGACTCCCGTAGATAGAATAAAATTATCTGGTTGTAGCCTAAGTTAAATATAAACGACGTACATGAGCTGAAAGAGCAGAAAACAGTAACCAAGGAGATTCATTCCTACCTCATAACTAAGGATCATCGAATGTCATGCAACTACGACTTACTAGGCTGTTCAGATTGTGGGAGTAATTCAGTTTTGTTAGATGAAAAGAGACAGGCTTTAGTAACCAAGGAGACTTATTCCTGCCTGATAAATAGAGCGCCTAAATATCATAAAACTGAGTTCCATTCTATAATCCCTTAACATAACTGGGCCCAGATTTTCATTTTGTAGCTTATTTTACGTAGCTCAGGAGTAGAAGAAGGCAATACTATGGCTCAACATCCTTTTCATATCACTCCTTCGTTATTAACGTCATATTTGATTTTAATTTATTGTTACAACACAGAATTTGAGGAAGCGAAATGGTAAGAAAATTGAGTTTTTGGTCAATGGGAGTAATAACAGGATAGTTATTCTTGATCAAAATATAATTCCCGTTGACTGTTCAGTTATTTTAAATATAAGATATTTCCCCCGAAATCAGTATATTTTCTCCACTATTTCCAATATTTTGAGGTTATTGGTTCCAGTAACTATAATGACTATTCGTGTTCGATGTAGTTGAAGAGGGAAGTGGCGATCTACTCTTATGCTGTTGGGGCAATTCCAATACTGTGTTGCAGTTAACGCGATGTGTTTGAGACAGTACTATGAATTTTAACGTCTCAAATAACCGTTTAATGATCAGGGCAAGTATATCATCCTAACTAACCTCACATGATTCCATTGAGCAACACACACACACACACACACACACACACACACACAAATGTCGTCGTTGTAACCATTAATTATCTCATCATAGGGAAAAGTACATATGTTCTGTTCCACCTTACGTCAGATAAACCTACTGGGCTACTGAGTCACAGAAGCCTGAGTTTAATAACTATAATGATGTTAATAATAAAAATAATAATTATAATTGATTACGACGATAATGATAACAATAACAATAATCACTATCATCCAATCCTATGTCGCCCCATAAGGAGCGTAGGAACCCAGGGCTAAGCAAGTTGGTCCTGACATTTAAGATGAGAGTGACCAGCCTCACTCATCGCTGAGTGACATTACGTGAGCAATAAACTCCAACCACTCCTTGGATATGAACCTACACAGGCTAAATCCGATTGGAGCGCCTTAATTACCCACTAAACCACCAAGCGCCGTAATTTGTTTATGTGGTTACCACCCAGAGTAGTAAATGGTTTCCTGGCGTACAGGAAACCATTTGGCTTGTCACTCAGTGTAGTCACCCACAGGCAGAAGGAAGAGGAAAGAATGAAGGAAAGAATGACAGAAGAGGGAGTGTAAAGTCACCCGTAGGCAGAAAAAAAGAGGAAAGATGAAGTGGAAGGATGGAAGAGCGGAAAGGGCAGACACGCAAAGCAGCACTACATCGAGTGAGTGGATGGTGAGCGCCACCACCAACTACAAATAATAACAACAACAATATTAATAGTAATAGTAGTAATAATAATAATAATAATGAGTTCTGTACAACTTAGTTCATCCGATTTATTCCATAACTCCCTCCTGGCAACGTCTATACAGTTAATCTCTCCTCTCTCTCTCTCTCTCTCTCTCTCTCTCTCAACCAGAGGAGCAATAAACCTGTTACATAAAATAACCAAAACAACAAAAAACACAGTCAAACCATTTTAATCTTTTGTTTTTCATTCAAGGTGCAGAGAAATAATTTGATTTTTTTTTTTTTGTAAATTTTTGCTTGAGAGAGAGAGAGAGAGAGAGAGAGAGAGAGAGAGAGAGAGAGAGAGAGGAGGGCTGGTGTCTGCGAATGTGTGCAACGTAATAAATGATAAACGAAATGTGTGTGTGTGTGTGTGTGTGTGTGTGTGTGTGTGTGTGTGTGTAATAGACTGAGAGAGGGAGAGTTCTTGTATAGGTGCGAATGTGTGAGTCATATTAGATGAAGTGTGTATGACAGAGAGAGAGAGAGGAGGGGGGGGGGAATGGAATGTTAGAGTGGGTGCGAATGTGTGCGACATAATCAAGACAATAGAAGTGTTTTTGCGAGACAGATGGTGTGAAGCGAGAGGGGAATTAGGTGTGAGGTTGTGTTTGTCTGTTTCCTTGTTTGTTTAGTATGTCTTATTTTTGTGTTTTCTTGCATATTTTCATTCTGCCTTCTGGCCGACATTTTTATTTTTGTTTTTGTTTGTTTTAGTTCTTTATTTTCTTTCGTTTTTCTTCCGTTTTCTGTACGCGACCTTTCCTGCAGTCATTATCGGGAAATAATGAGATATTGGAGGAGAATTTGGCGTTTAATGGAGAGAGAGAGAGAGAGAGAGAGAGAGAGAGAGAGAGAGAGAGAGATGCAAGGTAGGTACTCTCAAGTGAAGAAATTCATTCTCTCATTCAATTGGTCACTCATTCACATACTCGCCATTCGTCATTCACTCGTTAACACTCTCACTCACTCATTGGCTGTCTCACTTATGCATTTTCTCTCACCCACTCACTGGTTTTCTCAGTATTGCTCACTCATTAATCCATTCACTTTCCCTCTCAGAATATTCACTTTCCCTCGCTCAAACTAGTGCCTTCATGTGGTGGCACCAATAAAACTGCGGTGGAGCTGCCCAGTTATACCAGCTTCCCTCAACTGCCTCCTTGTCTCCCCCGGAGGGGGATGGTGGGCTGCAGGAAGGTGGCAACTTCATCGTGAAATCCACCAGGTTCACGCTGATACGAGACTGGGGTTGCAGCTACTACTACTACTACTACCACTACTGTTACCACTAGTACTAAACATTTTGGTATATTATCATTATCATAACTGCATCCCATTCTTATTTGAATGCAAACCCGGTGGACTGCATGCCGAATTTACTCTTCTGTAGCGTACCACCTTCCTTTCGCGGAACAGGGCGGGATGTGACACATTCGTATAACCAAGCAGTTCCACCTCCCAGTTATGTCGGTGCCACATAGTGAAGGCTTCCCTCCTCAGCACCAGTTTGGTGATATCAATAACGAAGTAAACATTGCTCCTTTGGACTGACGAGATGATTTTTTAAAAAGTGGATTTGAATTCATCTGACAGAATTGGACAACTACCACAACTTGGTTATTAAGTCGTGGTTGCATGAAATTCAGTGAGCATTAGTTATGAGGTAGAAATGAGTCTCCTTGGTAATTAGTCAAATCAGTTCTCCAATCTAACTACACCTGGCCACCAACTGAACTCTAAGAAAAGTAGGGATCTTTGTTAGGTTTGAGTAAACGCGCTATAGATGACTCCCGTAGATGGAATAAAATAATTTGGTTGTAGCCTAAGTTAAATATAAACGACGTACAAGAGCTGAAAGAGCAGAAAACAGTAACCAAGGAGATTCATTCCTACCTCATAACTAAGGATCATCGAATGTCATGCAACCACGACTTACTAGGCTGTTCAGATTGTGGGAGTAATTCAGTTTTGTTAGATGAAGAGAGACAGGCTTTAGTAACCAAGGAGACTTATTCCTGCCTGATAAGTAGAGCGCCTAAATAACATAAAACCGTGAGTTCCATTCTATAATCCTTTAACATAACTTGGCCGAGATATTCGTCATTTGTGGCTAATTTTACCTAGCTCAGTAGTAAAAAAAAAGGGCAGTACTATAGCTCAGCGTACTTTCTATATCATTTCTTCGTGATCAGCATCATATTTAATATTAAATTATTGTTACAGCACGGATTTCGAACAAGAGAAATGATAAGAAAAATGAGTTTTAGTCACTGAAGAATAAAAACAGGATAGTTAATCCTGCATTGACTCCCGTTGAATCCTCAGTTTTAATGAATATAAAGTATTGCCGCATGAAATCCCATAACATGAAAACATAAGAATCAAGATTTTTGCGTTTATATATCTAATAGCAGGTATACGTTGAAGTCCAAAGTACTTGATAATAGAGAATGGGGAAGCGGCGATCTACTTTTTTTTGCTATTGAGATATATCCATTATTACGTAGTAGTTAAAGCGAGGTGTCCGAGACAGTACTATGAGTTCTATCAAATAACCGTTTTATGATCAGGACAAGTCTACCATCCTAACCAACGTAGACAATTAAATGTTGAGCAAAACACACACACAAACACACACACGTCGTCGTTGTCACCATTAACCACCTCATCGTAAGGAAAATACTTATGTTTTGTTCCACCTGACGTCATGTAAATCAATTGGGCTAATGAGTCACAAGCTTGTGAGTTTGATAATTATAATGATAATGATGATGGTAACAAATTATAATAATTACGATAATAATAATAATAATAATAATAATAAGTAATAATAATGAGTTTATGCAACTTCATCCAGTTCATTCCTTAACTCCCTCCTGGCAACTTCTAAACAGTTAATCTCTCTCTCTTTCTCTCAACCACATAAGCTGTAAACCTCAATTAGAAAAAATAACCAAAACAACAGTCAAACCATTTTAATCTTTGTTTTGTTTTTTTCATTTTTTGGGTGCAGGGTAATTTGAATTTTTTGTAAATTTTTGTTTGAGAGAGAGAGGGAGCTGATGTCAGAGCGAATGTGTGCGACGTAATATAATGAACGAAATGTGTGTGTGTGTGAGAGAGAGAGAGAGAGAGAGAGAGAGAGAGGTCGAGCGCTTGTGTGGGTGCGAATATGTGCGTCGTAATATGAGAGATGAAGCATGTGTGTGTGTGTGTGTGTGTGTGTGTGTGTGTGTTTAATAGAGACGAGGGGAGAGTTCTTGTATAGGTACGAAAAAGTGACGGAATATGATATGAAGAGAGAGAGAGAGATGGAATGTTCGTGTGGGTGCGAATGTGTGCGACGTAATTATAATGACAAATGAAGTGTTTGTGTGAGACAGATGGTGTGAAGAGAGAGGGGGATTAGGTGTGAGGTTGTGTTTGTTTCTTTGTTTACTATCTTATTTTCATATTTTGTTACATATTTTCATTCTGTCTTTTGGGCGTTACTTATATTTTTGTTGTTTTACTACTTTCTTTTCTTTCCTTTTCTTTGTTTACTTTTCCTTCCGTTTTTTACGCGATCTTTCCTGGAGTCATTATCGGGAAATAATGAGATACTTGAGTCGTTTACCGATAAAAATTAATGGTCGTAGAGTGAGTGGTAGTTGTGGTAGTAATGGTGGTAACAGCGGCAGTTGTGGTGGTGGATGAGGTGTAAATGTGGTTGTGTAGGTGGCTTATGTCATTTTAGCTATGCTGGTAAGAGAGAGAGAGAGAGAGAGAGAGAGAGAGAGTTGAGTGAGGTTGCTGTGGGTATGGATATGGAGGGCGTTGCTGCTGAATTTGAATGAATTGGCGTGCACAGGCGGTGGTAGTGGTGATAGCTGTAGTAGTGAATGCAGTGGACGTAAATGTGGTAGTTGCGGTAGCTGCGATTGTTGTGACAGTTGTGACTGTGGTAATTGCAATAACTTTCCTGGCTGTGGTAGGGCTGATAATTGTGGTAGGATTGGTATTTGTGGTAGACGACAGTAGATCTAGTGGTGATTGTGGTAGAAATAGTGATGATGGTAGTTGTATTCCTTTTTTTTGTGTGTGTGATTGTAGTGGCGGTACCTACAGTATAATGATGGTAGTGGAAGTTGTGGTTGGTTTATCTGATGCGCAGGTTGGTGGTAGTTGTGGTACAGTGATAGTGTAGAGGTTGTGGAGAAAATGATCATGGTGGTTATGATGTAGACTCTGACGATTGTGACAGTTGTGGTAGACTGTGGTAGCTGAGGTGGGCGTAGTGAAGGCTGTGTTAATCGCAGTTGCAATGATAGTTGTTGTTGGTGTTGTGGTGGCTCAAAATAGTGGTAGCTGTTGAAAATTTTGGTAGTTGTGGTGGATAATGGAAGTTGTGGTATTTATTATAATATTAATAGTTGCTGACAGAAAGAGAAATTATCTTGTGGAGTCTCTCTCTCTCTCTCTCTCTCTCTCTCTCTCTCTCCCTCTAACTAAGTTCTTTTTATCTAGACGTTTGACAATAGATTTCTCCGCTTCGTTATTAAACCAACACCTCTCAGTTCCACAGGTATACTGTCATGGGCGCATATTCTCCTTGGTTGTGGAAACGAAACTCCCTTCCACCTCTCTCTAAGCGATTTATTTTGGATAAAACTGGTTGATATCAATTTGTATGCTGTTTATGCTGAAAATGGTGGTATCAAGCTTATTTAAATAACAAAGAAGAGGAGAGAGGGGAGCAATAAGAGATATAAATCGTTTAGGAAAAGGAGTAATGGAGCTTCCTTAACCGACTAGTTTACTGCCCATGGCCTTCCCCTTTCCTTCACCTCAGTACAAGCCAATCCCACTCATTTGTTTGTTCCACACGTCCTTTACAATCCCATGGCACTTTCCCTTTGGGAGGATGTTTTAAGGCAAGCTTTCAATGACCTCAAGCCACTAATTATACAACACACATGTTCACTGGAAATAATGTACCGTCCCAGCCCTACAAATCACCGGTTTTCAGCCAATCCTGCTAACTCCTTTGCTCACCACGTCCATTTCTGCAACCCCCCCTTCACCCTCCCTCCCTCCCATTTTCCGATTTTATGATGCGATGCAGGTCACTTGTTGGACGAACACACTTAGGACTGTATTCTCGTCGTTTGAAGAAACTAGCTAACACTTCTTCCTGAGCGATTTGTTTTCTCTGCTACATCATACTGTCCTCTTCTGTTTTAAATAAATCCGTCCAATATCGCGTACTCTTGCTGACCAGGCCCATGAGAAGGCTCAGATCTCTCAAATGGGAAGATAAATATTAACAAACAAGCCATACTCTTCATAAATGTTGTACAAAAGGATATTAACTTCCTATATGCAAAGAATAAATCGTTCAGGAAGAGGTGTTATGGTCTGTCCTTGCCGGACGAGAATACGAGCCTAATTTACTGATATGGTGATCTATAACTATCCAAAGAACTGTCAGTTTATTATATAACTAGTCAATTATGTGACTAATTATTTACCTAATAACTTTAGCAATTTAAATTTTTGGCTCATTTACTATGCCTGTCATCATTGCCGTATCACACCATACATCAGTCCGTTTTCTTAACCACACGTCAGTAACTTCGTCTGAAGCTTGTAATCAGCAGACTTTATGTTTTCCGCAATCCTCGATATTATGGATCGTCTCTTACTTTTAATCAAGAATTGGGTGATTCTGATTTAATACATAAAGGGGTTGATGGAAGTTGTATGTACCCCATCCCTTTAAAAAATCTTACCTTCCGTTGAACATGACCTCTTACTGGTAAATATATATATATATATATATATATATATATATATATATATATATATATATATATATATATATATATATATATATATACAGAGAGAGAGAGAGAGAGAGAGAGAGAGAGAGAGAGAAACACCACCCGATCAAGAGGTTAAAACCTGAAATATCATTATGAGGGAGAGAGATAGAGAGAGGGAGAGAGACTACATCACCTTATCAAGAAGTCAGATTCCGAAATATCAACACTCCCAGGCTCATATTCCTCTAAGCCGAACTGTTTCATCTTACTGAAATGAACTCCCACTTCTGAGCTCCTGCAGTGTGTGTGTGTGTGTGTGTGTGTGTGTGTGTGATTTAAGGCTATTCTCAAAGCTGTAGTAAAGAGCAAAATCTGCCGTAGCTAAGTGGTGTTTTTGGTATGTCTTGTAACCTTGCTTAATATATATATAATTTCTTGTATATGTTTGTACCTTTGACTTCACTTACAGAGAATGTTTAATTGTTCCGAGTCCTGTTAGAGTGAACATTTATATTGTCTCCACTGAACACTTTACATTCTTATCAGAGTGAACGTTTAACTGATCTATGCTGAATAGTTCAATTATATCAGAATAAGTAAATTCTACCAGTTACTCCTTCTTTTTTCGTTTTTTGCAGTTCATAACATATTGCCACATGCACATGAATACGGATAATAGCACAGATCATAAGTTACAAATGGCGCCCGAGGTGTACCGGTCTGATTGTTCCGGTCACTACCAAATATCTAACTCATAAGTACGACTATTGTTATGTTCCGTAAACGTCTTTTTTTTTCTCTCTCTCTTAAGGCCTATCGACCACTGGGGCCAAAGCCCCTAGTCATTAAGGCCACACACACACACACACACACACACACACACACACACACACACACACACACACACACACATCCATGCATATAAACATACTGTCAAGCACACGTGTATATATATATATATATATATATATATATATATATATATATATATATATATATATATATATATATATATATATATATATTAGTTTCTTGTATTTTTATTTATTATTTATTTTATATTTTTATATTTTTTGACCTTACATTAAAAACAAAAATGCCTAATCTAAAGAACCTGAAACTAATCACCTGACAAAACGCTAACCTATATTAAATCCTAAAGAGACAAATAACTAAACCTACACTAATGGTAAAAAGACCTTGACCAAGAGAACACCATCGACTGCAGATATGTAATGCCCCTCTACATTACATACCTGCACTCATCACCTGGTGACTGTCAGTCGAGGTACAACCTAATATAGGGGACATCAATATATGACAGAGAACCAGACAAGTCATGAACATTTCCATATACGTCAGCTGTCGGCCCTAATTAGAAAAATGCAAACAAGATGGTATAATGTATTTACATGATATGTACAAAAGTGAAGGACCTCGCCCAACAGACCACCATCGACTGCAAGTGCCCAATACCTTTCTATATTGCACACGTGCACTCATCAGCTGGTGACTGTCAGTCGAGGAACGGGGTTTAATGAATGGGAACATCAATATTAGAAATAGATCAGTGGAAGGAGGAACTATTTCAAATATGTCAACTGTCAGCCCTAATTAATCGTACAATATATACATATTTACAGTCGATAAAAACCATAACAATATAGTAAAAAAGTCACATCACTCTGATCAGTCCGGTATCTCTCAAGAAAGCCATCAATTTATTAGTCATAACAATGTCCCCATCACCCAGGATGGTGGAGAGGGTGAAGGGGACGTCTGCTGCGCAGCAGTAATTTATAAGTGAAGCACGTTCAACGAATAAATCGCCGACAGCGCAGGATGATATGACTGATAGATAACAACGCATCCCAGATGTCACAGTGCGGTAGGAATCGTCTTTCCATATAAGGTTTCATGTGCGTATGCAAGGTGGCATGAAGCCGTAAGCGAGCCAACACTTTTTTTTCAAGGCGACTGTTACGGTTGGCAGCGTCCCAGTCGCCCAGGTACGGCTTACACGTTCGAATATTTAGTCTGGTCCACTGACCTTGCCACAGAAGATTTATTGACTTCTTTCCGAGAGAGAGACTTAACCGTAGATCACAATGAACGTCCCAAGTCTCGTAAACATCACGTTCGTTCGTTCGGTCAAAGATTCCCTGCACCTATAGTGCAGGCCGTGCCATACATTAGCCCGGTCAGTGGGGTATGCGTTGGTTAAAAAACAGTAAGTGGGGAGGACAGGACCTGGGGATTGTCCAGCACACACGTCCTGTCTCCTGACTGGCTTTGTGGTGTGTGTGTGTGTGTGTGTGTGTGTGTGTGTAAACATCACGTTCGTTTCGTTTCGTTTAAAGATTCCCTGCACCTATAGTGCAGGCCCGGCCATACATTAGCCCGGTCAGTGGGGTATGGACTGGTTAAGAAACAGTAAGTGGGGAGGACAGGACTGGAGGATTGCCCAGCGCACACGTCCTGTCTCCTGGCTGGCTTTGTGGTGTGTGTGTAAACATCACATTCAAGTAACCTTTTTAAAGATCTCTACCGAACACGAAGTAGACATTAGACAGAACACTAATGTGAATATTAAAATTACCTTTCACATTATTTGAAAGTGAAAATTGATGTGATCTATTTTAAACACTTTAGTCATATCAGAGTTAACGTTGAAGCGATATCATGGATTACTTAAGTGGAATGGCAATTGTCTATTAGAGAAATCCACTGATCCTTTATAGCTTCGACCCCACAACATCAACCAAGGAGGGAAAAAGATAAACAGCTATTGTGCAGTTGTTAATGGGCCGAAAATTTTATAACATGGGAGTAATTTGATTGCTAGGAGAGAGAGAGAGAGAGAGAGAGAGAGAGAGTAGTCTGCCACTGTCTAACGTCCGTGAACTAAAGATAATGAAAGAGTTTAAGGAATGGAAAAAATAATGGGAAATTTTTATCATGATCATAATGAATTTTTCTCTTTGAAAGTTGGGTTGAAACAGGGATGTGTCATGTCTCCATGGTTGTTCAATCTGTACATGGATGGGGTAATAAAAGAGGTACAAGGTAGGGTAGTGGATGTTGGAGTGGCCCTGGTGAGAGAGGATAGTGTTTGGAAACTCCCTGTGCTGTTGTTTGCAGATGATACTGTGTTGTTGAGTGAAGATGAAGGGGAGCTGCAAGGCTTGGTGGATGAGTTTGGGAGAGTGTGTAAGAAACGGAATCTAAAGGTGAATGTAGGGAAGAGTAAAGTGATGGTCTTTGAGAGAGGTGAAGTCAGTGAATGTACAGCGAGGTTGGATGGTGAGGAATTGGAAAATGTGAGTATGTTTAAGTACTTGGGTAGTGTGATGAGTAAGGATGGAGGTTTGGAGGGTGAAGTGCTTGAAAGGGTACAGCAGGGAAGAAAGGTTGCTGGTTCTTTGAAAGCAGTGATAAGAAACAGGGAAGTGAGCATGGAAGTGAAAAAGTTACTACATGACAGTATTGTGATACCAACTCTAACGTACGGAAGTGAAGCTTGGACGTTGTTGGAAGGATACAAGTCAAGAGTGAGAGCAGTGGAAATGAGTTATTTAAGAGGAGCCTGTGGAGTCACATGGAGAGACAGGCTGACGAATGAGGATATAAAGGAGCGTTGTGGTGTTGATGTGGATGTGATAGGAAGCGTTATGAGGAACATACTGAGGTGGTTTGGCCATGTGGAGAGGATGGAGGGTGAAAGACTGACGAAGAGAGTGTATGTGAGTGAGGTGGAGGGGGAAAGAGGGAGGGGGAGGCCGAGGATGAGATGGAGGGATGGGGTGGAGAGGTATATGAGAGAGGGGGGTGTGAGTTGGGCGCAGGGGAGTGAAATGGCGGGGGACAGGGCGACTTGGAGGCGATTTGTTTGTGGCCACCCCAAACGGGATTGAGGCGTCTGGCAATAGATAGATAGAGATAGATCATAATGCAACATGTAATTATTGGAGTCTTTGGAGAATGTTTGTGTCTTCTTTACCTTACGTGTACGAAATCTCTCTCTCTCTCTCTCTCTCTCTCTCTCTCTCTCACGTTCCAGCGTGAATTCATAGTAATTTTACAAATTTTTTCAATTGCTTAATCCGGGAAATTAATCGACGCCTATAATTAATTCTTTCCCCTTCACACATCAAATATCCTGTGGCATAGAAAGCTTCGTAGAACTACTTCCTTAGTGATATATTTACTTCCCCTTAATATTCTCCTGTAACCTGTTTATCATTTTTTTTTTTATAGTTTCCATCCGTAACCAAGAAGATTCAGAGAAGTAATATACAGGACTAATTGCTAAGGAAGAGTTGTTATGAGATCTATTCCACATACAATACAATTCTCACAACAACCACCATATTCTTTCTCATTTCAGCAACTGCGTTTCTTGCTTAAACAATCCCTTTTCTCACTTTTCTCTTTTTCTTATTTTTCTCGATCCACTTTTGTTAATTTCACTCGATTTCCCTCGTTTTCTCAGTTTTATTTTCCTTTTTTCTTCACAGTTTTGTCTCACCTTTGTCTTGTTCTTCTCATTCCTATCTTCATTTCTCATCATTTTCAGTTTTATCTTCCTTTCTCTTCTTTCTCACTATTCTCTTCCTTTTTTCTCACTTTTGTCTCCGTATTCAATTTTTCTCTTTTATCTTTCCATTTTTTGTCTATCTTCCTTTCTCTCTCTCTCTCTCTCTCTCTCTCTCTCTCTCTCTCTCTCTCTTTTTTTAATGTTTCACATTTTTCTGACATCTTCCTTTTTTTTATTACTTTAATTTTCCTAAATTTCTTTGCCTCACTTTTATCTTCCCTTCAATTTTTTTTCTCGTTTTCATCTTCCTTTCTCTAATTTTTCTGACATCTTTTCTCCTTATCTGCTTTGATCACGTTTATTATCCTTTCTCGCATTTACTCTCTCTCAACTTCCGAATTGCCATTTTCTTTGTAAAATGTTATTCTTTACTTCATTATCATTTATTAGTTTTCAAAACCCTCCTCTCCTTTATGCCTCATTTTCATATTTGTCCACATTATGTATCATTTTCACACACATTTTCTTTATTTTTACACTCAGCCCTTATCTGTCTCATTTTCCCACTCGCTTTCCAATAGTCATTCTCTTTTCACCATTATCCTCGCGAGCCATACTTTTCAACACTCGCTACACAGTTTCCGAATTTTACACAGTATCTCAGTTTCCTCCACCACTCCCACCTCTCTCTCTCCATCGATATGCGTCAAGTGAGAGAGGACTGAGGCTCTTGTTACTTCCCCAGTGACGATTTTCCTTCATTAGTGAGATTGGTAGGAGCTGATAACCCCGTGTGTGTGTGTGTGTGTGTGTGTGCGTGTATGTTTCTTTCTAATGCTCTCTCTCTCTCTCTCTCTCTCGTCTTTTGTAAATGGGCTTTATTGTACCGCAGAGTTTGCAGTAGGGAATAATAATTAAGCCGTGCCGCCCGCAGAGGTGATGAATTCCTTATATAAAATATTTTGGTTTAATAAGAAACATTTAGGTGGCATGATGTCGTATGTCGTCAGATGAGTGTAGCCTTTCCATTTACGTGAAATAATTTTCTGCATTTAATCTCCTTAATCAAATTATTGGTATTATAAAGGCTTATATTAATTTTATTTTGCAAAGTTCATTCACGAGCAAATACTCGTGGTCTGTTGATTGTTTATGTTTTTCCGAAAGTTTCATTTACATATTTGATTACCATGTTAATTAACATACATTGCATGAGACTTCCATGATCAAAGTGCTCTCTCTCTCTCTCTCTCTCTCTCTCTCTCTCTCTCTCTCTCTCTCTCTCATTATTTTTATTAATAATATACATTTTATTGTTATATTTCTTCTGTTTGACTATTTATCAAGCTCCATTTCTTTATATCATTTATTTACCAGAATTATCTGTATACATCTCTGTCGGACTGTATTATGAGAGATAAGGAATATTCTTGTAGGTACCGTAATGTCGCTCTTATCTGATGGAAGAATTGTTATCAGTTATTGAGGTGGTGGTGATAGTGATAATGGTCGTTGTAGTGGTTGTAGTAGTAGCAGTGATAATGGTTGTTGTAGTGGTTGTAGTAGTAGCAGTGATAATGGTTGTTGTAGTAGTAGCAGTGATAATGGTTGTTGTAGTGGTTGTAGTAGTAGCAGTGATAATGGGAGTTGTAGTGGTTGTAGTAGTAGCAGTGATAATGGTGGTAGTGGTTGTGATAAATGTAGTGGTAATGTGGTAGTGTTGATGGGACTAGTAGTTTTAGTACTTTTGGTAGATGTGGTAGTAGTGGTAATGTAGATGTGATAATAGTGGTAGATGTAGATGTGGTAGTACTGTAGTGGTAGATGTAGATGTGATAGTAGTGATAGATGTAGATGCGATAGTAATGATATATGTAGATGTGGTAGTAGCGGTAGATGTAGATGTGATAGTAGTGGTAGATGTAGAAGTGGTAGTAGTGGTAGATGTAGATGTGATAGTAATGGTAGGTGTACATGATAGTAGTGGTAGATGTAGATGTGATAGTGGTAGATGTAGATGTGGTAGTAGTGGTAGATGTAGATGTGATAGCAGTGGTTGATGTGATAGTGATGGTAGTTGTAACTGTGGTGCTGGTGGTGATGGTTTGATAATGGAAGTGGTAAATGAGGCAATTCTTGTTGTGTGTCATGGAGATGGTAGTTATGGTAGCTGTGACCGTTGATGTGGTGATGGTTGTAGTAGTTGTAGTTATGGTGGTGGTACTTGTGATAATGGTTGTATTAACTGTGGTGGTCGTCGGTGTTATGATCGTGTTGGTGATAGATGTTTTGAAGATGGTGAAGGTTATCATGATGAAAGTATGAATGATGTCAACAGGACGGTAATGTTTTTTGATGATGGTGGTGATGATGATCATGATGATGATGGTGAATTTTATGAAAAGGATAAAATGTACTTTGTTTCAGCTTGTTTTTTTCTTTATATACGAGCAAGCTTCTGCAGACTGAGGTTAAAGTACTTCATAAATTAATAATTTCCTCACAAAGATAGAAAATCCTTGGAGAGAGAGAAAGAGAGATTCGCATCCACCCACAAGCAGTTAAGAATATTTGTACTTTAGGGAATTTTGCGCTTTACGAATTACACACACACACACACACACACACACACACACACACACACACAGTATATTTAACCCTCTAATATATAAAATGATCCTAAATTGACCTTCCTACATTCCTCCAAGCAATTTTTACGGAATAAAGTGCAATTACTTCCTTGTGTTTAAGTCATCTGTGAAATACCTGTTGCTTTTTGTTACAGAGGTTGTTAATCTTCAAAACTGCTGGCTAAAACTAAGTAATGAATAGTGAGATTAATCAAAGTAACTCCCCTTCCTATTATCTCTCCCCCCCCTCTCTTTCTCTCGTTCCAGCTTTCGTAGTCGTTTTACTAATTTTTCCGGCTGTATATTCCTTAATTCTTTGTTCTTTGGGAGAGAGAGAGAGAGAGAGAGAGAGAGAGAGAGAGAGAATCACCACATTTACCACACTTTTTTTTGTGTGTGTCCGAATCTGGGCAAAGGCTCCAAGGCCTATTTCTCGGGGGCAGTGGTCTATCCCAAGAGTAGTCCTCCTACACCTCCACATGCCACCACTTAGGCGCTAACACCCACCGTCCATATGGAATACATACTAGGGCTGTCTCATACAAGATTGGTGTACTGGTAACAAGTATGTACAAAAAATGGAACTGAATTGACTCAGAGGTTATCCAGTTAGCCAACCGATCAGGGATTAACTGAGTCTGGAGTCGATTTCTTAGTAAAACTGTTGATTCCCTAGCACTTTTTCCTAAGCGATTTACTTTGCCCGTTTCACCTTTGCCTTTTCTTGTATAGGCAGTATGCAACGAGGTACATAAATCTTCGTGGCACGATTCCCTTAGCGATATATTTTGTGTATATAACCTTAGCATTCTCTTCTGTGACACTGAATGCATCGCAACACATTTCTCTAAGCAACTTATTCACCATTAAACTTTGATATTCTGTTTTATGTTATCTACACTATTTTTTAACCGAAATAATTTGCCTTTGTAACACACAGGGGGACACAAGTATCCTACCAATGCCTGACGAATACATGGCGGAAAAATCGAAGCATCTGAAACACGCACAAGAGGAGATAGGGTTTTCACTGTTTATCGCCAGTTGTAATTTTCTTCAGATGGAACTGGGAAAAAAGTTATTTCTTTGACTTTAACGTACACGAGGGTGAACAGTTGAAAAGCACAAAATAAATGGTTAAAGAAGAGGAGTTACGAATTCTCCGAAGCCGTGGCAAACATTTAATCTCTAAAAGCTTGTGACACATTTTCTTCTTTGTTTTCTTTTGTTTGTTTTTAATAACTTAATTCATGCTACTTCCAGTCGATTTCATTAATCTTCCGATAGACATTTTATCCTTAAATGGTGAAATGTGGAGGTGTATGGTACGTAGGGGAACTGCTGGGCCTAAGGGAACATACTCTTAAATCTATGTCCAGGGTTGTGCAAAGAAAAAATGAAAAGAAAAAAAGAAAAGAAAAAGGGTTTGTCCACCCTCTCCAGTTCGAACATTGAAAGCTGAAGAAAATCGTCTGGAGACAGGAGGAAAAAAGCAGAAGTCATTGTCGAACAAAACTGAACAGGATAATTTAACTTAGACATTTTGAATTGAAAGAGTTAATTTATGGCTGTATCCAAACCCGCCAGTTAAGAAGGTGTATATTAAGCTTAATTAAAAAGTCTTCGGGACAAAAGTGTTATTTGCAGTGGACACTTTTAATGGACAGTGGTAGTATGTCCTCTCATTTGCTAACCAAGGCCGGATTTAGGCATAAGGTAAAGGAGATACAGCTTACAGCCCTTCCTGAAGTTGCTTCTCAATCGTTTCATTTTTATTTTTTGACCTTTTTGTTACAGCTTTATTATAATTTGGATATCAGTCATGATATATGGTTATTAATCCACTGTGCAGGGATTAATATGCATGTTGGCGGCATTCTTGTCAAGTTCAGTTGTTACACAGCCTTATTCTCAGTTAACAGTTGCCAAATACCGCCTCCACACCTTCCACTTAGCTTACCGTATCACCATGTCTAAATCCCACCCTGTTACTGGCGTATGTTGGCTGCTACTGTCTTCATACCATTACATATACAGACTGTGACACAAATACAGGCAATACAACACTTCCAGGCGATGGATGAGTGGTTAAAGAGGTCGTCTGTCATCGGAAATAACTCGACTTCTAACCCAAACTGATGTCAGGAACAGTCCGCTACATTTGATTTCTTTGAAATTGTCTTTATGAGTTATACAAAACACCCGCCGGCATTTATAATAAAAAAATAAATAAACAAATCCATAAATAATATAGATAAGTAATTAATCGCTTATTCTAATGTTCCAGACCTGAATGAGATAGCCCTGCCATGTATTCAGTATGGACGGTGGTTATTAGTACAAAAGTGGAGACATGAGAAGGTGTGTGCCATATGGGACTGATGGGTCTACTGGAACTGAGTGTTTAGCGTGTGTTCAGAGTCGGAAAATTAGTATTTTAATAAATAAATATATAGGGTAAAAATGCACTTACTCCGCGTAGCCATCCTTTCGTGATTTCTAAGTCGTTTCTGCCACCACTCAAACATCCTTAAGCAAAATCTCAGGTAAACTGCATAAAATCTTATTAGCCAAGATGATGGAGTTAAAAGAGAAAAAGGATAAGGAGAAAGATAATCATCATCATCATCATCATCATCATAATAATAATAATGGATGCAAGAGTATATACAGGTTGGCGGAGTGGACTTTCTGACCACCAATTGGTGGTAATCAGAATCAAATTCGAAAGGAAATGGAGAAATAGAAGTGGGGAAGGACAGGAGGAAGTAGTTCATACAAGGAGACTGGAAAAGTTACAAGAGGGTGGAAAAAAGGCAGAATATAAGAGGGAAGTGGAGAAGCGATTGATTAAATATGGATTTAAGCCGATGGGGGACGTGAAAGGTGTGTGCAAGATATTCACAGAAGAAATCTGTGCAGCATGTGAGGTGGTGTGCTGGGTTAAGAGAAGATTAAATGGGGTGCAGGGAACAGCATGGTGGAATGAAGAGGTGAGAGAGGCTGTGGCACAAAAGAAGAAAGCATATAGTGAGTGGACGAGAAACAGAGGCGTGAAAGAAGTTGACACGCGGAAGGGAGAGTTATATGTAGAGAGGAAGAGAGGGGTGAAAAGATTTGTAAGAGAAAGAAGAGAGTGAATGAGGAATTTGGAAGGAACTTGAGTGTAAAGTGGCGAGAATGAAAGAAAATGTTCTGGAAAGAGGTAAAGAGAGTTAGACTGGGTGGCAAAGAAGTTAGCCGGGGAGTGAAAGATAAAAATGCTAGATTACTAGTAGAGAAGAGAGAAAAAGTGAGCGGATGGAGCGAACACTTTAAGGAATTGTTGAACATAGAGAATGAAAGTAATGCGAATATAAGTGGCTGGGGAATGGCTGGGAGAAGGAGGGATGTGAGAAGAGAGGAAGAAATCAGTAGGTTGGAAGTCGTGGGAGCAATGAAGAAAGTTAAATAGGGGAAAGCCGCAGGGACTGATGGAGTGTGTGGTGAAATGCTGAAGCATGGGGGAGAGATAGTGCAGCTTGGCCTGGTAGGAAGGTAGAGTCCCGGAGGATTGGAAGTCAGGTATAATTATTCCCCTGTACAAAGGAAAAGGGGAAAAAAGAAGTGTGTGGTAATCATAGGGACATTTGTCTTAGTGTAATAGGAAAAGTATATGGTAGGATACTTATTGACAGAGTTAGAGAAAGAACAAAGGAATTAGTTGGAGAAGAACAGGGAGGTTTTTGGAAGGAAAGAGGTTGTGTAGATCAGATATTCATTCTTATATCTTTAGTGGAAAATCTAGAGGAGGGAAAGACGTTGTATGCGGCCTTCATGGATTTGAAGAAAGCATATGACAGGGTGGATAGACAAGGATTGTGATGGAGTTACAGCACCGGAATCATCAAAGGTGGAATTGGAGGAGAAAGTCTCAGCAAAGAGATCTGCTTTAACAGTAGACGAAATAACTACAGAGCCATGAGAATAGAAAAGAAGAGGGAAGAATGATGAGGTAAAGTTGTTAGAAAGGTTTTTGGCAAGGTGCCAGAAGGAGCGGGAAGAATTCGAGTTGGAAAGTTGAGAGCATTTAGTACGGATGAAATTATTTTTAGCAGAGCAAAGAACAGACTTGGCACGATTCCGGGCAGAAATATAAAAAGATGTGATTCAGGGGTGGGTTGGCTCTGGTACCTTTTATAGGCCCTCTCTTTGTTGTGGACAGCATTAGAACAAGCATGATTAAACCAAGGCTTTCTTGCATTAGCCAAAGGATATGAGAAGGGAATGTATGCTTCCATGCCAGAAAGAATAACCTCCATAATGCTCAAGACTCACTCAGTTGACTTCCGGCCATGGAAGCAGTAATCATTCCATGGAAATTCAAAGAAATACTGCCTGAAGGCCTCCCAATCCACAGCACCTAAGTGCCACAATCGACGTTTCTTTGTAGGGTCCACAGGCTGTACCGGAGCAATAGGACAGGTTAAGGTAATAAGCTTGTGATCGGAGGAGCCCAACGGAGAGGAAAGGTTAACAGCGTAAACAGAAGAATTAGTTGTAAGGAAGAGGTCAAGTATGTTGGAACTCTCTCCAAGGCGGTAAGGGATGAGGGTAGGGTGCTGTACAAGCTGCTCTAGGTCATTAAGGATAGAAAAGATGTAGACTTTTCACCAGGTGGATCAGTGAGAGGAGAGGAGAGCCAAAGGTGTGGTGAACAATGAGATCTCCTAGAATGGAGATTTCAGAGAAAGGAGAAATGGATAGAATGTGTTCCATCGTAGAAGTAAATAGTTGAAGAATTTTTCATAAGCAGTAGAATTAGGGGATAAGTAAACATCGCGGATATTATTATGTAGTCAGAGAATGACAGGAAAGCCGAAGCCAGTGAGCAGAGAATTCAGATGTATCAAGTTTAGGAACAAGAGAGCAAGACAAGTCGTTGCGTACATATGGGAAGAATGAAATGAACCATAACAAGAGGAAACGGCCAGAAAATCCAACAACCACTGGTCCAACGGTCAACTGTGACCTTGATCTTCTAACAATAGTTATCAAAGTTAATCATTCATTCTTGCCTGATCACCAGCCCATTATCATCTTCCGTCTAAGTCGGATCAAAACTTAGTTGACCTTGTCTTTTGATCTTGACCTCTAAGCTATTGTTCTCAAAATAGACTCCTTTCGTACTTGTCTTACAGTACACTCAACTCTATTATCAGTAGTAAAAGGGATCAAATTTATTTATTAACCTTGTCATTTGATCTTGATCTTTAGCCTCTTCCTCTGACCTAGGAATCTGGCTATTTCCCCGAAATTTTGAATGCCTTCATCCTTAGCATGAATCTTCCATCAAACTTTCTCTAATTCGGATAAAATGGTTACCGATATAAGTTGACTTTGACATATGATCTTGAACTTTAACCTATTGTTCTAAGAAACAATACGTCTGCCCTTCGCCTGACCCTCAACATTTCCGTTAAGTTTGTCTCAGATCACAGCAGTACTGCTTTAGTTATTTTGCCTACCTGCAAACACATACACGTCGGCCTTTGATCTTGCCCTGTGACCGGACCTGTAGTTCTTCAAACTGGACTCTCTTCGTTCTTGCCTTACCCGCAACCCTTCTACCGAAGTGAATATAAATCGGATCAAACTTGTTAAAGCTGACCTTCATCAGTTCATTGCCTAACACTAAACCCTCTCAACAGATTTGGTTAAAATTAGATAAAAACTTTTTTGTTCACACACACACACACACACACACACACACACACACACAGCAAACATAACATCCGATTCGCTTTCGCAAGCTCCCGTGTAATAAATGTTGCTCGTATCATGACACAAAGATAAAAATAATATTAATACTGGCAGTAGAAGTAGTAGTAGTACTAGTACTACTACTAATAATGATAGAAGTAATAATGATAATAACAACAACAACAACGACAACAACAACAACAACAACAATAATAATAATAATAATAATAATAATAATAATAATAATAGTAGTAGTAGTAGTAGTAGCAATAGTAGTAGTAGTAGTAGAAGTAGAAATAGTTGTACTAATACTACTACTGCATCTACTGCTAAAATAGTGATAATAATAATAATAATAATAATAATAATAATAATAATAATAATACCCCCCTGGGGGTAGGTTTTTTTTTTCAAGAATACTCCCCCAGTATCCCTGCTTGTCGTAAAAGACGACTAAAAGGGTTGGCGGAGGGTTAGTGCCCCTCCCCGGAAAACAACTAACTAAAAAAACAAACAAGAAGCCTCGGACAAGGACTGACCAAACGTTGACGACCAAGGACCGGACAAAGGACATTGCAATTGGAACTTGGAATGTAAGGGGAGCAAATGATGAGGTGAAAGAGAGAGAGATTGTCCAGGTGCTTGAGGATGCGAAAGTGGATGTATGTGGAATAACTGAAACAAAATGGAGAGGAGAAAGTGTGAGAGAATGGGAGTATGGATGGGGTATATGTGCAGGAGTAGGTGAGAATGAGAGGGCAAAGGAAGGAGTATGTATAGTTGTGAGTAAAAGATGGAAGAGGAGCATAAGACAGTATGGATCAGTTGGATCAAGGATTGTGTGGGTAAAGTTGAAAGTTGGAATACAAATGTGGGCGATTGTTTGTGTGTATGCGCCAACGCAAGATCGTGCTAGAAGAGTGAGAGAAGAGTTCTGGACAAATGTAGAAGTGTGCATGGAAAAGTTTGGAAGGAATGAGAGAGTGTTTTTGATTGGTGATATGAATGGTAAAGTTGGGAATGTGAAGGTGGATGGAATAGTTGGTGAGTGGGGTGTGCCTGCTGAGGTAAATGAGAATGGGAGTGCGTTAGTGGACATTTGTGCTAGGAGGGGGTTGGTGATAGCCAATACCCTCTTCAGGCATAAAATGATCCACAGGTATACATGGCGAGTGATGAGAAGGATGGGTGGTGAACTGAATGAAAGGAAGGCAATGATTGATTATGTGTGTGTGGATGAAAGGATGCGAAGATGTATATTGGATGCAAGAGTTTATAGAGGTTGGGGGAGTGGACTTTCTGACCACTACTTGGTGGTGGCCAGAATTAAAGTTCAAGTAAGATGGAGGAATAGAAGAAGGGAAAGACGAGAGGAAGGAGTAGTTGCAAGGAGAGTGGAAAGGTTACAAGAGGATGGGAAAAAGGCAGAGTATAAGAGAGAAGTGGAGGAACGATTAGGCAAATATGAATTGGAGCAGACGGGGGACGTGGAAGGTGTGTGTAGAATATTTACAGAAGAAATATGTGCAGCATGTGATGTGGTGTGTGGAAGGAAGAGAAGACGGAGGGGGGTGCAAGGAACAGCGTGGTGGACTGAAGAGGTGAAGCAGGCTGTGGGACAAAAGAAGAAAGCATACAATGAATGGATGAGAAATAGGGGCGTGGAAGAATTTGAGAGGCGGAAGAGAGAGTTATATGTAGAAAGAAAGAGAGTGGTGAAAAGATTAGTAAGATAGAGTAAGAAGAGAGTGGATGAGGAATTTGGAAGGAATTTGAGTGTAAAGTGGAGGGACTGTAAGAAAATGTTCTGGAAAGAGGTGAAAAGAGTAAGACAGGGTGGAAGTGAAGTAAGCAGGGGAGTGAAAGATAAAAATGGTAGATTACTAGTGGAGAAGGGAGAAAAAGTGAGCAGATGGAGAGAACACTTTAAGGGATTGTTGAACGTGGAGGATGGAAGTAATGCGAGTATAAGTGGCTGGGGAATGGCTGGGAGAAGGAGGGAGGTGAGAAGACAGGAAGAAATCAGTAGGATAGAAGTTGTGGAAGCAATGAAGAAAGTTAAATCAGGGGAAGCCCCAGGAATTGATGGAGTGTGTGGTGAAATGCTGAAGCATGGGGGAGAGATAGTAGTAGAATGGATGTGGAAGATGTGCAGATTGGCCTGGGAGGAAGGTAGAGTCCCGGAGGATTGGAAGTCAGATATAATTATTCCCTTGTTCAAAGGAAAAGGGAAAAAAGAAGTGTGTGGTAATCATAGGGGCATTTGTCTTCTTAGTATAATAGGAAAAGTGTATGGCAGGATACTTATTGACAGAGTTAGAGAAAGAACAGAGAAATTAGTTGGAGAAGAACAGGGAGGCTTTAGGAAGGGAAGAGGTTGTGTAGATCAGATATTCATTCTCAGATCTTTAGTGGAAAAGTTTCTAGAGAAGGGAAAGAAGTTGTATGCGGCTTTCATGGATTTGGAGAAAGCATATGACAGGGTGGATAGACTAGGATTGTGGAAAGTGTTAAGAATATATGGAGTAGATGGGAAGTTGTTGAATGCTGTGAAGAGTATGTACGATGGTGCGAAGGCTGCAGTGCGTGTGGATGGTGAACTAAGTGAATTTTTCTCTTTGAAAGTTGGGTTGAAACAGGGATGTGTCATGTCTCCATGGTTGTTCAATCTGTACATGGATGGGGTAATAAAAGAGGTACAAGGTAGGGTAATGGATGTTGGAGTGGCCCTGGTGAGAGAGGATAGTGTTTGGAAACTCCCTGTACTGTTGTTTGCAGATGATACTGTGTTGTTGAGTGAAGACGAAGGGGAGCTGCAAGGCTTGGTGGATGAGTTTGAGAGAGTGTGTAAGAAACGGAATCTAAAGGTGAATGTAGGGAAGAGTAAAGTGATGGTCTTTGAGAGAGGTGAAGTTAGTGAATGTACAGCGAGGTTGGATGGTGAGGAATTGGAAAATGTGAGTACGTTTAAGTACTTGGGTAGTGTGATGAGTAAGGATGGAGGTTTGGAGGGTGAAGTGCTTGAAAGGGTACAGCAGGGAAGAAAGGTTGCTGGTTCTTTGAAAGAAGTGATAAGAAACAAGGAAGTGAGCATAGAAGTGAAAAAGTTACTACATGACAGTATTGTGATACCAACTCTAACGTACGGAAGTGAAGCTTGGACGTTGTTGGAAGGACACAAGTCAAGAGTGAGAGCCGTGGAAATGAGTTACTTAAGAGGAGCCTGTGGAGTCACATGGAGAGACAGGCTGACGAATGAGGATATAAAGGAGCGTTGTGGTGTTGATGTGGATGTGATAGGAAGTGTTATGAGGAACACACTGAGGTGGTTTGGCCATGTGGAGAGGATGGAGGGTGAAAGACTGACGAAGAGAGTGTATGTGAGTGAGGTGGAGGGGGAAAGAGGGAGGGGGAGGCCGAGGATGAGATGGAGAGATGGGGTGGAGAGGTATATGAGAGAGGGGGGTGTGAGTTGGGAGCAGGGGAGTGAAATGGCGGGGGACAGGGCGACTTGGAGGCGATTTGTTTGTGGCCACCCCAAACGGGATTGAGGCGTCTGGCAATAGATAGATAGATAATAATAATAACAATAATAATAATAATAATCCATCCATCCATCATCCAATCCTACGTTGCCTCATGAGGAGCGTAGGAACCCGGGATTAGGCAAGTTGGTCCTGACATTTAAGATGAGAGTGACCAGCCTCACTCATCCCTGAGTGGCATTAATTGAGTAATAAACCCCAACCATCCCTTGGATATAAATCGACACAGTTTCAATCCGACTGGAGTGCCGTAATTACCCACTAAACCAGCAGGCGCCCAAATCTGGTTATATGGTTACCACCCAGCGTAGTAAATGGTTTCCTGGTGTACAGGAAACCATTTGGCTTGTCGCTCAGTGTAGTCACCCACAAGCTGAAGGAAGAGGAAAGAATGAAGGAAAGAATGACAGAAGTGGGAGTGTAAAGTCACCCGTAGGCGGAAGGACGAGGAAAGAATGAAGGAATGAAAGATAGAAGAGGATAGAAGGAAAGAAGGATGGAGGAGAGGAAAGGGCAGGCACCCGAGAGCAGCACGCAGCACTACATCGAGTGAGAGGATGGCGAGCGCCCCAACCTACCACTATAATAATAATAATAATAATAACTATTATTATTATTATTATTATTATTATTATTATTATTATTATTATTATTTTTATACTGTAGTAGTAGCAGTAGTAGTAGAAGTAGTAGTATTAATGTTTGCAGATGATACTGTGTTGTTAAGTGAAGACGAAGGGGAACTGCAAGGCTTGGTGGATGAGTATGGGAGAGTGTGTAAGAAACGGAATCTAAAGGTGAGTGTAGGGAAGAGTAAAGTTATAGTCTTCGAGAGAAGTGAAGTCAATGAATGTAGAATGAGATTTGATGAGGATGAAGTGGAAAATGTGAGTGCGTTTAAGTACTTGAATAATGTGATGAGTAAGGATGTAAGTTTAAAGGGTGAAGTGCTTGAAAGGGTACAGCAAGGAAGAAGGTTTCTGATTCCTTGAAAGCAGTGATAAGAAACAGGGAAGTGAGCACGGAAGTGAAAAAGTTACTACATGACAGTACTGTGATACCAACTCTAACGTATGGAAGTGAAGCTTGGGCATTGCTGGAGGGACAGAAGTCAAGAGTGAGAGCAGTGGACATGTGTTATTTGAGAGGGGCATGTGGAGTCTCTTGGAGAGACAGACTAGCAAAGGAAGAAGTGAAGGAGCGTTATGATGTGGGTGTGGATGTGATAGGAAGCGTTATGAGAAACACACTGAGGTGGTTTGGCCATGTGGAGAGGATGGAGAGTGAGAGACTGATGAGGAGAGTGTATGTGAGTGAGGTGGAGGGGGGAAAAGGGAGGGGGAGGCCGAGAATGAGATGGAGGGATGGAGTGGAGAGATATATGAGACAGGAGGGTGTGAGCTGGGAGCAGGGCAGTGAATTGGTTGGGGATAGGGAGACATGGAGGCGATTTGTTTGTGGCCACCCCTTACGGGATTAAGGCGTCTGGCAATAGACAGACAGACAGAGAATAATAATAATAATAATAATAATAAATTAATTTAAACAGTAATAATTATAACAGATACTACTATATCTAACTATCTATCTATCTATACACTCCTCTCTAAATCCCTTCTTCTACTTTTCCTTCCTTTCTTCCTTGTACCTCTTCTTCCTTTATCTTTCCTGTTCCTCTTTCCTACTTTCCTTTCGTCTCCTTCCTTTCTCTTTAACTTCCTTCTTTCCATCGTTTCCCTCTTTCCAACTTTTCTTCCTTCCATCCCTTCTTCCCCTCTTCATTCTTCCATTGCTGTAATTTCCTTCCATCCTCCATCCCTATCTCCTCTCCTTCAGTCTTTCTTTCCTTCCACCCCTCTTCCCTGCTTTCCTTTATTCACTCTTTTTTTCTTTCATTTCTTCTTTCCTCCTTTCTATCATTGGTTTTTTTTAAACCATCCTTCCTTCCTGCTTTCTTTCTTCCTCAGCTCTTCTTTACTTTCATCTTTTTCACTTTCCCTTCATGTTGTTTTCCCTTCCTGTCCTCTGCTTACATGTTGATATCCACTCATTTCTTCCTTCCTCCTTTCTTTTTCCTCCTCCTCTTCCTCCTCCTCCTCCTTTTCCCTATCATTCTAACTCATTCTCTTTCCTTCCCTCTCCTTCTATCTTTTCCTCCCTCTCGTCATTTCCTTTCTTCCTACCTTCTCCCTCCCCACTCTGTTTTCCTCAGTACTTCCCTCCTCCTCTTCACATTCCTATTCCTGCCTCCTTCCTCTCACGTTTCTTCCTCTTCGCTTTTCTTCCTCTCCCCCTCTCCTTAGTTTTCCTCCTCTCTAACTTTTCAGATCTCTCGGGACCGTCCTTACCCTCCTTCCCTATCTTTCTCTCTTCGCTCCTCCGTCCCTTCCTCCCTTTCTAACTTCTCTCCATTCTTGCCTGCCCCACCATCTCTTTCCCTCCATCTCTTCCTTCTTCCTTCTTCCGTCTCCACTAGCAACATTCTCCATATATTTCCTTGTCTCCTCACCTTCCTCTCTTTCCTTCTTCTTCCTCCCTCTTCCTTCAAAATTTCCCTGTCTTTTTTTGTTACCTACTCGTTCCTCCATCCTCTCTCTCCTTAATTTTCCTTTCTCTCTTCTCCTTCTTCCTCCATGTGTCTTCTTCCTCCTTCCCTCCTTTCCTTGATACCCCACCCCTCCTCCTTAATCGTTCCCCTCCTTCCCTACCCTCTCAGATCTCATCTCTCCCTCCCTTCTTCATTCTTCCCTCATTCTCTCACTCCTCTCTCTCCTTCCTAGTTTTATTCCTTTCCTCCCTTCCCCTGCATTTTTAACCCTAATCCACTTCTTCATCACCCAGTTATGTTTTCTTCTTCCTTTCTCCCTCCCTCCCTCTTTCCTTCCATCTTTTCTCTCCTTTCCTCCCTCCCACCCCTCCCTCTCACTCTCATTCCATTTTCTCCTGCCCTCCGCTTTCCTCCCGGCATCCCTCCCCCCTTCCTCTTTCATTCTCCCCCCTCCTCCGTCTCTCCTCTCCCTCCCCTCTTAGTTTCCCTCCCTTCTTCACATCTCCATTAAACACTGATCTTCACTCTATTCCTCCTCTTCCTTCGTTCTTTCACATCTTCTTTCCTCTTCTTTTTATTCCTTCCTTCCTTCGCTCCTTCCCGTTACATTCTCCTCCCTCATACCCTCCCTCTCTGCATTCTTATCTCCCTCCCTAAATCCCTGCTCCCTTCTTCCTCCCCTTCCCCCCCCCTCTTTCCCTCCAATAATAATATTCTCCTTTTCCTCTCCCGCCCACTCTTCTTTCTTTCCTCCCTCTTTATTACCTTTCCTTCCATCATCCTGCCTACCTCCTTCCTCCAGTCCTGCTCCCTCCCTCTTCCTCCTCTTTCTCCCTCCCCTCTTCCTGCTCTCTATTTCTCTTCTATTTTTTCTTCTTTCCATCCTCCCTCACTCGTATCTGTCTCAATTCTACCTTCCCCCTTACTGTTAACTCTCTCTCTCTCTCTCTCTCTCTCTCTCAGCCATTTTTAGGGAATACGAACTAAATCCAACTTCATCTTATTTACTCGCTGCCTCAGAGAGAGAGAGAGAGAGAGAGAGAGAGAGAGAGAGAGAGAGAGGGAGGGGTTCTAATGTGATAATGTTAAGGGAGTCAGGTGTGAGAGTGTGTGTGGTAGAGGTGGTTGCAATCAATACTACACTGCCAGAGAGAGAGAGAGAGAGAGAGAGAGATTTACTGAAGGATAATTCTCCTCCTCCTCACCTTGCTTGCTCCATTATTTCCTCCTCCCCCCTACTTATTTTCTGACTGTTCTCTAAATCCCTCCATCTTATCTTTCCTCCCTTTCTTCGTTCTCTCTTTCCTTCATTTATCCCTCCTGCTCCTCCTCTTTCCTTCCTTCTGTTCACTTTCCTCCCTGTCTAATACCTTCCTGTCTCACCTTTCCTTCAATCCTTCCTTCACATCCTCTATCCTACTCTTCTTTCCATCATCCTTCCTTCATTCTTTCCTTTCAGCTAATTCATTTCTCTTCTTACGTCTTTCAATCGTTTCATTTTCTACTTCACCTCCTTCCATCCTTCCTTCCCGTCTTCCTTTTTTCTTGTCTTTTTCTCCGTGCATCCTTTCTTCTTCATTTCCTTCCTTCATTCTTTTTGTTTTCCTTACTCTCTTCATCCTTTCCTTCATTCCTTCATTCCTTCCATCCTTCAGTCCTCCTTCTCTTCTTCATCAGCTTTTCCTGCTTGTTTTTTCACTTTCCCTCTATGCTTTTTTCGCTTCGTGTCATCTGGCTATATTTTCATATCCGATCCCTCCTCCTCCTCCTCCTCCTCCTCCCCGTCATTATTCCTCCTGCTCTTTCTCCTCTCTGCACTTAACTTTCCCTCCTCTCTAAACCTTCTTTTTTTCTGCCTTCTCCCCCTCCCCTCTGTTTCCATCAGTACCTCCCTCCCTCTTTCCATATTCCTCCTCCTACCTCCATTCTCCCTCCCTTCCTTCCTTTCTCCCTTAATTCCTCTATATCCTCACCCCTTCCTTCCTCTCCGCTTTCCTTCCTCTCCTCGTCTTCCCAGTTTTCTCACTCTCTAACTTCTCAGATCTCTCCAGACCCTCCTTACTCATCTCCCCTATCTTTCTCTCTTCGCTCCTCCGTCTCTCCTTCCCTCCCTCTTTAATTCCTGTCTATTCTTACCTGCCCCGCATTCTCTTTTCCCCCTTCCCTTCCTTCTTCCTCCTTCCTGCACCACTTGCACCCTTGTGTATAAATTACCCATTCTTCCTCCACATCTTCCTCTTTTACATCCTCCTTCCTCCCTCCTCCTTCAAAATCTCCCTCTCTCTTTTCTAACCTTGATCATTTTTCCATCCTCCCTCTCTTCTTTGATACCTCACCCATCTTTCGTTATTCTTTCCCTCCTTCCCATACCCCTCAGATCTCTCCTCTCCCTCCCTCCTTCTTCCCTCCTTCTCTCACTCCTTTCTCTGTTTCCTACTTTTATTACTTTCCTCCTTTCTCCTGCACATTTGGCCCTAATGCACTGCTACGTCACCCCCTTATATTTTCCTCTCCCTCCCTCAATCCGTCCCTTCATCCACATTCTCCCTCCTTTTCTCCCTTTCTCCCTCAGTTTCATTCCATTTTCTCCTGCCCTCCTCTTTCCTCCCTCCCACCCTCCCTCCCTCCTTCCTTCTTCCCCTTCCTCACTCGCTTTCTTCTCTTTTACTTCTCATCCCCTATTAACTTCTCCGTCGAACCCTCATTTCCTACCTGTCCCTCTTCTTTCCTTCTGTCACATTTTTCTTCCTTCTTCCTTTTCTTCCTCCCTTACTGGTACCTTCTCCCTCCTACCCGCACTCCCTGCCTCCTTCTCTCCCTACCTAACTTCCTGCTCCCTCCCTCCTTCCCTCCCCTTCTCTTCCCCTCCGGTATTTCTCCTCTTCCTTCCCCCCCCATCCCTTTCTTTCTTCCATCCATCTTATACTATACATTCTTACTTTTCTTCTTTCTTTCCTCCTTCCCTCCCTCCTGCTCACTCCCTCTTCTTCTCTGTCTTCTTCCTTTCCTCCATCGTTCCCTCTACATCTCCTCTCTTTTCCCTTCTTTTCTCTTTTCCTCTTCCATCCTCCCACACTCCGACCTTCCTCCCTCACCCCCAAGTTCCTCCCTTTTCTACCGCTCTCTCTCTCTCTCTCTCTCTCTCTCTCTCTCTCTCTCTCTCTCTCTCTCTCTCTCTCTCAAGCGTTCAGCTGTTCACTCATGCCTCACTTGTCTCTATGCTTAATTAGTCAAAGAGAAGATGAGCATGACAGCCGTGAGAGAGAGAGAGAGAGAGAGAGAGAGAGAGCACTAACCCAGCCCACAATCAATACCCCCATTACCTGCCCCTTATTCCACCCTGTCTATGGGTCACGACAATTGGTGTTCTGTCTCACGAGATGTATAATGATGCCTGGTTTATGGTTACCCTATCTGACCTATTGTGACCCCTGATGACCTGGTGGACTCTCTCTCTCTCTCTCTCTCTCTCTCTCTGTCTCGCCGTCAAATAACTTTATTGAAATTATTTAATACATTATAAACAATTGCCATTATTCCATGAAAATAAGATAATGGTTCCTTTCTCTTGCTAACTCCAAACTCAGATTTGGTCTCTCTTAACGAAGTGGTCGATTGTTTGGTTATTGGCTGGGTGGTGTAAGGGGCAATTAGGTAATAGATTTTTGGGTCAACTGAGGGAAGGAGAGGTGAGGACGAGAAGAGAAATCTTGTGGCATGGAGAGGATGAGAACTGAAATGAAGTGGGATGGATTGCAGTCGGTTTAGCTCTACCCAAAGAAACTGGGCCAGTCCAACACTATATTAATTCATAGATGCGTGAATACGAAGTTTTGTTCTGAAAAAATAACTAGACTTCTTGGTTAGTAGTCAAATAGTCCTTCTAATCAGATTACTTTTAGCCACCACGTGAGCTGAAAAGAATTGGGGATTTTTTCTTTTCTTTTTTTTTGCCATATTAGAGTAACCGCAGTATGGTAAAGAGTGGGTTAAGTATGGGTACACTCTGAAACAAAAGTCTTTCTACTGTTACATCTTTTCTTCTCGCTTTCCTCTTTTGGCTAATATTTCTAAAATGGGACGACGTAATATTAGAACATGTGAATCTGAGTGTATATTGGATTTGTGGGCTTTGGAGAGGTTAGTTCGGGTTGGGATGGGGTGGGTTGTGCTGTGTTGGGTGGGGTTGGGTTGGTTTGAGTTGAGCTGGGTTGGGTTGGGCTGAGTTGGGTTGGGTTGGGTTGAGCTGAGTTAGGTTGGGTTGAGTTGAACTGGGTTGGATTTTATTATTATTATTATTATTATTATTATTAAAGTCATAATTACCATCAGGAGGAGGAGGAAAAAGAAGAGGGGGAGGAGTTGAAAGATGATAATAACGGTGACAGTGATTATTCTTACAGCATATTATTGTTAGTTGCATTATTAGCAGAAGGAAGAGGAAGAGAAGGAGGAGAAGGAGGGAGAGTAAGAGGAAGAGGAGGAGGAGGAGGAGGAAGAGAACTAACAAAATGATATAAACTGATACCATTTTCTTAGTAATAGAACAGAGGATGGAAAAACAAATTAATAAAAAATATAATCCATATACCAGAATATAGGTATATAATAACAGTAAAAGTGTAACAGTGTATAATAACCTACTATAATAATCACCAAGGACAAATCCCTCCTCGTGAAGGATTTAGCAACTCTTCTTATAAATCCTCTGAAATTCGAGTGCCTTCTTTATTCAATCCTTTGCTGACGGTTTCAGTCAGATTAGGAAGGACTGAACAATAATCAGTGGGATTAACCTCTGATTCACAGTGACTTTTTTTTTTCTTTTTTTTTTTTGTGTTTGTTATTTCAGTTCCGAAGATTCTTTTGCTAGAAAACGGATTATTGGAGAGTGTACTTATGTTCATTTTGGAAAAAATCCCTCCAAAGCTTAATAAAATAATGTGAGTAAAGGCGTTGTTAATATAAATATGCGTCATCGAACTGAAGGGGTGGATAGAGGCAATATCTATCCCTCCAGTTCGAGCACTGTACCCCAAAGCTGGAAATAAATTTATAAATTAATGAAATACATCTCAGGCCTCAGTTGGTATAAATTTGACACTGTCATCCACGCACGGGATTCCTCAGCAAAAAATATTATAAAACATCTTGCGTTTTGTATCCCTGAGTGTTACTGCGAGGAAAATACCCAAATTACACAGCTTATTGAAGATGATTGAAGAAGACGAAAAAATCTGATAATAATGAGGAGGAAAACGAAACTGGGAAAAGGCTAATGGAAAACTAGACTAAGAAGAGAATGGCAGGCCTAAGGGAACGGATTGACGAAGGCGTCGATGGACAGAGTCTGAAGGTTATTGGACTACAGTAGGAAGTGACGCCATATATTCGTGAGTTATTATGTTTTTCCCTGACAGGTTTCGTGTATACACTATAATTGTGTTCGTGTGTAAAAATTACCCTAAATAGTCACGATCTTAATAAATTAGCCGGGTTTAAATATTATGTTTCTTGAAGTAATGGATATAAATAATTCCATATCAGTAAGGAATGTGTGTAAATAATTTAAATAAAAAAAGGGCTTATGAGGTAATAAAAGATAATAAAAATGAATGAAAAATAAATATAGTACATTTAAAGAAAGTGAAGGTATTAACATAAATATAAAGATATTAATTTTGATATTGTTTCAGACGTTAGCAACACATTTACTATTTCCGGTGTTATCGTCTATCTATCTATCTATATATCTATCTATCTATCTATCTATCTATCTATCTATATATATATATATATATATATATATATATATATATATATATATATATATATATATAATCGAAATGCATAAATCGTTATTGTGACCCATATCCTGAGTAGCAAGAGACGCTTATATATCCGTGTTGTGTTGCGTTGCGTGTTGTTATCTCCGGCTCAGGAAACACGAAGGTACAGGTTACGTTACGGTGAATCGGTATAATTGTAATGCTGTGAACGGTGTGGGGTGACAGGCGGTGACGGTGTGGGGTGAAACAAACTCTAACATGGCCCAGGTTTTCGTCTTTTTGTAAGTAATTTAACGTAGATCAGTCGAAGAAAAAGTCCATGCCGTTGTTCTACAGACTTTCCATTGCACCGTAATGGAGAGGTGACAGTTTTAGGCCAAGCTAGAATAAAATGAGTACTGTATTAATAAAAGTACCTCTAAAATAATGCGCACAGTGTTAATAAAAGGTTCCTCTATAATCATACCGTTACGATGCTACAGTGATCGGTATTGTCACTCTCAGGCTTCTATGCTCAGTGGAATAAATTAGATTGGCGTCAGATGGAAGAGAAAAGAAGAGTTATCTCGGTCTTAAAGGGGCTAAGTAATGAACCAATACGTGTACCATTATACTGTAAGTGTCACAAGGGAAAAGTGTCATTTAAACTGAGGAATAATTGAATAGAGATGAAGTTTAGGTAAAGCATACCCTAGTGTTGTAAAAAAAAAACAATGATAAAACATACTACTTCACATTTATGGGAAGGATTATACCGTTCTAAGAAAACAATAGAGATTTTTAAAAAGAAGAAAGTGCATAAGAGAAAATTAAAGGGTTAAGTGTAAACTGTTGAGATATGCCTGAAAGAATGTGGATAAAAAATGAGATATCCACGTTCAATGAAGAAGCATAGCATTCGAAGTAGAGAGGGAGAGTTAGGAATTATAAGTAAAGAAAAAGTACTGTTAAAGTGCTGAAATAAAAGTGAAAAATACCCAGGTTCTGAAAAGAAGGAATATGGAGAAATAAATAAAAGACATTTCAATTAAGATTAGGCTCACTACTTGAAGATTTGTATTCTAAGCAGTAATAAAGTGTTTAAGTTTTTATTTAAGTAACAGAACAGAGGAATGAAAAACAAAATGAATAAAAAAAAAATAATCCATACACAAGATAACTGATATCCCCCATTTATAACAAACCTGTAACAGCTGGACTTGAACTGCTGTTGGTTCAAAGTTTGGGGGAAACAACTATGGGGAAGCGAGTTGCAAAGAGATTCAGTGAAATGTTGGAATGATGAAATGTAAGTAAAAAAGCAGAAAGGTAGTGTTTAGAAGAAAATATCGGGAAATTAAAAACGTTAAGTAAAATATTAAGTGAAAATTATAATTCTAAGTAACGTAAAAGTGAAGGTTTGAAGGGGTGAGATATGGGTGAGAAATAGGAATATATTAGTGTAAATGAGGTGCCCATGATGAGTGAATATGGATATGGGACTGGAGAAGGAGGAGGAGGAGGAGGAGGAGGAGGAGATTCTTCCTTCACTGAACGTTCTTCCCACACCTCCTCCACCACCCTCCTCACGGAGAGTTGGGGTAGGAGAGGGGGAGGGAGTAGTTTTGGCGGGGAAAACTGGAGGATTACGCCCATTCTGGAAGCCCTAGCCCGCTCCGCCCAGTTCACCAGCCCGAGCTTAGCCGCGAGAAGACTAACGAGATGGAAAAGAATTGCCTCTGATGATATGGAAAAATGCCTGGCGGAGGGAAACAAGGAGGAGGAGAAGAAGAAGGAGGAGAGGAAAGAGGAGACAGTGGACGTGGAAGAGAGGGAGGAACAGACCCCCGGAGAGAGTTTAGATAGCAGTGGAGGTGGAGTGGTGGAGGGAAGTGGAAAAGAGAAAGGATCCGGCGTGCCCCCCTTGTCTGACTCCGAAGTGGAATCTACCCACGTACTCTTGCCCGCCCTGGATACACTGAGGTGAGTGGAAAGAGAGAGAGAGAGAGAGAGAGAGAGAGAGAGAGAGAGAGAGAGAGAGAGAAGGATATATGTGTATGAAAATTAGCATGCGATATCACACACACACACACACACACACACACACACACACACACCGCTACTGATACTTTTCGGGTCATTTACTTACACACCCAAACACCCACGTCAACCTCACTTTCAGATACACCCAGCTACATATCTACCACTAACATCATCAAATACACTTCCTTAATCTCCCTCACACAGACCCCATATTCCTTCAGCATCACCCATTAACACCTACACCCACTTACGTACTCCTGTTTAAACACACTCTACACACATGTACATTTATCTACTGTACAACCTCACATACACACATGCACATAACCATACACCCTCAGATACACCCATTTCCTCTACACTACACCCAAGCCATTAAACAGCCAACCAATCCATTCGTTACTGACACATTTCTAGGATTCAGTAAAGATTAGGGTACGTTGAGGCAGACTCAGTACTTTCCTTGTCTCATTGTTCTTTCCAAACTTGATGAATCTGTTACCAACTGTATCTGTGTTAGTAATCTCTCTCTCTCTCTCTCTCTCTCTCTCTCTCTCTCTCTCTCTCAACCAACCAACCAACGTAAATCCAAACATACCGCAATGCTTTAATAACATGCAAATGTAATCCTTCTGTCAAATAAAGTTAATTTTTTGCAGCTTCCCAAATATCTTGAGTATTTTCATGTTTGTTTTCATTACTTCTTAAGGCAAATGTTTAATAAAAATGCCGTTTCTCTCTCTCTCTCTCTCTCTTTCTCTCTGTCTCGTTCTTTGTTTTTTGTCTCTACGCAGGAACATGAAGAAAGGGAAGGACAGACAGAGAGACATATCGACAGGCAAGCAGCTGAGACAAAGATAGGCGAAATGTGTGTGTGTGTGCGCGTGAGAGAGAGAGAGAGAGAGAGAGAGAGAGAGAGAGAGAGAGAGAGAGAGAGAGAGAGAAAGAGAGAGAGAGAGAGAGAGAGAGAGAGAGAGAGAGAGAGAGAGAATCTATTTTTGTATGTTTTTCTGTCCAGCTCAAGGTGTGTGTGTGTGTGTGTGTGTGTGTGTGTGTGTGTGTGTGACGCTTACATAAGTTTGTTTATGTGTCAGATTAAGACAAACTACAATAAGAAACAGACTGATGAGTGGATAGATAGATGGCTATTTTGAAAGTTAGACAGATAGATAAATACATAAATAATGAAACGCTGAGAACTCGGGCGCCAAGCTTCGACACAAAGAGTTGTTCAATATGCCTCCGAGAAGCCTTGCACACGGACTCGCCATACAACCTCCATGACAGGGTTCATTGTGGGTCGAAATAATACTAAAGATAAACCATGTAGACCCCATATGACCTTGACCTTTGTGCCCTTGATCTAGCTGACCTAAATAGCTGGTCAGCTCAAAATGTTTCAGTGACAAAAGTTTGGTGGAAACCTTCGATGGGTTCAGAAGATATCGCGCCCACAGCTGTGTTACGGACGCACAGATGCACCAACCCACGCACACACGGACGGAGAAACCAGTCGCTTAATGTCTCTTTCACTACAGGTGGACGGAGGCATAAAACGAACATTATTAAGGATGGAAGTTAACTGCTGTATGCAGATATATATATATATATAGACAGATACATGGATAGACAGATAGATGCATGTGTAAATACAAAAAATAGATAGGTAGATAGATATACGTTTAAGCTGATACATAGGTAGCCAGGTCATAGTTAGATAGATGGCTACATTGGCTGTTAGACAGAAAAACAGATACATCGAACCATATACAGATGCATACATACATACACAGACCGACACACAGACAGACAGACAGATTGGAAGGGAGATAAATGTAGTTGTATTGATACGTACATAGACTAGATAGTCAGTGAGACGAATAGAAAGACAGACATATAAAGACAGATAGATAGATAGATTGATTGATACGGATAGGTGTATCGTTATTATAGACTCCTTGGAACATACATACACACATACTGTACATATACAAATAGGTACAGTATTTTCAACTTCCTGTTCCTCACTCCCCACTCCTGTTTCTCACAGATGGATATTAATTTAATGTGGAAGGGCCAGAGGGGAAGATATGAGACAGACAGACAGACAGACACACAGTTTTGACATCCCCTCTTCCCTCCCCTCTTCCTTATTAATATATTACTATAATAATAATAGTTTTGCATATTCATAACTGTTCCACAGATGTATGATGGGCACTAGATTTTGTTTATTTAAGTGACGGGACTGAAAAGCCTAGTCCCGGACCCCTACGCTTCTGATGAGGAAATAAAAGGGATTGGGTGATGGATGAATGGATGTAAGACAATGGTTCATATTTTCATCAGTAATGGAACTCCCCAACACCTCTTCCTTAGCGATTTAAATTTGAATATGGGCGAGTAACTTTTTGTAGGAAGTTTTTACATAGCATGGCGATATTGGAAGGATCCATAATAAGAGGATAGTAAGGTTTAATAAATAAGATGAATTACTTAGGAAAAGGTGTAAGGTAAACTACCCTTTTGTACGTTACTAATGCAGAGTATGGCAACACTGGAATGATTTATGTAACACAGAAGAGGAAAGAAAGGTGTAAAAAAATAAAATAAGAGTACTGTGCTAAGTGGGCATGTGTGTGTGGTGTATATGTTAGTGAGGAGCGTCTTATAAGCCAGAGTTTATGGAGAACAGTAAATTGATGAGAGTTTGTACGGAGAGAGAGAGAGAGAGAGAGAGAGAGGGGGGGGGAGGGGTTCAAGTACATGTGTCGAGTCTTTCTCTCTCTCTCTCTCTCTCTCTCTTTGATCGAAACCCTTGCAACATACGTCTCAGTGTTCATTCGTCCCACAGTTTACCAAACACTTCCACTCGCTTTGCTCCGTCAGTTATGCATTGTAAATTGGAAATGAGTGAAAAACCATTGAATAAGTCTTTGTGATATGGTCAGCGGAAATAATGTCAATGAATGAATTGTTGTTATTCATTTGACCCAGAAATTTCTACCGTAGTGTGTGTGTGTGTGTGTGTGTGTGTGTGTGTGTGTGTGGATGAATGTGTGAATGTGTGTATCTATGAATTAGTGACAATGTACTGCATTTGTGTGTGTGTGTGTGTGTGTGTGTGTGTGTGTGTGTGTGTGTGTGTGTGTGTGTGTGTGTGATGGTTAAACTAGTGGTCAGCTGCTGAACCGATGTTAAACGATATTTCTAGTCCTGGTGCAGTGGTTAGCACATCTCGCTGGCAGCCCTGGGAGCCAGAGTTTGATTCTCGGGATGGGCAGTCTACTGGATGAAGTTTGTTTCCCAGTAGTCTCTCTTCACCCTGTAACACAATTAGGGACGTGCAAGTAACATCGACTGCCGATTTTTTTTTAAAGGGAAAATTAGGACTCAGTAAAGGAATTAATGAATGGCTTATGATCCTTGTGGAGTCCATAGGCAAGCTAGTGAGTGACTGAATTTGGTGTGTACAGTAACTTACATTCCACAAGACCCATCGACAGGCCATAACAACACCCCCACTAATACCACCACACCAACCTTATTGAGACAGCTCTGGCATGTAGTGTGGATGGTGGGTATTAGCACCGAAGTGGTAGCACGTGAAGGTATGGTCGGTACCTGCCGAAAATCGTTAAAATGATATAATAATAATAATAATAATAATAATAATAATAATGATAAAAATAATAAAATAATAATAATATTTATAATAATAATAATAATAATAATAATAATAACTAATAAAATAATAATAATAATAAAATAATAATAATAATAATAATAATAATAATAATAATAATATAACTTGAACATCGTAAAATTGTCCAAGGACAATTTTGATAAAGAGCATCCCACAGCCATTGCCTACTAGAAACCGAGCTATAATGGGATCTTGAAATCAAGGTCACTGATTTTGTGCGTCTCAGTAGGTCATCACTGTCTATAAGTCCACCATATTGGTTGGCTCTAGCTTTAATATTTCATGGAAAATGAAGTAACACCATGAATATCTGGAAAAGTACCAATTTCTTACCCTAGGCGATCTCAGAGAATAATCAACCGACTGGAACAATAGCCCTTTCCGCACTGTGTCAGCCTGAAGGCTATATTGCAGTTAAATTTCAGTTTCCTGGCTTAAGCGGTTCTTGAGATAGCATGGCTGAGTCACTTTTCTGTGTTCCGGATTTTATCCGGATATTCGGTTGACGGGTTACCACCATATTTGGTCAAAAGAAACGTAAAGTTGACCGACTAAGGAGACCAAGTATGAAGGCTTTAGGTTAAATAGCCTTTGAAGTATGGCAACTTTATAATAATAATAATAATAATAATAATAATAACAATAATAATAATAATAATATTGACAAACATCGAAACTTCCCACTGCGAAGCAGGAATTTTAATAACAGCAGCAGCAGCAACAACAACAACAACAACAACAACAACAATAATAATAATAATAATAATAATAATAAGAATAAAAATAATAACAATAATAATAATAACAGAAATAAACAAATCAGTTCTTTAATTAATGAAAACTTTAGCAACTAAAATATGGTGTTTAATCCTAGTACCATCAAAACTTTCTGAAACTCGCAAAATGTCAGCATTAAATAAGAAAATGCTGCTGTTCCTTTCTTTCAGACGAACATTAGGGTTTCGTTCATCCTGTTATTTTTGGCTCGCCAGAGTCAACTCATAATTTCCTACAACGCATTATTGCACGAAATATTTAGAAACAAGAAAGCTTTGGCATGTGTCAATCTGGTGTGTTAATGTTCAATTTCTGTGTGTGTGTGTGTGTGTGTGTGTGTGTGTGTGTGTGTGTCATTACTTCTATTTATAGGTCACATCTGAATGGGATGTCTTACCCAAATCAGTCATACATCTATGGTGATACTGTGTAATAAAAAGAAAAAAAAAAATCCAGCCAGCTCTGGTATTCTAGTCAATATACCAAACACCCCACCTTCACCGGTACGACTGCAACGCTGGGCACAAGAGAGAGAGAGAGAGAGAGAGAGAGAGAGGCATGATTAGGTAATACAGGCAATCCATCCAATCGACCTTATCGTAGCCATAAATAAGAAGTAAGTCCTTTACCGGCGGGCATGCAACCTGCTACTCTGATATGGGCCCGATATTGGTGGCACTTTGACTGAAATCATTGTTACCAATGCTAGAGAGAGAGAGAGAGAGAGAGAGAGAGAGAGAGTGGAATGATTGGGGAATACAGGCAATCCATCCAATTGACCTTATCGTTGCCAAGAATAAGAAGTAAGTTCTTTACCGGCGGGCATGCAACCTGCTACTCTGATATGGGATCGATATTGGTGGCACTTTGACTGAAATGAATGTTACCAGTGCCAGAGAGAGAGGAAGGGAGGGAGGGAGAGAAGGGTTTTAGGAGGTAATTATCACTTTTAATAACTTGAAACAATTTTTTTCGTCATAAAAATGATGTGAAGCGTGGAAGAGTTAGCCACTTTACTCCAATTATCTTTTTTATGCAAGTTTTCTTTCTTTTCTTTTTTTTTTTTTGTCTTCACGCAGTTTTATTCAGCTTTGGAGAGGTCTTTCACTCTCGAGACGCAGGACCATTTTTATCAACCTATTACCTACACCTTTTATTTCTTTACAATGTTGACTGTTTCATTTACAGTACTTATTTATTATGTTTGATTATTTTCTGCTACAGCTGATGTTTACAGTTTATTTATTTACAGACTTTGTTTACAGTCTCTACAGGTTTTATTTAATTCTTGTTTATTCTGATTTTATTTACATTAGAGCTTTAATTACAGTTTTGTTTACACTTTAATTAGTTTTTAGTTTTCATTTATTTATTTCACAACTTTACAGTTATCTACAGCTTCTATTTACAGCTTTTATTTTGTTCTATTTAGTTATCATATACATTACAATTCTAATTACGGCTTAATTACATCTTTATTCATTTATTTTTCATATAATTAGTGTTACAGTTTATTCACAGTTTTTATCTACAGAGTTTATTTACAGTTTTTGTTTAGTTTTTTATTTACATTTTTTTTTTTTAAGAATTTGTACTTAGTATTGCTTTACACCTTCTGTATACAGTTCTTATTTATTACATTATTTAGTTTCCATTCGCAGATTTGTTTACTTCTTTCACCTTAGCTTGACCCAGATTTTCGTCCATTTGCAGCTCATTTTGCTTAGCTACCTAGTAAAAAAGGGCAATGTTATGACTCTACATCCTTCTCATCGCACTTCTTCATGACTAGCATAATATTCTAGTGCATATCCACTGCTAAAACTCGACATTCGGGATATAGAGGTGGAAATTTCAAGGCAGGTTAGTGTAAAAACAGTATAGTTAACTTTAAAATGTCGATCTTGTGTTAAGTGATATTCGTCTGTCAGTAACACACACACACACACACACACACACACACACACACACACACACACACACACAAATCATCAGAGTGAAGGGGTTAAGGCAGGTAATACAGGCTGGTCCATATGTAACACTCCTCTTTCACTCCGCCGGGCGATTTCTCTTGTGTTGAGGGAACGGCTCAGTCAGCGCTATCTGTGTCTATCCTGCATAATTTTCCCCATTCCCTATTCCTGCAGCCACGCCTAAGCCCACACCAGCAGAATGAGTAGTGTTTAGTGCAGCTCTATCTATGGACTACTCTATATTCAACCCCTCCAGGTCGAAAAGCCACACATTTGTTAAATAAATTTGCCTGACAGTATCAAGAATAGCCTATGGCAAAGAATGCGTTATAAGAGTTCGTATTGGAGGCTTCTTTACACTTTTTCTTTACCGATTTATTTTGCACATTATACATTAACATCCCCTACTATGTCATTTTTACCTTACCTGTTTTCGTCATCGTTTCCGTTTTTAGTCATTAAATTTGGCACATTACAGCTGAATTGCTTCTTGTATGCCATTTATGCCTTGCTGTTTCAGTTATAGTTTCCATCAGCGATATACCTATGATTGATATGTTGTTGTCGGTAAAATATATCGCTTACGAGAAGGTGCAACGGGAGGTTTGAAGTCAACGAGAATGTGATCCTAAGCACCAGCAATAGTGTGAATGCTATACTGTAACTTTTTCACCCTTACTTGCCCGAAAAACGCCTTCTCACTATCTTAAATGATCAAATGTAACAAGAAATTAACCGTGCAATATGATGCTAGCCACGAGGAAGTGCTATGGATAGGATGTAGAACTGTACTATTGCCTTATTCTGCCGCTGTACTGTAAATAGAGTTTAACACAAAGGAATGATGCTAGTCATGAAGAATTGCTATGCAAAGGTTGTAGAGCTGTAGTAATGTCATATTCTGTCACTTAGATGTGAACTCAGCACTAGAATGTGATGCTAGTTACGTAGGAGTGGTGTGGAAAGATGTAGAGCCGTTGTATTTTATTTTATTTTGCCAATGATTTTTAGCAAGAGTTTGACAATACAGTAAGGTTTTAGTCACGAAGAAGTACTGGGGAAAATATGTTGAACCGATGTATTTCTTATTCTGCCCTTGAGCTGTAACGAAAGATTGACGATACAGTAAGGCTTTAGTCACGAAGAAGTGCCACGGAAAGGATGCAGAGCCGTTATACCACCCTGTCCTGCCACTGAACTATGTGAAACAAACCGAAGGACGAGAATCTGAACTAGTATGAGACGAAAGATCTATGTGGATTGCAAGTTGTCCCAGAGCCGTTACTAAACCGCGCTTCGTTTTGTTGATAACCAACGATATAGACGTCGATGCAGGAGCAAGTACGCGAGCATTTGTTCGTGCAGAAACGCATGAATTTCCACGGAAAAGCCCCGCAGTGTTTTCGGCGTCATGTAACACCAATGGAGACAATTATTAGGGGACAAAATACCCTTTTAGAAGTTTTCTGTCGACATGAAATTGAAATGGACCCATCTGTGAAACAATTCCAGTCTTTCTGCTAAGTTTCAACGAAATCCTTTTTATTCCAGTTTCGGCTGCTACCCCCCCCCACACACACACATACAAACGGATACATGCACATGCACAGACAGACATGAGCTGTATTATTCACACACACACACACACACACACACACACACACACACACACACACACACACACACACACACACACACACACACACACACACACACATACGA
>NC_137012.1:6480416-6512916 GCF_032717465.1 Coenobita brevimanus
TCTCTCTCTCTATATGAGCTTCTGTGTTACAGTGGTAGAGTGTGTGTCTTGCACGCTGGTGGACGCGGGTTCGCCTCCCGCCAGAGTAGTAAAAACTTTGGAAAGCGTTCACTGAGCCACTGACCGCTTTGGCGGACATAAGGGGTGCTGTGGTTGAATCAGTGTCGCATACTAGTATGCCTGCATCCAGTAGGCTTAAGGCGGGCCGATTACCCTTGATTCACAGACTATACACACATCCAAAGCCACTACTACACTACAGTCACACTCACAAGCACTTCTCACACTACATACAGTTTCTACCAGATTGCCTAAACCACTGGTTAAAGATACAATGGCTGCATCGTCCCTGCTTCGGTAGGGATAGGCCGGTCCTGCAGTGGACCTCAACGGCTGATGATATATATATATATATATATATATATATATATATATAAAACAAGACCACAGGTCATTAGAGCCTCTTCAGCAGCGTAGGTGACCGGGGAACTAAGGTTGTTACGGCTAGAGTTAAGTCTTTCCTTCCTTGAGCAGCAATGTGTGAGTCCTCCCCTGGATGCTACAATCGTCCTTACAGTAAAGAGTACGATAGCAGATGTAAAGAAATATAATAAAAACAATTTATTGTGTTACCTCTACAAATTTTGTTAATTAATTCATTTATGATTTTAACTTTGAATATAACTCATTATTAACTCATCCAACTAACCTTTTTGGTTCATTTATTCTCTCTGTCTCTTTCTCTCTCTCTCTCTCTCTCTCTCTCTCTTGGCGTTATCTTTCGTAATTATCTCCTTTCAATTATTCGGAAATATACGTCAGCTAACTTCTGCACTCCGCTGACCCTCTGCTGTCAATTTACGCTTCACCTTAAAACTTTCTCTCTCTCTCTCTCTTTCTCATTTACTGTGTTTAATTGCTGGTATTCCTTCCCTTCTAGTTCCCTTGATCTCATTCTTCCTTCGTTCTGTTCTCTCTCATTCCTTCTACCCTTCCATCTTCCCTTCCCTCTTTTGCTGTTTCTTCCATTTTTCTTTTCCTTCCCCTGCGAGTTCCATCCCGTTCTTTAACCTCACGTCTCCTGTTTCCTTTTCAAGTGAACTCTCCATTTCAAAACTCTCTCTCTCTCTCTCTCTCTCTCTCTCTCTCTCTCTCTCTCTCTCTCTCTCACTGCATAATATATATATATATATATATATATATATATATATATATATATATGTGTGTGTGTGTGTGTGTGTGTGTGTGTGTGTGTGTGTGTGTGTGTGTGTGTGGGTGGGTGGGTGTGGGTGTGGGGGTGGGTGGGTGGGTGGGTGTGGGTGGGTGGGGGGAGGTGGGAGGGTGCGTGTGTTTAGTATCGGATCGTATCTTATCGTTTATAAAGACTCCAACAATCTTGAGTGTGCCGGCCTTGGTCACCGAATGGCGATTCTCCATGCTGCCCAGTCTCTGGCAGCCTCCCTATTCAGTCCCTTATCCCTGAGTTCACACTGTATGACCATGTCCCGGGTGTTTCTCGGCGTGCCTCTCTCAACCCTACCTCCGACTTTTACACCTCTAACATTCTGCACCGAACTGTCATCTTCAGTCCTCTAAACATGCTCAACCCATCTCAATCTACCCCTCCTCATCACAGCACCAATACGTTCCATTCCCTCCTTCTCGACTCTTCAGTTGTAATCCTAGTCCCTCCCCGTCCCAGACCTAGCATTCAAGAACGCGCTATACTGTACACCCACCTAATCATCGTCATTTCTGTACGTTTGAGCCTACAAATATCCTCCTCTTTTACTGCTCCAGTCTCACTACCATACAGCATTACACTCCCAACACATTCCGCAAAGAAGGTCCATTAGCACTGAGGGAGAACCCTCTCATTGTTAGGAGAGGCAACAGTTCACTGGACTTTCTCAAACCACTTCTTACCCTAGCCACAGAGCTAACTTAGACCCACCTCCAGCCCATAACATGTCCCCCAAATAACAAAACTCCACTCACACAAGAGACTTTCCAGCAAAATCCGTCCTTTCAAGCCTGATTAGCTCTACAACTTCATGCTTTCTCCGACACACTGCACACAGAAAAGCAACATTATTTTGCGGTCTTCCCTGCACAATGGAAAGCAGCATTATTTTGCAGTCTTCCTTGCATACAGGAAAGCAGCATTATTTTGCAGCCTTCCCTGCAAACAGGAAAGCACCATTATTTTGCAGCCTTTCCTGCACAATGGAAAACAGAATTATTTTGCAGTCTTCCTTACACACAGGAAAGCAGAATTATTTTGCAGTCTTCCCTACACACAGGAAAGCAGCATTATTTTGCAGTCTTCCCTGCACACAGGAAAGCAGCATTATTTTGCAGTCTTCCTTGCATACGGAAAGCAGCATTATTTTGCAGTCATCTTTCAGTAACCACTCTATCCCTAATGAACCCACTTATTACAAACACTCCACAAGATGGGGCTACTTCCCACACAGTGTGGCAAACTGCACAAGGCCACACTCCCTCTGCTTTGATAGTGCCGCCAGCAGCCCTAGATATCATCACTTGTTTTTTCCGAATTTACTTTCAAACTCTTGTGCCCCATTCCGTCTCTCCATTTCCGAAATTTTTTCCCTGCCTGCCTTTCCTTTTCTACAGTCAGCAATAAGTCGCCAGCATACAGCATACAGCATCTCCCATAGAGTTAATTTCTATGGGCACGTGAGACAGCTTCTAGGACCACGAGAAACACTAAGGGTGTCAAGCCTGACCCTTGATGCACGCTAACATTCACGGAAAACATATCATTCATATCTCCATTCACCCTCACCTGGGTGCAAGCACACACACATACATGGCCATAACCATTCTAACCAGCCACTCCTCGATCCGAAGCATTCTCATTGCTCACTTCACCACCTCTCTAGGAACTCTGTAAAGGGCCTTCTCCAAATAAACAAAAACATAGTACAGCTGCCTTTTCTATCCTAGTCCTATATATTATTCCTGAAGCTGTCACACTATGAATAATTATGGCATCAGTAGTCCCTTTCTCTGTCATAAACCCAAGCTGCATCTCATCAGTATTCACTCTTTTCCCTATTCATACCTCATAGGGATTTTTCCATTGCCTTCATTATATGATCCAAAAGTTTTATGCCTCAAAAATTTCCTCTTCCAGAGGCGTCACCCTTCACCTTGTACACATTTACACTCACACTCTTCAGCCAATCGTCTGGGACAACACACTCATATATAATATAATATATCAGTTCAGTAACTCAACCCACTCCTTTATCTCCTGAGGCCTTCAACAATTCAGTAGTCAACCTAGACACACCTGCCGCCTTCCCCAACGCCTTCATCCCTATTGCCTTGATCACAGTAGCAGCATCAGTCATAGGCCAAAGGCCAAACATTGGTACAGCTGATTCTAAACCTTCCCTGTTCCAGTCAAACTCCTCATTCAGCAACAGGTTTTAATGCTTTCTCCAAGTCTCTTTATTATCCTCACCATTCACCGCATTTTCTCATATATGAGCTTCCCAACCCGTCCCGGCCCAACCCTGGCAGATGGTAACGCTTGTGAGAAGCTAATATCTCAGCAACCACAGGGCCGATCATTGCGTGGCTTGCACCATATGATATCCCCATTCTTTAAAATTTGTTTTTGACAGGTTTCATCACACCCCGGCGGTGCACGTGGCACGTGACAGGCGCCAAGTGTAGCATGTCGAAAATCTTCAAAAGAGGGCCACAGGCCAGAATGTTCGTCGTAAAGGCATGAAACTTAGTAGATAGATGGGGATACTCTAGGCGATATTTCAATGCTGTCGGATTTAAATGGTCCCACTCGTACCTCGCTGACAAAGTCGTTTTATTGGTTGCTAGAGTGAATGCCAAAGACGCAGTGTTACGACGGATTATTATTATTATTATTTTTTTAATATGAATTCGTAATTGAGGCATACATCGATTAGAACCGAACACTCCCTTGGAAAACTTAGATTCCAAGGGGTACCTACTATTTTATGGGTGAGATTTTAATTGATAACAAAATTTAATGAGTGAATGTATCACATGTAGAAAGAATTTCAACTCTGCTTCAGATAGGAGTAAAGTTATTAGCTTCTGCTTTGCTTGGCGGTCGGGTCGGGCCAGACGGCTGATTACCAAACTTAACTGAGAGTAAACATCGCTCGCTTGCTCGTAACCATTAACGTTTTTTTTTTTCTTAACACTGCTTCCTTATTTTTAGCCTTTCCTTTTAGGGTGCTACTGTATTTTTTAAATTGCACTTCTACATTGCTTTGTCTTTGCTTTACTTTATCAGTGTTTGTTTTTCTCCATTATTTCATTTTTTATCTGTTTTGCATAAACCTCATCCTCTCTTTCTACAGACACATCCATTTAGTGCACTATCTACACACATAAGAATACATACATGTAATTACACACCTGCACTTACATATACACACGCAGAAGCGAGCGAGCGAGCGAGAGAGAGAGAGAGAGAGAGAGAGAGAGATGGGAAAAAGTGAACAAGACAGAGTATTTGGAAGACATGATTTATTAAATAAAAAGTAAAATAGGAGAAACACACACACACACACACACACACACACACACACACACACACACACACACACACACACACACACACACACACACACACACACACTGTTCTTTGGAATTAATTATTTTACTGTTACTTCTGATTTCCTTTAATCCATTAATAATCTTCATTTAATTCTTGCCATTTCCAGACGGTTTTATTCAGCTTGGGAGAAACTTTTCGAACTTCCCCACCTTGAGAGGATTTTTATGAGCTGAATAAAATCGTCTGGATGTTGCAACAAAGTAAAGTGGAAAAGGTTAGCACAATGAAGAGCGTTTATGTGAAATATTTTCCTTCGGGGCAAAACTGTTGTTACTTACTCCTTTTCATCTCTCTTTTTTCCTTCCTTCCTTCTTTCCGTCGTCCTTCGTTGCTTCCATCTTTCCTTCTTTTCTTCTTTCCTTCTTTCGTCTCTCTGCCCTCTCTCGTTTCCTTCCTTCCTTCCTCCTTCCCTCTTTTCTTTTTCCCTCTCTCCCTTCCATCCTTCATTCCTTACATTTATCATTTCTTTCTTTTTTTCTAATTTTCTTGGCACGTCTTCCTTTAAAATCTTTCGTGTCTGTTACTCTCACTTTTGCTCTTCTAATCCTCTTTTATCTTTCCCCTTTTTCAGTCTAAAATTCTTCAACATTCTCTCTCTCTCTCTCTCTCTCTCTCTCTCTCTCTCGTGAAAGCCACTTCAGCCCATAGGGAAATAAAGATAAAGGCAGGAGAAGGTATCTAAAGATAAGAGGATATGAATAGCACAAAGGGAGAGAGAGTATGCTGTGGACGGTAACTTTATTATTACATTGATATTATTATTATTATTATTATTATTATTGTTACTATTAATTTTGTTGCTGCTGTTGTTTTTGTCGTTATTGTTGTTATTGTTGTTCTACTTCCCGATAATTGAATTCATCGATATATTTTACTAACTTCACATGTTCAATGATTCTTCTTTAAAAATATAATAAGTAGATATGTAAATAAAAATACGTCTTCAGGCTGGCTAAGGTAAAGGGAAGAAACAGATCTAAAATAGAGGAAAACTGAACCAAAAAAGGGATCTTATGGATATCTTCCCTACCTTTCCTTTAGGCTGATGGAATTCTTATCAGGGGAATGAAAACGTTTGGTGGCAGCCCTGACGTTTTTTTCTGTGTACCAACAGCAGATAAAATGTTACTCCAGATGTTTGTCAAGACTTTAAACTGAAGTTCCCTTAGTAACCCTGGTGGATTTGGTCCTCTCTCTCTCTCTCTCTCTCTCTCTCTCTCTCTCTCTCTCTCTCTGAACATTTTGTATTACAATTTTTTTCTTGGCAATTAAATTTCTTTGCGTTCTATGCACCTATGTCTGTCCAGCACGTTGAGAGAGAGAGAGAGAGAGAGAGAGAGAGAGTAGGTGGATAGGCTGAAGCCATTAAGGTACCTGAAACGGGTCAAGAGATAAGCATTCTGACTGATAGATATATTTGCAGAAAATATATACATATAACTACTGATGAGAAGGGAGCTGGAGAAATAAACATATATAAACTATGCACAGATACGACAAAAAAAAAAAAAAAAAAAGGAAAAGAAAGGAAAGAACTAAAAAAACTAAAATTGAAAATAAATTTTTTTTTGTAGAAAGATAATTGTTAAAAATGTGTGGGAGAAAAGGCAGGCAAAGAATTCAAAGGAGAGGACATCATTAACAACACTCGAGCCAAAAGGGCGACGGAGACAAAAGGGAGGAAGAGGCGTGTAGAGGAAGGAGGAGATGTAGAAGAAAGGGAGGAGGGATTTTTAGTGGTGAATAACGAGAACTATATTTATTCATTCCCTTACTAATTTTATTCAGTATTGCTACCTCCTTAATGACGTTCTTTTTTCATCGTGGGGTTTGTGATGTCTCTATCTAAAATTCGCCATTTATAAAAATCTCATGTTAACTCAAAACATTGTCTGAAAAAAACGAAAATTAAGTTATGAAAAAAAATCTAACTGCAAGACGTCATCAGGAATCGAAAATAATTGGAAGGAATATTGACACACAGAGAATGTTCCGAAAATAATCTGTGTTAAATCTTGGTCATGTAGGAATTCAATGGTTTATATAAAATCGTATGTGGTAGCTGGGGGCGGTCACCATCCACTCACTCGATGTAGTGCTGCTCTCGGGTATCCGCCCTTTCCTCTCCTCCATCCTTCTTTCCCTGCATCCTCTTCTGGCTGTCTTTCCTTCATTCTTTCTTTGTCCTTCTGCCTACGGATGGCTTTACACTCCCTCTTCTCTCTTTCTTTCCTTCATTCTTACTGCTTCCTTCTGCCTGTGGGTGACTTTACACTGAGTGACAAGCCAAATGGTTTCCTGTACACCAGGAAACCATTTACTACGCTGGGTGGTAACCATATAACCAAGTTTTGGTGCCTGGTGGTTTAGAGAGTAATTATGGCGCTCCAATCTGATTGAGCAGGTGAAGGTTTATATCTAAGGGGTGGTTGGGGTTTACTGCTCACGTAATGCCACTCAGGGATGAGTGAGGCTGGTCACTTTCATCTTAAATGTCAGGACCAACTTGCCTAGCCCCGGGCTCTTACGCTTCTCATGGGGCAATGTAGGATTGGATGATGAATGAATGAATGAATATAAAATCGGATGTAATTAGTCCACATATACAGGCTGGTCCATATATAACGCTCCTCTGCCACTCCACCGGGCGATTTCTTGTGTGTTGCGGGGACGGCTACCTGTTATTAGTGTCTATCCTTCGTTATTTATTTGTTTCCTGTTCTCACTGGCACACACACACACACACACACACACACACACACACACACACACACACACACACACACACACAAATACAGAGAGAGAGAGAGAGAGAAACAGCGAGAGCGAGAGAGAGAGAAGGAGGGGGGCAGAGAGAGAAACTCTACCTTCCCTTTAGGCTCTCCGGCAGTCTGGTCGACAGTCCTGCTTGTTTGTGTTTCATTTTGAGACCTAAAGGGAGTTGTTGTTTTGGTATTAATTTATTCTCTCTCATAACCACTGAATGGGTCTATTTAGTCTCTCTTCCCCCGCCATGTGTGTGTGTGTGTGTGTGTGTGTGTGTGTGTGTGTGTGTGTGTGTGTGTGAATGTGTGTGTTTCCTTTCTATATTCTGTGTGTGTGTGTGTGTGTGTGTGTGTGTTTACTTTTTTATATTCTCTCTCTCTCTCTCTCTCTCTCTCTCTCTTTCTCCTGGCTGGCTTAGTTTCAACCATTTTGTTACATTTTACCCAGACCCCAAGGTATCAGCCCGCGCACCCACCTTCCTACTTACCTACCTACTTGCCTCTCTACCTACCCTCCTCTGTGCCTACCTCATTGTCTACCTAACTACCTGCCTGCCAACATACTAATCTACTTCCTTTTCCTTTTTTTTCGTTCCTACCTACGTGTACCTACCTATCTACCTGCCTACCCCCCTTCATTCCTTCCTGCCTATTTTTGTTTATCCGTCTGTATTTTTATCTCTATTTATCTGTATATGAGAGATGGGTGTGTGACCTGGGAGCAGGGGGGTGAAATGGAGGGGGACGGCGACATGGAGGCGAGTTGATTGTGGCCCCCCCTTCCGGGATTAGGCGTCTGGCAATAGATGGATGGATTTTTATCTGTTTATGTATATTTTCTTGTCTGTCTGTCTGTCTGACTACTTTTTAATCTATCTTTCCGTCTCTATCAGTCCATCCTGATGTGTATCCTTCTATCTATGAATCAGTCAGTCTGTCTGGCTGTCTATCTATCCATTTATCCATCCATCTGTTTATTGATATTTGTGTGTCTGTTTATCAGTCTTTATATATACTTATCTCTTTATCTTTTAATATTTCTGTATCTATCTATTTACCTATCTCCCTGCTAGTATCCATCATACCTTTCTGTTTAGTAATGCTGTTGGTCATACTATGTGCAGATATCAGAGATGGCTTGTCGCTGGGGCGTTGGTTGGTTACTCGTTTAAATGTAGTAATAGTTTGATTCAGGGTGATTTGTTTCTTTATATTTAGCCATTTATATTCATTGGAAATCGGAGTTACATGATCGAACTCCCTGGCTCTTCCATCTGCGACCTTTATGGAGAAGTTCTCTACCTTTTGTATCTTGGCTGCGAGGGAGCAATTTGTGGTACCCCGTATTATGTTGCAGTAATTTAGGATACTTTGTACTAGAGACTGTACAATTGTTAGGTGAGTTGCCCTACCAACTAATGTTTTTTTCTGTTTAAAAACATCAATACGCCCATCCCTTTTATTGTTACATCATTTGTGTTTATCGTTAGTCATATAGTGGTCGATGTAGATCCGAGATGTTTTGCGTGTGTTGAGGGCTGGATTGTGCTGTCGTGAAAATGTATAACGATGGAGTTTGGTGTTTTTAAGATGAGTTGACACGTTCCTATGAAAATACATTGAGTTTTATTTGTGTTTAACATAAGACCAATTTTTAGCAGAGAGAGAGAGAGAGAGAGAGAGAGAGAGAGGCACTGATGGAGTTTGTACCAAGTGCAGCAGAGATGTAAGAAAAAGTGAGGAAGGGGAGGGAAGGGAGAGACAAAGCAAGTGAAAGACAGAGGAGGAAGAAAAGTGAGCGAGGGAGGTAAATAAAAAAATGACCTAGTGATTGATGGCCTTTCAGCCTTTCTTTTACCTGAAACAATTTTGTAAAACGAAGCCCAACCCTTCCCTCTCTCTCCCTCTCTGACTGGTATTCATTTTGCCTTCTCTTTACCGGAGAGAGAGAGAGAGAGAGAGAGAGAGAGAGAGAGAGAGAGAGAGAGAGAATATCAAGGTGGGTATCCTCGAGTGAAGAAATTCATTTACACATTCACTCTCACTCACTCATATACTCACCATGTCCCACTCATTCCTTATGTCATTCACTTATTCGTTGGCTGACTCACTTACCCATTTTCTCTTGCCCAGTCATTCACCTTCTCTGAATGGTGTGGAGGGACACCTTCATGTGGTGGCACCAATAAAACTGGGTGGTGGAGCTGCCCAGGTATTCCAATTTCCCTAAACTCCCTCCCTGTCACCCCAAAAGGAGGATGGTCGGCTTCAGGGAGGTGGCAACTTCATCCTGCAGCCCACCAGGTTCACGTTCAAATGGGCCTGGGGTTGCAACTGCAACTACTACTACTACAACTACTACTACTACTATTACTAGAAGTACTAATACTAAACACTTTGTGTAGTTCATCATCATCATCATCATCATCATCATCAGTAGTAGTAGTAGTAGTAGTAGTAATTGTTGTTGTTGTTGTTATTGTTTTTGTAGCAACAGCAGCAGTAGTAGCAGTAACTGCATCCCAGTCTCATCTGAATGCAAACCCTATGGACTGCATGCCGAAATTACTCTTCTGTAGCTTACCACCCTCCTTTCGGGGAATAGGACGGGAATTGAGACACGTTCGTATAACCAGGCAATTCCACCTCCCAGTTATGTTGGTGCCACCTAGTGAAGGCTTCCCTCCTCAGGACCCATTTAGTGACATCAAAAGCGAAGTAAATATTGCTCCTTTGGATTGACGAGATGATTTTTTAATAAAGTCGATTTGAATTCATCTGACAGAACTGGACAGCTACCACAACTTGAATACTAAGTCATGATTGCATGAAATTCAGCGACCATTATTTATGAGGTAGAAATGAGTCTCCTTGGTAATTAGTCAAATCAGACCTCCAGTCTAACTACACCTGGCCACCAACTGAGCTGTAAGAAATTAGGGATCTTTGTTAGGTTTGAGTAAACGCGCTATATATGACTCCCGTAGATAGAATAAAATTATCTGGTTGTAGCCTAAGTTAATATAAACGACGTACATGAGCTGAAAGAGCAGAAAACAGTAACCAATGAGATTCTTTCCTACCTCATAACTAAGGGTCATCGAATGTCATGCAACCACGACTTACTAGGCTGTTCAGGTTGTGGGAGTAATTCAGTTTTGTTAGATGAAAAGAGACAGGCTTTAATAACCAAGGAGACTTATTCCTGCCTGATAAGTAGAGCGCCTAAATATCATAAAACCGTGAGTTCCATTCTATAATCCTTTAACATAATGACCCAGATTTTCGTCAATTCGTACCTTTTTTACGTAACTCAGTAGTAGAAAAAGGCAGTAGTATGGCTAAGCGTCCTTTCCATATCACTCCTTCGTGACTAGCATCATACTTGAGTTTAATTTATTGCTACAACACAGAATTCGAGCAAGAGAAATGGTAAGAAAAATAAGTTTTAGGCAACGAGGGAGTAAAAAAGTATAGTTACTCCTGACCTCAAAAGAAGTACCGTTGATTCTTCAGTTCTACTCTATATATAATAATGCCATCTAGAACTTGTTAGTATCATGAATAAAATTAAAAATTTTGAGGTTGCTGTTATTTTATAGTACAAGTTATGAGTATTCGTGTGTGCTAATATTGAGTGGGGAAGGGGATTTACTCTTCTGCTATCGGGGCATTTCCGTTATTATGGTTAGTAGTTAACGCGAGGTATTTGAGACAGTAGTATGAGTTTTAACTGTCTCAAAAAACCGTTTTATGATCAGGACATGTCTACCATCCTAACTAACGCCAGACGATTCCATTCTATTGAGCAACACACACACACACACACACACACACACACACACACGTCGTCGTTGTCACAATTAATCACCTCATCGTAGGTAAAATACTTATGTTCTGTTCCACCTAACGTCACAAACCAACTGGGCTACTGAGTCACAGAAGCCTGTGAGTTTAATAATTATAATGATATTGGTGATGGTAATAATAAGAAAAATAATAATGATAATAATAAGTATGATAATCTAATAATAATAATAATAATAATGAGTTCTGTACTACTTAGTTTGTCCGATTTATTCCTAACTTCCTCCTGGCAACGTCTGTACAGTTAATTCTCTCTCTCTCTCTCTCTCTGTCTCTCTCTCTCTCTCTCTCTCTCTCTCTCTCTCTTAACCACATAAGCAGTAAACCTCAATTAGATAAAGTAACCAAAACAACAAAAACCACAGCCAAACCATTTTCATCTTTATTGTTTTGTTTTTTCTTTCAAGGTGCAGAGAAATGTGATTTTTTTTTTCTGTAAATTTTTGCTTACTTTAAAGAGAGAGAATGCTTATGTCGGTTCGAATGTGTGCGAAGTAATATAATACATTAAATGTGTGTGTGTGTGTGTGTGTGTGTGTGTGTGTGTGTGTGTGTGTGAGAGAGAGAGAGAGAGAGGGGCGGGAGTATTGAGCCTGTGAATGTGTGACGTAATGAGATGATGAGTATGTTTGTGTGTGGGGGGGGGTGATAGAGAGAGAGAGGAGGGGGGGAAGCTGCACCTCAAGAATTGGACTGTTTATTACTATCCCAGGTTATATACATATGAAGAATGGGAAAATACTGAGAGCAGTAAAATACTATATTTTTAAGTATGGCATATGTATGTGTAAGGATCTACTCTCTCTCTCTCTCTCTTTCTCTCTCTCTCTCTGTAATCTTGACGTAAAAAGGAGGTAAAACAGACATTAGGATCCAAAGAAAAATAAATGGAAATGGAAGTCACTGAGAAGCTCTTGGATCTGTCTGAGAGAAAAAGAGAGAGAGAGAGAGAGAGAATAACAAGGTAGGTATTCTCGAGTGAAGAAATTCAGTTATTCATTCACTCGCTCATTAACTCACATGCCCACCATGTCCCATCCATTCGTTATCCCTATCATTAACTCATGCATTGGTTGACTCACTCATTTTCTTTCGCCCGTTTACTCTCTTTCTAAGCATTGCTCGTTTGGTCATTCTTTCAATCTTTCACCCAGGTTACACACTCTCTCTCCCTCTTCCTCTCTAGCGCTGAAACTAGCGCCGTGTAACTCAAAATTTTCTCATCAGTTTAATCCCATCAGACCGTTGGCGCGGTCTGGAGGGACGAATCATTTGTAGCACCAATGTAACTAGGTGGTGGAGCTGCCCAGTTATATCAGTTTCACCCAAATCCATTCTGTCTCCCCAAAAGGAGGATGTTGGGCTGCAGGAATGTGGCAACTTCATTCTGCAGTCCGCCGGATTCACACTGTGAGATGAGCCTGGGGTTGCAACTACTACTACCACCACTACTACTACTACTACTACTACTACTACTGCTTTTTCTCTTTTTCTCCTTTCACTCTCCCCTATAAAATGTCTACCCTTGTGGAGTGACGTGGGGAGGTTGCAAAAAAGCATCTAGACAAAATTCAAAACAAAGCTGTTGCAATTATTAATGACCCCGCTATTACAAATAAACTATCTCCCCTACAGGTAAGGAGGAATGTTGCCTTCCTTGCACTATTTTACAGATAGTTTTAAGGTAAATGATCAGATGAAGTTGCATCCGTTGCGCCACCTCTCCATGCCATTTCCTGTGCTACACTGGCATCTGGCAGCGCTGATGACTGGAATGTCACACTGCCATATTGCAGAACTTCCGCCTATCAGAAATCTTTTATTTCCAGAACTGCATCTCTTTGGAACTCGCTTCCCCAGGGTTGTTTCTCCATAAACTTCAACCGACAGCTGTCCAAGTCCAACTGTTTCAGATATTTAATAAAATGAGGACACCAGTAGTCCACACACACCACAAACTCAGCCAGGAGACAGGGCGTGTGTGCTGGGCATTCCCCAGGCCCTGTCTTCCCTCTTACTCCACTGAAGCCAACCACCACCAGCCGGGCTACAGCAAGACCCGGTCTCCTCTAATGAGGAGAGAATCAAAACAACAACAACAACCAGTAGTCTGGTGTATGGATTTTTTTTCATTCAGTTTTTCTTTCCTCTGTTCTGTTAATAAAAAAAAAAGGAAAAAAATCTGATTGGTGTTCCTTATGATATTTTTCCTGCCTTCTTCGGCTGGAGTGTTTGGAGGGAGGGGGAAAAGCCTTCCTCTTTGCTATCCTTATCTCATTCTAGTAGTTCAGTTACTCTTCTAGGAGCTGCCTAGCATGGGCCAGCCGGCTTAGTGCAGTTATCTTCTTATGTTCGTATGTTTTTACTACCACCACTACTACTACTACTGTTACTATTACAACTGCCACTACCACTACTATTACTAGAAGTACTAATACAAAACATATTGTGTAGATCATAGTCATCATTAGCAGTAGCAGCAGTAGTAGTAGTAGAGGTACCAGCAGGAGTAGTGGTAGTGGGCATAGTAGTAGTAACTCTATCCTAGTCTCATTTGAGTGCAAAACTCTGTGGACTGCATGCCGAATTTACTGTTCTGTAGCTTGCCACCCTCCTTTCGGGGAATAGGGCGGGAATTGAGACACGTTCGTATAACCAGGCAGTGCCACCTCCCAGTTATGTCGGTGCCACCTAGCGAAGGCTTCACTCCTCAGCACCCGTTTGGTGAAATCAAAAGCGAAGTAAATTTTGCTCCTTTAGATTGACGAAATATTTTTTAAGTCGATTTGAATTTATCTGACAGAATTGGACAACTACAATAACTGAAATACTAAGTCGTGGTTGCATGAAAATCAGTGACCATTAGTTATGAGGTAGAAATGAGTCTCCTTGGTAATTAGTCAAATCAATCCTCCAATCTAACTACACCTGGCCACCAACTGAGCTGTAAGAAATTAGGGATCTTTATTAGGTTTGAGTAAACGCGCTATAGATGACTCCCGTAGATAGAATAAAATTATCTGATTGTAGCCTAAGTTAAAAATAAACGACGTACATGAGCTGAAAGAGCAGAAAACAGTAACCAAGGAGATTCATTTCTACCTCATAACTAAGGGCCATCGAATGTCATGCAACCACGACTTACTAGGCTGTTCAGGTTGTGGGAGCAATTCAGTTTTGTTAGATGAAAAGAGACAGGCTTTAGTAACCAAGGAGACTTATTCCTGCCTGATAAGTAGAGCGCCTAAATATCATAAAACCCTGAGTTCCATTCTATAATCCTTTAACATAACTTGGCCCACATTTTCGTCATTTTGTAACTTATTTTACCTAGCTCGGAAGTAGAAAAAGGCAGTACTATGGCTCAGCGTCCTTTCGTACGACTCCTTCGTGACTATCATCATATAAGTGTTAATTTATTGCTACAACAGAGAATTCGAGCAAGAAAAATTATAAGGGAATGAGTTGGCCAAGTGAGAGTAACATTTCTCTCATACGCTGAACAAGGCCGCTTACTGATGAGAGAGAACCGGGCTAATGTATGGCTCGGCCTTCACTACAGGTGGAGGAAAACTACAGTACAAATGAACGATGTGTGTGTGTGTGTGTGTGTGTGTGTGTGTGTGTGTGTGTGTGTGTGAGAGAGAGAGAGAGAGAGAGAGAGAGAGAGAGAGAGAATCACTTGATCAAGAAGTTATGGCCTGAAATAAAATCAAGTCCCAGACTCATATGACTAAGCCGAACAAAGTAATCGTGCTGAAATGTACACCCACTTCCCCTGTGCGCCTCACTGAGTGTTCATCTAGCTGAAATGAACACCCACTGTGTGCCTTGTTTTGTGTGTGTGTGTGTGTGTGTGTGTGTGTGTGTGTGTTACCGGCTATTTTGAAAGATATATGAAAGGCAAAATGCACAGTAGTCAGGCATTCTATTTATTAGTTCCAGTAACGATTATATTGGTTACCATTCATGTGAAACTATGATTTGTCGTGAATAAACACTCTGCAGCCTACTGATCACTTCCCAGTCATGTCAGATTAAATATATAAAAATATTTACTTAACATCTCATAGTTTAACCGTGAACATTCCAGATAATATATAAATTATCTCTATTGAATACTTTATAGTCGTATCAGAGGCAACACTTACGGGAGCATTTCAGTGACATCAGAACACTTCAGCTTAAGTCTACTAATACCAAGTCGGTTCACTTTCCGTCAGTGCGCAGGGAGACGTGGCTTGTGTGACGTCAGCTGGCTTAAGTAAGAAAATGTATATAAGGGCAGACTCAAATTAAACATTTATGATAAGGGAAAATGAAGAAGGGGAAGAAGTGCGGACTCGTTTAGCCCTATAATATAGCAGTAGGTTCCCTTACACCTTACCTCACACATTTCAGTCCCTTCCTTCAATTCTCCGGACTGAAAATGTTTCATGGTCTGAAAAGTGGAGCAAGCTTACACTCACCGTCATGGTCAGGAGTCAACTGAACAGTGGGGTTTCATGCCAGAGCCAGTCAACGTCACTCCGATGCTCCGCTCCCTGCGCGAGCTTGGAGCTGTTTTAGAAGGAAGTGATCTGACTTGGTATTAATAGACTTTGACTTCAGCGATATACCATTCTGTTGAACACGTTAGCAGTCATATCAGGGTGGAGATTTTAAGTGATATGGAAATTACTTTTTACGGAAATACACTGATCTTACATAGATTCGATCCCACGGTTTTTTGTGCAGCTGTAAATCAGCCAAAAAATTTATAACAATGGTTTTATGCTGGTTGTTGAGAGAGAGAGAGAGAGAGAGAGAGAGAGAGAGAGAGAGAGAGAGAGAGAGAGAGAGAGAGAGAGAGAATCAGGATTAGAAAGCAGTATGAAGAAGAGAGTATTAGGGAGGAGAAATGGAGTTAAATACAGAGAAGGGATAAATAGATGGAGGAGAAGGGGAAGAGGAAGAATATGACAGCGTTTACTGGAGAGACAGAGAGATTGGGGGGGGGGGGAGCAGGAGTTGAGTAATATCTGAATGGATGAGAGGGAGAGAGGGGATTAGCAGTGAGGATGAAGTTAGAGGAAACGTGGTGTTGAATGAAACGAGATTTATTACCGCAAGTTAAACGAGTGAGAGAGAAGGAGGGCAGGGATGAACAAGAGCTGAGTGGTGTTTGATGGGATTAGAGGAAAAGAGGGGATTAATAATGAGGGTGGAATGTGTCAGAGGAAACGTGGTTTTGAATGGAGCGAGAATTATTGGTGAAAGATAAACAAAGAGAGAGAAAGGGGGTCGGGGGAAAGAAGTAATGAGCGCTAGCTGGTACTAAATAAAATCTCATTACCAGGAGAAATAGTTTAGTACACTACAGTATGTATATATACCTCTGTCTTTCCTGCTGTATAAGAAACAGAGGCAGCTTAATCATGGATATTACAACCTATCAAACGCTTGTTGTAAAGGAGAAGCTTGTGTGTAAATTTACTTTAATGTTGCTGGTACATGTTCCACACATTTGTCTCTTGACCCGTGTACTCTGCCTTGTCTTTCTTGATCAGATGTGTTAAGAAGAACCGTCACACACACCACAAAGCCAGCCAGGGAACAGGACGTGAGTGCTGGGCAATCCCCAGGTCTTGTCCTCCCCCCTTTCTATTTTTCAACCAGCCCATACCCCACTGACCGGGCTAATGTATGGCCCGGGCTGCACTATATGTGCAGGAAATCTTGAACGAACGAACGATGAACCTTCTAGAAATCATCGTCCTTCTCGAGATCCACCATATAGTACTCTGCGTCTGCGATATTTAATTCATGGCTTGGCTGAACACCTGCTGTTACATTTTACTACAAATGAATTGACTCACAGGTATAGGCCTATAATCTATTGCTCGTTATCAAATTAAACATCCCGTTGTATACAAGGCTTCGTAACACTATTAACGTTTTATTCTTTCTGTTGCACATTAATATTCTCTTATATGCTCTTAATAATTATAATTTTACCAAAATAATTTGCACCAGTAAAATACAAAGGGATGCTGAGTTCGTTCGTTCGTTTACAGATTCCCTGCACCTATAGTGCAGGTCGGGCCGTACATTAGCCCGGTCAGTGGAGTATGGGCTGATTAAAAGAATAGTAAGGGGGGAAAACAGGGTCTGGGGATTGCCCAGCACACTCTCTATCTCTTGGCTGGTTTTGTGGTGTGTGTGGGATGCTGAGGATGCTGAGGTGCAACATGCAAAATAAATGGCTAATGAAGAGTTCTTACGGGATACCTCAAATCACATACAATACTACCTATTACCTCCCACAAACACTTATCATATCCTTTCTCTCTTATGCAACTCAGTCTCTTGCCTTCACAACCTCTCATCTCCTTTTTCTCACTCATGTCTTCCATTCCTCCTTTTCCTTTTATCTTCTGTTCTCTTTTGTCTCACTTTCATCTTAATTTCCCTGTTTCTCTCTCTCTCTCTCTCTCTCTCTTTTGTCTCACTTTTCCTTTCCCTTTCTTCTCACTCATATTCCTTTTACATATACTTCTAGTACTACTACTACACTATAAATTGTGTGTGTGTGTGTGTGTGTGTGTGTGTGTGTGTGTGTGTGTGTGTGTGTGTGTGTGTTGGAATATATATTAGAAGACAAAACAGAAGACAAAGTAAGAGAAGACAAAGTAGAAGACAAAGCAGAAGACAAAGTAGAATAAGGGAAAGAACAGGACAAAGTTCAGGAAGAGAAATTAGGAGAATAGAAAGTCGGAGGTCAAAGTAGGAGTAATAAAAGTATTGGACAGTGTAGGAGAAGACAAAGTAGAAGACAGTATAACGGAAGACAAAGTAGAAGACAGTGTAACAGAAGACAAGGTAGACGACAGTATAACGGAAGACAAAGTAGAAGGCAGTGTAACAGAAGACAAAGTAGAAGACAGTGTAGGAGAAGACAAAGTAAGAGGACATAAAGCAGACAAGAAAGTACGAGAAAACAAAGTAGAAGACAACGTACGAGAAGACAAAGTAAAAGACAAAGTAGAAGACAAAGGAAAAGGAAAAGTAGGAGAAGACAAAGCAGAAAACATAGTAGAAGACATAGCAGGTGACAAACAGAGGAAAAAGCAACAGCCAAAGTTGTCGAGAAAGTAGGAGAAGACGGAGTAGAAGACAAAAAATGAGAAGACAAAGTAGAAGACAAAGGAGGTGAAGACAAAGTACGGAAAGGCAAAGTGTGCGAACTTATTTTTCTGCATTTAAATTATTTTTCTTTCCCTCTCATAATCGTCTGTTGAAACAAAATAGTCTCTCACTAGGCAGGTATGGTCGCTACTAATTACTGTAGGTGGAGGAGCCTATCATCAACTCGCTAGTGTACGAGTAGTGGTGCCTTCGCTGAACTCTACACTGAGTAACTAGCTAAAAAGTTTGATGGAAACCAGGAAACCATAATATGGGTGGTAACCATATAACCAAGTGACGCCTGGTGGTGTAATGGGTTGAGGAGCTGCAACAGGATGGAGCCCGTATGGGTTTGCATCTGAGGAGTGGTTGGGGTTTATTGCTCACATAATGCCACTCAGGGGTTGTGAGGCTGGTCACCCTTGCATTAAATGCCGGGACTGAGAAGCCTAGCCCCGGGCGCCTACGCTCCTGATGGGGCAATGAAAGGATCGGATGATGGATGAATGGATGTAAGACAAAGGCTCGTATTATCATCGGTTAAGGAAGCTCCCTAACAACACTTTCTTAGCGATTTATTTTTGGATATGGGCAGCTAATATCCTTTTGTCCATAATTTTTGCATAGCATGGCGATATTGGAGGGATCTATGTAACAGAAGAGGACAGTAATGTGTAATAAACATTATAAATCACATAGGAAAAGGTGTCAAATTAAAATCCTTTTGTACGTTTTTTTGTGCAGAGTATAGCAACATTGGAAGGATTTATAAAACTCGGAAGAGGACAGTAAGATGTAAAATACAGAATAAATCGCTAAGGAATAGGTGTTAGGGAGCTTACTCAACGGATGAGAATACTGGCCAGAGTGCATGGAAATAGAATTCTGCTTACTGGGAATATGAGTGTGGTGTAGGTGTAAGTGGGGAGCGTCTTATAAGCCAGAGTTTATGGAGAGGATTAAACTGATGAAATTTTGTACGAAGAGAAGAGAAGGAGAACCTGAGTGAAAGTGGCAACGGGTTTAATGAGACAGACAGACAGAGCGAGAGGGAGGGAGAGAGAAGCAGGACATACAGGAAATCCATTCAATCGAGCTTATCGTTCCCATGAATAAGAAGAAAGTCCTTTACGGTCGGGCACGCAACCTACTACTCTAATAATGTGCCGATATTGGTGGCATCAGCTGGAATCAATGCCTGAGAGAGAGAGAGAGAGAGAGAGAGAGAGAGAGAGAGAGAGAGAGAGAAATAGGACATACAGGAAATCCATTCCGTCAGGCTTATCGTTCCCATGAATAAAAAGTAAGTCCTTTACGGTCGGGTACGCAACCTATTAAGCTAATATTGGGCCGATATTGGTGACACCAGCTGGAATCAATGCCCAAGAGAGGGGGGGGGGAGGTCAATGAAGGTTTACTTTCACTCTTGCTAGCTTCAAACAATTTTATTTGCCTTGGTAATGATGTTTAGCGTTGAAGGGTTTGTCGCTTGATTCCCATGATCTATTTTTGAATGATGTTTTTCCTACCTTCAGATGATTTTGTTCAGCTTAGGAGAGATCTTTCACACTGGAGGCTTAGGATACTCTTTATTACAATTTTATTTTCAGTCTTTATTACCGTTTTCTTTTTTAAATGTTTGATTAGTCAGTTTTATTTCTTTCTTTCCAGTTTTTAGTTTTATTAGCCAATTTTATTCACATTTTTATATACAGGTTTATTTATAGTCAATTTAGTTTTCATTTGTTGACAGCTTTTATGTTTTTGTTTTGCTTTTTCTGTGTACTGTGATAGTATTTTTTTTTTAAGAGTTTTTAGAATATGCAGTAATGAATTCTTTGAGGAAGAATGTAAATACTTGTTATTTAAAATGCTGTGTTACCCGGAAGTTTGGTAATAAGTCTAAGAAATGCAGCAAGAAGACTGGTGACAGGAAAATGAGGTTACAATATGAACAAGAATAAGAGAATGAAAGATATATATCCATCCCAGACTTGAATGAGGCGTTCGTAACTGGTGCCTATTTACAAAAAGATTAGGAATAGCTCCTTCTTCAGGGGTAAAGATCAGTCAGTTAATAAAGAATAAAGGTGAAAGTAACGATAATAAGAGCAGTGTTATTATTTTATAGTATACCTTGTAATGGTTGCCACAAAGTGTATATAAGTGAGACCGGAAGAAGCCTTGCGAAAAGACTAACAGTATGTAAGGCAGATGTACTGAGACATAACTCTTCAAAAGTCCCGCACATACTGTAGATCAGTGCCGACATCTGTCAAAATGCCAGGAATATGGTCTAAAGCAGGGGTTAGAGGAATAAGAAATGAAATAAGCATCAGAGGCAGAACACATATGTACAAACGAAGTTACTAATCATAGAGATGATTAAATGTGTTGGTGAATCACAGCGACAGGCGGCCTACAGTCCTGATGGACCCAGGTTCGAATCCCGGCTGGGGCAGGGAAAAGTTTAAGGATTTGAATTTCATTAAAAAGCAGACTTTCCTGATCTACCAGATAACCCGCCGACATTTCACAAAAGTACCCCCGCTAATACCAATACACCAGTCCTGTATGAGACAGCCCTAGCATGTATTCAATATGGACGGTGGGTGTTAGCGCCGAAGTGGTGACGTGTAGTGAGGTGTATGGTATGTAGGAGGACTACTGGACCTTGAGAGCAGGCTGTGAAGCCTATGCCCAGAAGTCGGACACATGAAAAAAAAAAAAAAAAAAGTGCAGATTTGACCTCACCAAATTGGAGGGTATGAGCGAGTAATTAAGAGTAAGGCCAGGAAACACATTACATCCTCACAACGTTGTGTGTAGGTTGTGAGATAGTCAGGTTGCATTTAAGGTTGTTACAAAGTTGTGACAATGTCTTTTAATAACGTCATGTACTGACCTTCTTACAACGTTGTGTGATGACGTTTTCTCAACGTTTTCATTGGAAAAACAACGTTGCCTTTGTTATGTTGTCAGGACATTATGACAACATAGGAAATACTTTTGCTTTAGTTTTGGATTTTTAATCATAAGGAACTAGTTATTATTTTTGCCGATATATTTTTGCTATAAAAATAAGAAGCCCAAAAAATTTACAGATGAAATATAATAATATGCATTGATTAAACTGTAAAATAACTAAGTAAAATTAACTCGGTTGAACATGTAGGCACAATTAAAGATAAAAAAAAAACAGTACATGGAGTTTGAATACACTTTACAAATATCATTAAATTAAACACATCAAGAATTTGCAACTTTTGTGACACAAGGTGGCAGCTGAGATTAGTTTCTGAATTCACCACTAGATGTCTCGATCAATGATCTTGGATCAGCTGTTACAGTTTGAATTTTCGATCCTTCACATTCCATTTTTTTTTTTTTTTTTTTTTTGTTTCAATGAAAACATCTCGGTGCCATAACAAGGTATGTATAACATATGTTCAGTAGTTTTGCAAATGTTTTTAGCACAGTTTGACAGTTTTTGTTACATGACCTGTGTGTAGGATACCTGTTAAGTTGTTTTTGTTGTAGTCTCTCTGAGTGATGTTCTTAAAAATTCAATTGCTAGCAAATATATATGTAGCAAGTGTATATATTAGGCTATGTATTAGTTCTAAAAATAATTAAAAATATGCTATTGTAAATAAGAGGCTATAACTACTGTAGGCTACACATCATTAGTGAAACTCAGTGTGTCAAAAAGTTCTTAAGTTTTGCTATAGAAACTTAGCTGTAAAATGATAGCTAATAACAAAAATTAGCAATGCCTGAAATTTTGTACATAGTTCTCAGAATCATAAATACCAAGATTCAAAATTAATGGCCATTTGTTGTAATAGGCTAGGCTATTTTTAGTTATGCCTATATTCAATAATAGCAGGGTGTTGTTTTTTATTGAATTTTCTTGTAAATCAATATGGGGAGTGGGGTCAGGTCAAAGTAAGACCACCAGCTCAGATGAACACAACAGAGAACAACCAAGCAGTTATAAACACGACAAAGGTCCCAGGAACGTCCAGTGTATAAATATTTGTAAGTTCCTCACTTCTGTACAGTCTCTCTGAGGATGGATTCTGTGGAGTACGAAACTTTAAAGAAACAGAGAACTCAAGCTCTTTCCTTATTTTCCCTCCCACCCATTCCTATCCATAACTATCTATCTATCTATCCATGTAAGTAAAACAAGCTTGTGCACTGAATGTATATATCTTTAATACCTGAATAAACCGTGCCTCCTCCCATTAATATATTTCCATCAGGAATATTGTAGACGCATACCTCCCCCCCCAAAAAGAAAAGGAAATTACAGTACACTAACTGACTTCCTTACTTCGTTCCGTCTCTATTTATATTCCATCCCTACCTCCGTTGTTCATTAACTCACTCCTTCATTCATTCCCTCTCTAAACTTTCTGTCCTTATTGCTTGTCGCTCTCTCCTCCCTCCTCCCTTTTTCCCACCCTCCCCTCCTTCCAGTCTTCCCTTCTCTCTATCCCCCCCCCTTCTCTCTCTCTCTCTCTCTCTCTCTCTCTCTCTCTCCTTCATTCTTTCCCCCCTTCCATTTCCTTGTCTCGTAAAACAATACTTTGATGGTTCTTCCGTTGGTGCCGCCTTGACGAGAGAGAGAGAGAGAGAGAGAGAGAGAGTATCGAAAATGCGAAAATGATAGAAACTGTGAGATGTAAAAATACAAGACAATGTGAAGAAAATATAAACTGGGAAAGTCTGAAAAAATTTTGAAAAAAAAAATATATATATATTCTCGAGATGCGGGATTTACCATTTAGGTGGTGCTGGAATATTCCCGACGATTCTCGAATTTTACGTGGCGTGTCAGAGTTGCCAGTTAGCCTGCTATTTGTGAACAGAGGAATTTTGTAAGTTATACATCATTTTTGAGTTTTTTTTTTTCTTTCTCTACAGTGTTTTATATACGTGATCGTTTATTAAATTATGTAATTTTTTTGTCAGTTTGTATACTAAATAATTCAGAATGTTATGCAGTGCATGGAAAGTCTGGATATTTGGGATGCCTCCAAGTTGGTATATGATGTAACGGTTGCTCGCTCGAGAATGCACGAGAACTTTGGAGAAGGTGTAGATGATTCTAGTAGATACGGAGCTTGAATAAGGATGGGGAAAAGAGCAGTTTCAATCTGTTTCAGTTCAGTTTGAGTGTTGTTCATTGTCAGTGCCGTTACTGAAGATTGTATATCTCCGGTACTTGTGAAAACAGTGAAGTTGGCAGGCACTAAGTGTAATTGCAGTTAGTGAAGATTATATAGCTCCGGTACTTGTGAAAACAGAAAAGTTAAGTTGATAAACAGTAAGTGTAATTATCTGGAAAATAAAGACACCGAACTTAAGTAGCCAGTGTTTATTTACAACGTCTGAGCTGATCTTGTGTGGTGAATACCGAAAGACTGACTATAGGAAGAATAACTCACTGGGCAACGTCCTTTCTATATTGCACTACTGCTGTTGGAACCTGTGAGAGTGTGGGACGGGGACGTAACATTATAGAATCCAAGCTGATGAAAAACATTGCCTTTTTTTCCCTCCGTGTTTGCAGTCCAGGTTCACCACAGGGGAGCCGACGAGAGAGAGAGAGAGAGAGAGAGAGAGAGAGAGAGATTATTATGACGGAGATAAATGAAAGAAGGAAGGATGGAGAAATGGAAAGAAGGAGGAAGAATGCTGAAAGGAAGTAAGTTAGAAAAGAAGCGAGGAAGGCGAAAAGAAGAATAACTACGAAGGAAGGAAGAAGAGAAGCAAGAAAGGAAAATGAGAATAAAGAAGGGAAAGGAGGATGGGAAAGAGGAAGGTGTGATGGACAGAATGAATGAAGGCGTAAAGGATGGAAAAAGGACTGGAAGGAGAGAAGGAAAGGAGGGCAAAAAAGAAGAAGGAAAAAGTAAACGAAAGAAGGAAATAATGGGAAAAAAAGCAAAGGTGAGAAAGAAAATGAGGAAAAGGAAATCAAGAGAAAGAGCTTAGGAAGACCTGAATGTTAGGAGAGAGAGAGAGAGAGAGAGAGAGAGAGAGAGAGAGAGAGAGAGAGAGAGAGAGTCAGTCAGTCAGTCTTTCCAGTTAATAACACAACAAAGGTTATTTATAGTAAGGTAACAGATACATTGTGCCTAGTGTGGTGAGGGAGGTGTAGTGATGATGATGATGATGATGATTATGATGATGATTACAGAACTGTCCGTGACATTCAGGATGCATTTATTTGAAAGAGAGAGAGAGAGAGAGAGAAAGAGAGAGAGAGAGAGAGACAGACAGACAGACAGACAGAGACAGATAGACATACAGATAGACAGACAGACAGAAAAATATAGACTTTAATTTTGACAAAGGATAAAAAGAATTGCTCATGTTCTTAACATAAGTAATTTATTGTCATTTAATATAATATTAATATAATTTTCTTTCTTTGCAGGTAAGAGAAGCAACGAAAGAGGAATTAGTTCATCCAGTAAAGATTTCAAGGTCTGTATAGTCTGTGTATCTGTATATGTAACTACAGTGGCAGGTAGGGTCAATTGGTTAGGGAAATTGTCTGCAGTCTGATAGAACCCGAGTCCGATCGTTGGCTGGGGCAGAGGACAGTTTGGTGAATAATATTACATTAAAACAGACTTCACTGATGCTCCACAAGACCCACCTACATGTCATAAAAACACCCCCGCTGATACCAACACACCAGCCCTGAATGAGACGTCTCGAGCATGTACTCAGTATGGACGGTGGGCATTAGTGCAGAAGTGGTGACATGTGAGGGTGTGTGGCACGTAGGAGGACTGCTGGGCCTCAAGGAACGGAGGTGTGGTGGTGGCTGATTTGGCTGAGGTGCTGATAGATTTGATGGTGGCAGTGGTTGTGGTGGTGGTACACTTGGTATTGGTAGTGGTGGTAGATTTGGTGGTGGTGGTAGATTTGGTGGTGGTGTGGTGGTGGTAGATTTGGTGGTGGTGGTGGTGGTAGTAGATTTGGTGGCGATGCTAGATTTGGTGATGATGGTAGATTTGGTGGTGGTGGTAGCTGTGATGGTGGTGACAGTGGTGTTGTTTGTGGAGGTGATATTATGTGTGTGGGAGATAGTGGAAACTTTGATGGTGGTAGTGGTTGATGATAGTAGTTGTAGCTGAGGTAGTGATGGTGGTACTAAAAAGCAACCCATGAAACACACACACACACACACACACACACACACACACACAAAACCATGCAAATCGGTATCTACCATCACATAATCAAAGGGAAGGGGAAAAGAAAAAAAACGATCAAAGCAGAGTTGTAAAAGCTTGAACGATTAATTAATGCTTTTCAGAAGGGTGTTTGTCGTACGTGGAGTTGGTGTGAAATATCTGGGGTGAAATATTTTTCCAGCATTTCAGTGTAACCTAATCTCATCCATCCATCATCCAATCGTTTTGTGCCCCTTCAGTAGCGTAGGGTCCTGGGCAAGGCTACTCAGTCCCGACAGTTGAGGCAAAGGTGACCAGCCTCCCTCTTCGCTGAGTGGCATTACGTTAGCAGTATACCCGAACCATACCTCGGATATAAACCCTATGCACGTAAACCACAAAGCCTCATATTCTCGTCGTTTAAAGAACTCTCTATCATCTCTTACTGCCTCGTAGAGGCTGTGAGGACCGTGGGGTCTCTCAGTCTGTTTAACTCTCTCTCTCTCTCTCTCTCTCTCTCTCTCTCTCTCTAATCCATCGTTCCCTTCCATTCGCTTCCTCCCGTCGAAATTCCGTCTCCAGCTTCCCCTTCACTACCTTCTCTCTATCTTTTCTCCTTTCCTTATTCTCTCTTCCCTTTCTCTCGCTTCTGTAGTTTTTTTTTTTATGAACCCCTCTGCCTTTCCCACCCATTGACTCTATTTCTTTATCTACTCTTTCCTTCCTCTCCTTTTCTCTCCTCCTTCCTTTCCACGCTCTCCACCTCTTCTGCCCACTCTCCCCCTCTCTATATTTTCTTTCTCTCCCATTTCTTTCCATTTTTATCCTTCTCCCCTCTGCTCTCATTATCTTTCCCTTTCTTTCTCTTTTCCGTCCTTTGCCAATCTCTCTCTCTCTCTCTCTCTCTCTCTTTGGCCTCCTCCCATCCCCTTCCCCGCCTCTCCCTCTGTTCATCTCTTTCTCTTCATTCCTCTCCCCTCCCTCTCCTCATCACTGTTTTCTTCTCCCTCTTCCTTAATCCGCCCGCCTCCCTCCCTTCCTCCTCCTTAATTCTCTTCTTTTCCCTTTGTTTCCCTTCTTTTTATTCCCCTTTTCCTCATTCCCTCTTTTCATTTCGCTACATTCTTCATATTTCTTCCTTCCTCGCCCAGTCTGTCTTTTCATATTTCTTTCTTCCCTCTCTCCCTGAGTATTCACTCCATTTCTCCATTCTGTTCTCTTCTTTTCAATCCTTTTTATTCCTCTTCTCTCCTCTCCCCTCCTTTTCTCTCCTCTTCCCTCTTTCTTCCCTCCCTCCTTCCCTTCACCTATATTTCGATGCCTGCTTTCCTCCCTATCGGTCCTTTTCTCCCCCTTTCCCTATATCCTTTCCTTCCTTACCTTCTTCCGACCTTCGACCTTCATTGATTCCCTCCTCCTCCTCCTCTCTCTCCTCCACCCTTCCCTCTTCCCATCACTCCCTTTCTCCCCCCTCCCTTCCTCCATTCCTCCCCATCCTTACCTCCTTCCTTCCATTCCCCGCTCCATTCCTCCACTCCTTTTTTTCCCCTGTCCTTCCTCTGCTCCAGTTCTCTAAAACTCCTCATAAGATAGAGCATCCTCTCTCTCTCTCTCTCTCTCTCTCTCTCTCTCTCTCTCTCTCTCTCTCTCTCTCTCTCTCTCTCTCTCTCTCTCTCTCTCTCTCTCTCTCTCTCTCTCTCTCTCTCTCTCTCTCTCTCTCTCTCTCTCTCTCTCTTCCCTACCTTTCCTCCCCTCTTCCAGTGTTTCCTCTCCTCCGACGCCTTCCTCCTTCCCTCTTTCTCTTTCCCTCTTCTCCGTCTCCCCTCTCCCTTCCCCGACTCCCTACCACATAACCTCACTCCATCCACGAAGAATTTTCTCCTACATCTTCCTGACCTATAGTTTGCTCTCTGTCTCTCTCTCTCTGTCTCTGTCTGTCTCTCTCTCTCTCTCTCTCTCTCTCTCTCATTACAAATAAGGTTCTCAAGCGGTACATGATATAGGATAGCTAGATTTTCCCCGGCATGAAACAGATAGCAAAACCACTGAACGGACGTCTATTTTTAATATAGTTTGTTTTCATCTGAAGGAACTGGATCACTCTCACCTGAACACAAAGTAGTGATTGAGTGGAGTTCAGTGAGCCTTAGTTGTGAGGTAGGAATGAGTCTCCTTGGCTGGTAGTCAGATTTACCCTCCAGTCTGACTACACCTGGTCAACAACTAAGCCTAATTAATGAAGGCAATATCTAACCCCTTCAGGTACAAACGTCCCTTCCAAACTAAATAAAACCGACAGGAAACAGCAAGAATGACTGGAAATACACGTCATGGATTTGGATTAGTTTGTGTTATTTTTCTGCATTCATTCCTGACAATATCATGGACACTGCATGGTTGATTGATTTTCTGAGAGAGAGAGAGAGAGAGAGAGAGAGAGAGAGAGAGAGACGGACAGATAGAAAATTGCGGGATCGGGGAAGAAAGAATATGAAATGAAAAAGAGTGGAAGTAGAATAAGAGAGAAAAACAGATTCCACGCAGACGTAGAATGAGAAAAAGCGAATGAGAATGTGAGAGAAGTGAAGGGGAGGGATGTAAGAGGAAATACAGTGAAGTGAGAGAGAAGTGGGAGGGAAAATGAGAGGAGCTGGATGGTAGGAAGCCAGAGAGACGTAGGAGTTGGAGGGAAAAAAGTAGTGACAAGGTTGTAAAGAGAGGGGAAATATCGGATGAGAGAGAGAGAGAGGAAAAGTGAACAAGTAAGGAAATAGAGGAAAACAAGCGTACCGGTAACATAAGAATGTGAATTGGGGGGGGGGGAAGTGAGGCAAGAGGCAAAAACAAAAGAAAATGAACAGGCAAGAAAAGTGAGATTGAGGGAAGAGAGAGGAAAATAGAAAAGTGGAATAGACAAAGGGAAATGAGTCTGAAGAATGGAAAAGAGATAAGTGAAAACGGAGAGAGAGAGAGAGAGAGAGTTACAAGTTAGGTACTCTAGAATGAAGAAAGTAATTATCTCAAGCATTTGCTCATTCATTCATTCACTCATTGGCTGGCTCACTTATTCATTTTCTCTCGCCCATTCACTGGTTTTCTCGATATTGCTCACTCATTCATTCTTTAACTTTCTCGCTCAGAGTACTCAGTACTCACTCTCTCGCTTATACTAGTGACATGTAACTCAAAATTTTCCAGTCAGTATTACGCCTTTGGATTGACGAGTTGATTTTCTTCAAGTCGATTTGAATTCATCTGACAGAATTGGACAACTACCACAACTTGAATACTAAGTCGTGGTTGCATGAAATTCAGTGACCATTAGTTATGAGGTAGAAATGAGTCTCCTTGGTAATTAGTCAAATCAGTCCTCCAATCTAACTACTCCTGGCCACCAACTGAGTTGTAAGAAATTAGGGATCTTTATTATGTTTGAGTAAACGCGCTATAGATGACTCCCGTAGGTAGAATAAAATTATCTGGTTGTAGCCTAAGTTAAATATAAACGACGTACATGAGCTGAAAGAGCAGAAAACAGTAACCAAGGAGATTCATTCCTACCCCATAACTAAGGGTCATCGAATGTCATGCAACCACGACTTACTAGGCTGTTCAGGTTGTGGGAGTAATTCAGTTTTGTTAGATGAAAAGAGACAGGCTTTAGTAACCAAGGAGACTTATTCCTGCCTGATAAGTAGAACGCCTAAATATCATAAAACCGTGAGTTCCATTCTACATTCCATTAACATAACTTGGCCCAAATTTTCATTTAAAGCATATTTTACGTAGCTCAGGAGTTGAAAAAGGCACTACTATGGCTCAGCGCCCTTTCTATATCTCTTCCTCGTGACTAGCGTCATATTTTAGTGTTAAGTTATTAATACAACACAATATTCGGGCAGGAGTATCGATAAGAGATATGAATTTTAGGCCACGTCGGAGTAAAAATAAGATAGTTAACCCTGACTCAATTTAATTCCCGTTGACTCTTCAGTTGTAATTTATATAATTTATAGCCATTCTGACTCCATATAACCACATTCTTCTGTACAATACAATATTTGGTTATTTATAATAAAAGAAAGACGGCACGTTAAAGGTTCTGTGACGTGGGTAAACGTTGATCTTCGCTTATAATTGTGGCATTTCATATTCTAGTGTATTTAGAACGAGGTGTTTGAGACAGTACAACGAGTGTTGTCTCAACCGTTATATAATCAGGACATAACCAACCTAACGAACGTCAGTTGAGCTAACACAAACGCGCACACATGTCCTTGTCACCATTAACCATCTCATCGTAGGGAAAATACTTTCGGGTCCACCTAACGTTACACAAATCAGTTGAGCTATTGAGTCACGGAAGCCTGTGAGTTTAATAATTACTGCATAATGATGGCTATAGTAAAATAAATAATAAGATAATTGATTATGAAGATACAAATAATAATAATATTAATTGTTATGAGTCCTGTACTACTTGTCATTTGATTTATTTTAATTATTTACTTATATCATCCTATTCCTTAACACCCTCACGGCAACGTCGATTTCTCTCTCTCTCTCTCTCCTTATCTTAACCTCTCCCGGTGACGACTCGAGTGCTTGGAACCACTGTCTGACTCTTTTCTTCTTCATTTCTGCAACATTCGCGGCCTTTCCTCTAACTTTCGCTCTGTTGAGCACCACCTCTCCTTCTCTAAACATCACCTTCTTTTTCTGAGACTCAGCTGTCTGAGGCAACTGACAGCAGACCCTTTTCTGTATCCTCCAACTTTCTCTATACTCATTTCAAGGCCAAAGGTGGCTGTTGTGTATACATACGCAACAACTTATCTTGCTCTCGTGTTCCTGCACTCGATTCTTCTGAATTCTCAACACTCTGGCTTCGGCTTTCCTGTCATTCTGACTAAATATGTCTGCTCCGTTTACTTATCTTCTAATTCTACTATCAAAAATTCTTTGACTATCTTACTTCTACGATGGAACACATTCTATGCTTTCTCCTTTCTCTGAAATCTCCATTCTAGGAGATTTCAACGTTCACCACCACCTTTGGCTCTCCTCTCCTTTCACTGATCCACCTGGTGAACAAGCCTACATCTTTTCTATCCTTAATGAACTAGAGCAGCTTGTACGGCACCCTACCCATATCCCTGACCGCCTTGGAGAGTTCCAACATGCTTAACCTCTTCCTTACAACTAATCCTTCTGTTTACACTGTTAATCTTTTCTCTCCGTTGGGCTCCTCTGATCACAGCATTATCATCTTAACCTGTCCTATTGCTCTGGTATGACCAGAAAGAAACGTCGTCTGTGGCACTTTGGAGCTGCTGATTGGGAGGCCCTCAGGCAGTACTTCTTTGATTTTCCCTGGAATGATTATTGCTTCCATGGCCGGGAGCCATCCAGATGTGCCTTGCGCTTTACAGAGGTTTTTCTATCGGGCATGGAAGCATACATTCGTTTCTCATATCCTTTTACTAATGGAAGAAAGCCTTGGTTTAATCACGCTTGTTCAAATGCTGTCAACAACAAGGAGAGGGTCTATAAAAGGTACTGGAGCCAACCGACCCCTGAATCACATATTTTATACATTTCTGCCCGGAATCGTGCTAAATCTGTTCTTCGCTCTGCTAAAAATAATTTCATCCGTACTAAATGCTCTCAACTCTCTAACTCGAATTCTTCACGCTCCTTCTGGCACCTTCCGAAAAACCTTTCTAACAACTTTACCTCATCATCCTTCTCTCCTCTTTTCTACTCATGGCTCTGTAGCTATTTCTTATACTGATAAAGCAGATCTCTTTGCTCAGACTTTCTCCTCCAATTCCACCATAGATGATTCCAGTGCTGCTCCTTGATCACTTCCCCCTCTGAATTCCTCATGGCTGACATTAAAATTTCTTCAGCTAATGTATTTTCTGCCATCACTGGCCTCAATACTAACAAGGCATATGGGCCTGATGGAGTCCCTCCTGTTGTTCTCAAGAACTGTGCTTCTGTGCTTACACCCTGCCTAAGCTAACTCTTTCGCCTTTGTCTATCAACTTGTACCTTTCCCTCTTGCTGGAAGTTTGCTCTCATTTAGCCAGTCCCAAAGAAGGGTGACCATTCCCAACCCTCTATCGTCCAATTGCTTTAACATCCTGTATCTCATAAGTTTTTGTCAGTTCTTAATAGAAAAATTTTAAAGCATCTTTCGTATCACAACCTTCTTTCTGATCGTCAGTATGGGTTCTGTCAGGGACGCTCCACTGGCAATCTTCTCACCTACCTTCCAGACTCCTGGTCATCCTCCTTTCGGGACTTTGGCGAAAGCTTTGCCATTGCACTTGACATCTCAAAGGCTTTCGATCGAGTCTGGCATAAATCTTTAATTTCCAAACTGCCCTCTTACGGTTTTTATCCTTCTATCTGTGCTTTCATCTCTAGCTTCCTTTCTGGTTGTTTTATAGTCGCTGTTGTAGACGGCTATTTTTCTTCTAAATCTATTAACAGTGGTGTTCCTCAGGGCTCAGTCCTATCACCAACACTCTTCCTTTTATTCATCAATGACCTTCTAAGCTGTACATCTAACCCTATCCACTCATACGATGATGACTCCACCCTTCACCTTTCCATTCGGTTCCCGCAATGTTCATCTCAGCAGTTACTTCAACAAACAAGGGATGAGGCTATGGCACACCTAATGTCTGACTTGGCTCGTATCTCTGACTGGGGTAAAAATAATCTGGTTGTTTTTAATGTATCAAAGACTCAGTTTTTACACCTATCAACCCGACAAAATCTTCCACAGGTATACCCACTAATGTTTAATAGTATTCAGCTTAATCCTGCATCATCCTTGAACATGCTGT